>NC_133460.1:106315959-106639459 GCF_048565385.1 Saimiri boliviensis
CTGTGCCAGATGGAGCTGGTGAGCCCACTGTTCCTGAAGGAGCCATCTGGGAGGGCTTAGGATTGCAGCCCAAATGTCCTGACACTCTTCAGAGCAGGGAAGGACTGGGGAGAATGGAGCCTCTCCTGACTTTAGAATCAGAGAAATCAGAGTTTCTGCCAACTCCTGTTGTGGAGGTTGGGCCCAAAGCCCCGGAAGGGGAGAACACACTGGAAATAAGGAAGATGGGCAGCTGTGATGGGGCAGGCTCACTGACATCCCCAGGTCAACCCTGTGGGCCGGGGTGTGGTGCACTGAGACAGGAATTTCATGCTGAGATGCCACATCCCCCCAAGGGGGAGAACTTGGCAGCAGACCTGGGGCTCACGACACTCAGCCTAGACCAAGATCAGCAGGAAATCCCGTCCTGCCCGGGGGAAGGCTGGATAAGAGAAGCTGCATCCGAATGGCCCCCACTATCTTCTGAGCAGCATCTCCAGGCATCCCAGGCGGACCCAGAGGCATCCATCTTTGATGTGCTGAAGGAGCAGGCCCAGCCACCGGAAAATGGGAAAGAGACTTATCCAAGCCATCCAGGTTTTAAGGACCAGGGAGCAGATTCTTCCCAAATCCACGAACCTGTGGAACCTCAGGAAGGTATGAACTTGCCCACTCGTGGAGGACAGGAGCAGTCTTTGGGATCAGAACTTCAAAGTGAGTTCTCCAAAGGCAGCCCGTCTGATGCTCCCAGTTCATCTCCTACTGATGCGGTTTGGGAGAGTTCTCCCACAGAAAAGTTGGAATTGTCAGCACCAATGAGACAGAAGTTGCCTGCAGTAGGGGAGAAGCAGCCAGAAGGAGCATGCAGTGACAGTCAGTCCTTGAGGGTCTCGCCTCCAGCGGCAGATGTCTTAAAAGGCTTTCCTCTTGCAGGGAACTTGAGCAGAGAGGAAACTTGCTCTACTGGGCAGGGGCCAAACATGTCTCAACAGGCTCTGGCTGATGCCTTGGAAGAAGGCAGCCAGCGTGAAGAAGCATGTCAGAGGGATGCAGGAGCTTCGGAAGCAGCTGATGGTTGTTCCCTACTCTGGGGCTTGAGTAAGAGGGAGGAGGCAGTTGGAAACACAGCGAAGGCCCCACCTTGTCATCCTGACTCGGTAGCGCTCCTGGATGCAGCTCCCTGCCCGCCAGCCCTGGCGCCTGCCAGCCCCAGAGTCACACCCACCCAGGAGGCCCCAGAGACAGAGGCATGTGATGAAACCCAGGAAGGCAGGCAGCAACCAGTGCCAGCCCCACAGCAGAAAATGGAGTGCCCGGACACTTTGGATGAAGAGGCCCCAAAGCTTCTTGCAAGTTTCCCATCAGCTGGGGAGCAGGGTGGTGAAGCGGGGGCTGCTGAGACTAGTGGGAATACTGATGCAGGAGACCCAGGAAAGCAGCGGGCTCCAGAGGAACCGGGAGAAGCTACTTTAAGTGGTGGCTTCTTTCAGACAGAGCACTGCCTTACCTCCAGGGAGGAAGCTTCTACCTCTGCCCTGCATGAGCCCTATCACGCTGAGCAGCCCACAGCCAGCTGCCAGGATGCCTTGCTGCCAGCCAGAGAGCAGGATGGGATTCCCAGGAGCACCATGGATATCTCTGCACACCAGGCTGTCCCAGACGCAAAGGAGCTCCGGCTGTCTGGGCCACCAGAAGTGGCTGCTCCTGACACCCCTTACCTGCATGTCAACAGTGCTACCCAGAAAGGAACAGGAGACAGCGGAGTGAAAGCCATTTCCTCTGCAGGCCCCAGAGCTCCTGGCGAAAGCCCCTGTCCTGTCAGGGACCCCCTGCTTGCCTTGGAAAATGCTGCCTCCATGGAGCTGTCTGCTGGCTCCCTCACCTCCCTCCTGCAACCAGGAGCTACAGGTGGAGAAATCTCTGCAGTGCAAGCCAACAGCGGCAGCCCCAAAGCCAGAACCACAGAGGGACCTGTGGACTCCATGCCATGCCTGGACAGGATGCCACTTCTGGCCAAGGGCCAGCAGGCAGCAGGGGAGGAGAAAGCAGCAACGGCTTTGGGTGCAGGTGCCAAGGCCAGCGAGGAGGGCATGGCAGCAGGAGAGACAGAGGGCAGCATGGAGAGGATGGGAGCGTTTCCCCAGGACCCGAGGCAGGGCGCATCAGGTGGTGTGGACACAAGCTCTGAGCAAATTGCCACCCTCGCCGGCTTCCCAGACTTTAGGGAGCACATCGCCAAGATCTTCGAGAAGCCTGTGCTCGGAGTCCTGGCTGCACCTGGAGAAAAGGCGGCAGCCGGGAGGAGTGCAGCGGGCAAGGACCTCGCCAGGCCCCGGGGCCCAGAAAAGCTTGTAGATGAGCCTCCAGGAGTGGATGTCACCCCTGTTCCTGCACCTCCTGCTCCACTCCAGGCGGAGAAGAAGCAAGAGTTGGCTGGAAAGGCTGAGGTTTCCCGTCTGGCTCTGCAGGATCCAGCTTCAGACAAGCTTCTGGGTCTAGCAGGGCCGACCTGGGAGCAGAACTTGCCAGGTGCCAGTGCGGGGAAGGAGACGGCAGGTATCTCACCCACACCGAGGGAAGATGAGAGGCCAGAGGGGCCCGGGGTAGCTTGGCCAGGCCTGGAAGGCCAGGCTCACTCACAGCAGGAGACCAGCGGGCAGGAATTAGCTTCAGGTCTTTCTTCACCAGCAGCTACTCAGGAGCTCCCTGCGGAGACAGCCGCTGCCTTCTGGGTGGCCCCCCACAGCCATGGAGAAGAGGCTGTGGCTGAAGACAGAAATCCTCCTGGAAAGCAGCACCAGGAATCATCCGCCCACGACAGTCCACACAGAGAAGATGGTCCTGGGAACTTTGCTCACACAGGGGTTCCAGGGTCCACCTGTGCCCTGCAAGCCCCTTCTCCCCAGAGGGAGGCTTTGAATATGCCTGAGGCCAGCGGTGAGCACTGGACCCCTGACATGCTTCAGGGTGAGAGGAGGCCTGGAGTCACTGCTGGCATCTTAGAAACGGAAAATGCCCCGGGCAACCAGAGCACCCCTGCACCACCAGCTGAAGAAATGGCAGACACTTCCTTGGAGCCCTGCAAGATGTCAGGCGCTGCTGGAGAAGCAGAGGGTGACATCACCCTGAGCACAGCTGAGACACAGGCATGTGTGTCCGGTGACCTGCCTGAAGCAGGTACTACGAGGGCGTTCTCCATCGAGGCTGGTGACTTGGCACTGCCAGGAAGCTGTCAGGACGCAGCCTGCTCTGACAAGGCCCAGGGGATGGAGGGTACAGCTGCCCTTCATGGGGACAGCCCAGCCAGGCCCCGGAAGGCTAAGGAGCAGCCAGGGCCTGAGCGCCCCATTCCTGCTGGGGACGGGAAGGCGTGTGTCTCCTCACCTCTGGAACCTGATGAAATTCACGACTCGAAGCTGCAACATTTGGCTTCAGAACTGCTCCACGCTGACAGGTACTTAAATGAAAAAGATCCCACAGGAATGTGTGATGAGTTTCACAGGTGATTCCCAGCCTGATTTTTAAAAGTCAGTGGCATAGATGGGTAGTTTTCCATATCTAATTGCTAAATGAGCCTGCTTATCCCTTCTGGGTGTCCTGAGGCTCTGAAAAATGAGAACTGTGGAGGCTGGAAGCTGCTGACTGTCTTGTTCCTTTTCTTGTGTCCCTTAATTTGTCTAATTTAAGCCACTGGAAAAGTATGAACTGTTTACTGGCTGGCTGTGCGCTATTACGTGATAGGTTATAGTCAGTCATAAATTTTTCTGGAGTCCAGATACATCTGCTTTTGAATCTGGATTTATTTAGACAGGGGCCCTAAATAATTCAAAAGTATCTCAGACCCATTGATTCCTAAAGCTCTTTTTCCTCCCCTAGAGATTATTATTATTATTATTTTTTTGTAGTAGCCACTGAAAGCTTTAATTGGGAAATCTGCTTTTTCAGTAGGACCCAGGGAGTAATGCCCTACTGTCTCCCTCATGCCATCAATCACTTTCTTTCATTATTCCAGAGAGAGCCCCAGGCCTGGCCCATCCATCTTATCTTTGGTTCCTAAGAAGGATGCTCCAAGAGTCGTGGATAAAGTCACTTCAGATGAGGCCAGAGGTGCAGAAGGAACAGAAAGGTCAGTGAAGGATCTCAGTCTTTAGACGGCCGTGATGCCTTCCTTAGACACAGACACACTGGATGTTTTGTAAAGGAAAGTAGTCCTTATACAGCATGCGTTCTTATATAAGAAAGAAGCGAATGGCCATTGCCATTTTATGTACAGGTACAGTAGCATCTGGGATGACTAAAAGCTCCCTTGTTGGAAAGGGATTGAATGAGTTGCTTTCATAATTGAGTTTATTACCTTAAATTAAAAAGTCAGGCTGGGTTCAGTGGCTCATGCCTGTAATCCCAGTACTTTGGGAGGCCGAGGCAGGAAGATCACTTGAGCCCAGGAGTTTGAGAACAGCCCTGGGCAACATGGCGAAACCCCATCTCTACAAAAAAATACAAAAATTAGTTGGGCACAGTGGCACATGCCTGTAGTCCCAGTTACTTGGGAGGCTGAGGTGGGAGGATCGTTCTCTTGAGCCCAGGAGGTGAAGGTTTGCAGTGACCGTGTTTGTGGCACTGCACTCCACCGTGGGTGACAGTGAGACCCTGTCAAAAAAAGAAAAGAATCTTTATTGAGATACAATTCACATACCGTATAATTCACTCATTTAGAGTGTACAGTTCAGTGGCTTGTAGTATATTCACAGTGTATAATCATGGCTACCGTCAATTTCAGGTTATTGTCATCCCCATAGACAGAAACCCTACAGCCCCTAGATATCATACCCCAGCCCCACTCCTCCTGCATCATCTCTTGGCACCCACTCATCTAGTTCAGGACGTCTTGATGCAAATGGGTTCAGTGCTTATTTAGTCTCTGAAGCAGGAATGGCTCACCGACAGCAGTCACACTCCAGGAGATCTTGAGATTCAAGGAGGACAAATGGCAAATGTCACCGTGAACCACTGACCTTCACACTTGCAGTGTGCCTGCCTGTTCTTTGCTAAATGAAACGCCACCTAGTGTTGTGCAGAAGCTGCCGCTCAAAGTCGCATCCTTTTGGGGACATGGAGATACTGTGCACACACGCAGACTGACTGTGCACAAGCTTTGCCGCCTCCCTAGGCCTTTGGCTGTTCTGGTGCCGTGTGTGCACACACACACACATGCATACACACTTGGGTCAATGAATAGGGTGGAATCAGACTTTAAATTAGTACCTATGTACCCTACCAAACAGCTGCAGGCATTTTATAAATGATCTGATTCATATTTTACACATTCGAAAAGAATGCACGATCACCTGTTTTTTGAGTCTGAACACTTCCACTGACACCCAGCTGCCTCTGCTACCCGGTGGTAGTGACTCGCATCGCTCTGGGCCAGTGTGGATGTGGGCGTGTGCTGCGTAAACAGATGCAAGTTGACACCCGTTTCAGCCGCTGACTGAGAGTACAATTTCCTGTAGCTTTTGCTGTTTTGTATTTGTTACATTCCCAGTTAAGAGGTAGGAGAAATATCAGTCTAGCCTGGAAGAGCCTTCCCCACCCCACAAATGACCAGATCAGTGGCTTCTTTTTCAGAGTCCTCAGACATCTTATCACCTTCTTGGAGTGTGCAGAGCCAGACGTATAATAGTGCAGTAAATATTTCATGACTCATGGTTGTAATTACTTTAAATTTTAAAATTATAATTTCTAAATTAGTATTATAAATTATCATTTTTACAGAATACTTGTGAGGTGTAGAAAAGTAGATAGAGAAAAAGTCACAACCACAATACCTACCAATTATGGTTATTTTGTATTTAGAATATTTTCATTTTAGTGGATTTTGAGTGCCATCAAAACACTCTTTAGTGTTTTCAGTGCTATCGAAAATCTTTAAAAACAAATCTTTTTTAAAAAGTTTATTCATTCATTTATTTGAGACAAGATCTCACTCTGTCACCCAGGCTGGAGTGCAGTGGCATGATTTCTGCTCATTGCAGCCTCGACCTCCCCAGGCTTAGGTGATCCTCCCACTTCAGCCTCCCTAGTAGCTGGGATGACAGGTGAGTGAGTGCCACTAGGCTGAGCTTATTTTTTTGTTTTTATTTTTTTGTAGAGATGGGATTTCACCATGGTGCCCAGTCTAGACTCGAATTCTGGGCTCAAGCAATCTTCCCGCCTCTGTCTCCCAAAGTGCTGGGGTTACAGGTGTGAGCCACCATACCCAGCCTACAAACAGGTTTTAATGGCTGGAGTTGTATGACCGATTGTGGTTTTAACAGCAGTGGAAATTTAGGTTCTGATGGTGTTCCTATTCACTTTGTTCCTGCTGAGACTGTTGTACTCTCTATAGCTGCTGGGTCCAGTAATGTAGCCCCTGGCTATGTGTGGATGGAGATGTGCTATAAATGTAAAATACTCACCCAATGTTGAAAATTTAGTGCCTGGGCATGGTGGCTCACACCTGTAATCCCAGCACTTTGGGAGGCTGAGGTAGACAGATCATGAGGTCTAGAGATTGAGACAATCCTGGCCAACACGGTGAAACCCTGTCTCTACTAAAAATACAAAAATTAGTTGGGCATTGTGGTGTGCACCTGTAGTCTCAGCTACTCGGGAGGCTGAGGCAGGAGAATCACTTGAACCCGGGAGGTAGAGGTTGCAGTGAGCTGAGATTGCACCATTCCACTCTAGCCTGATGACAGAGTGAGACTCTGTCTCAAAAGAAAAAAAAAAAAAAAAAAAAAGAAAATATATCACGAGTCATTTTGCATATAATTAGCAAAATGATAATATTTTGGATCTATTGGGTTTAAATGTATTACTAAAATTAATTTCATTTATTTCTTTTTTCTGTTTTTAATGTGGCTCCCAAAATTTACAAAATGACATATGTGGCTTTTGAATACCTGGCTCACATTCTACTTGGATCATTTGCCTCCAGAAGCTGCTTTTCCCTGGTCTTTGAAGGAAATGGGGTCCTAAAGAGTTGGCCTTCCCTGTGCTTTGGGCCCTTGGGGAGAAGGCTTCCTAACATTGGTTGAGGGTTTCCAGAAGAAATTTGGATTGGACTTTCTCACCCAGCCTGCCAGGTTGAGAATGCTTCTTTCTCTTGCTGGGGAGGCTCTGAACTGCTCATGAACCCATTCACCGTGAGAAAGCCCTACACGTGGACTTGGGTAGGTCCCGGAGGAAGTCCTGCCAGGCCAGGGGCCGCACTTCCTGGGAGGGGCAGGTGTTGCCTTTGAAGGTGAAAGTCAGCAGCGGCCTCGGGGAGGCTGGCTGGTCAGACTTCGGTGGACACTGCCGGGAGCTATGGTGAGGATAAAGTTCAGGAACAGGTTTCTGAATTCACACCCCAGCTCTGCTCCTTACTAATTGCATACATAACCTCAGTTTGTTCATCTGTAGAATGGGGATGACAACAATTGTACCTGCCTTAAAGAATTGCCATGAGGGTTAAATGAGATCCCTGATTCACGCACCAGAACGTGCCTGTTCTGCTGCCCAGTGGGCATTAGATTCCCTATTGTTTTGTGATGGGCATTTCTGGTACGGTGACCTGCATGATTCTGTCTTTCTTCAGTGTAGAGATGGTTTTGGGATCTCAGTCTGTTCTCCAGAGGTTGAAACTCCAACCTGGCTGTCTTTCTTTTCCAGCATGGAATTCTTTCTCTGCTAAAATATTTCCATGGCTGAGGAGAGTGAATTCTTTCATACCCCCTACTGCATAGCCCGGAGTGATCTGCTACAAGTTAAATATTTTGAGATTGTGTTTCACTGTAACACTTTGAGTATCTTTGTGTAGCCTATTTTATTGTATTTCACCATCAAAATACTGTTTCAAATTACCTCTAGAAGAGCAAAGCAAAGCAAAACCAGGTTTTCTATTCTCTAAGCAGTTATCAGGTGACATGCTTCTGTGGATTGAAATTTGAAGATTCTGCCGATTTGAATAGGACTGATACCACGTATCAGATTCAATATCTAAGAAATGTGTCTTTTTCCATTTTGGTGACAGGCTAGTTTTTTTTTTCTCTCTCTTTTTTTTTTTTTTTTTTTTTTTTGAGATGGAGTCTCGCTCTGTCACCAGGCTGGAGTGCAGTGGTGCAGTCTCAGCTCATTACAACCTCCACCTCCTGGGTTCAAGTGATTCTCCTGCCTCTGCCTCCTAAGTAGCTGGGACTACAGGTGCACACCACCACACCCAGGTAATTTTTTAATTTTTTAATAGAGGCAGGGTTTCACCATGTTGGCCAGGATGGTTTTGATCTCTTGACCTCGTGATCCATCTGCCTCAGCTTCCCAAAGTGCTGGGATTACAGGTGTGAGCCACTGCACTTGGCTGACAGGCTAGTTTGATAACCCAGTCTCATACACATGTACATGAAGGTAGCATAAATATGTTTACTGCTTTGTTTTCCATCCTATGAAGTCAAATTGACACTGCTTGTGGATACAGCATGGATATCCCATGGCTTTGCCTATCTCCAGCCACACCGCACACCCATGGGGGTCTGTGTGCCCCCACTCAGAGAAGCAGGTACTCACAATGTTTAGAAATGTATAGAATGAATTGTACAGAGACTGGCTGTACATTTCTGTACATTGTGTGATCCTCCCTGTGGAAGGCCTTGGGACTCAGAGACAGCCTCATGTTAGTTTCAGATTGTTCTGCAGAAGGTGCTTGAATCAATTTCAGCTATGTGCATATATGACTATCTTCCCTGTTCCTGGAAAGTCTAGAATTTGGCGTTTTGGTTACATAGCACTAATGTTCAGATATGTAGTTCTGGATCGATGTTGGATAGCACCAAGCTTGTTGTTGCTGAATATGTGTTTAGAGGGAGTCATTCTCTCTCTGTCTCTCCTTTATTCTTTTTCGATTTAGGGAAATAGTTTGGAAAGGTATTTTCAAGTATTAGTGCATTTTAAGAGAATTAAATTGTTGCCAGATGCTTAGGGTCTTTGTGTAAACCTAGGCTGACTGGGGAAGGGAAGCTGAATTAAAAAGTGGAGGGAGGACAGCTGGCCGCCGGTCAAGGCAGGCCTGGCTGGCCCGAAAGCCTCGCTGGAGCCGCTTGTCTCTCTTCCTCCCACGCCTCCTTCTCACTTGGTCTCTGTTGCTTCCTTCTCTCTCCACTCCCTTCTGAAATTACCAGCTGTGACACCATGTTTTCAAGTTTAAGAATAAGCTTTTAGAGGATGGTTACACCTGTGTAAATTAAGGAAAAGAGAAAACAACATTCAAGCGTAGTTCTCTCAGCAGACAAAGCCAGGACAACAGATCTCACCCCCGATTTTATATGACATAGGAAATCGACACTTGGTAATGTCACTTACAGCATTTCTTCTCAAATGGGAGGCAGTGAAGTTAGACAGATGCATTGAGGTCCCATTGGCTTCTTACTGGCTTCGCTACCTTGGATAAGCTGCTTAACTTTTCAATCCTCAGTTTCTCTCTATGTAAAATGGGAAAGTAACATCTCCCCTTTAGGATTGGAGTTAGGATAAAACTGGAATGTTTCCAAAGCCTCTAGGGTAATAGCTGGTCTATGGTAAGTGTATGCTTACAATGGTAACTACTCATGTAATTTGAAGTGTACTTATTCGAAAGCATCCTGAAAATTAAGCGAAAGGAGGCGATGCCCAAGAGCTCCAAATGAAATGGTAATAGACTGCAGGAATTGGTAGACGCAGGAACTGGATGAATGTCTGTCTCCAGCCCTTCCATATCTCTGAGCCTTGGTTTCTGTCTGTTAAGTAGGGGCTCCAAGAACCCTGCTTGGCCCACAAGGAGCTCATTATGTGAAATGAGATCACAGATCCAAATGTACCTGGGAAACTAAAGCCTCTACAAATTGTGTTATGAACAGCTTCAGTCACTATTAACAATCATATACAAAAGTCAAGGGGCCTTTGAAAATGTAGCCTTTATGTCTCAAGCATCTGTGTTGCATAAGTAAAACAAATTTCCTGAGAGGTGAATCTGTCATTTGGAAAAGCTTCCAGTCTCTTTATTTATTTATTTTTAGAGAGAAGGTCTTATTCTGTCTCCTAGGATGGAGTGCTTTGGTGAGATTATAGCTCACTCTAACCTCAAATTCCTGAGGTCGAGCATCCCTCCGGCCTCTGTGCCTCCCAGGTAACTGAGACTGCAGGTGCATGCCACTACACCTAGCTAATTTTTAAATGTTTTATAGAGATGGCATCTCACTATGTTGTCCAGGCTGGTCTCGAACTCCCAGGCTCAAATAATCCTCCCCCTCTTGGCCTCCTAAAGCACTGGGATAATGATAGGCATGAGCTACCATGTCCGAGCCTCCAAGTCTCTTTAGAAAGTGGATTCATGGCCAGGCGCGGTGGCTCAAGCCTGTAATCCCAGCACTTTGGGTGGCCGAGGCGGGTGGATCACGAGGTCGAGAGATCGAGACCATCCTGGCCAACATGGTGAAACCCCGTCTCTACTAAAAACACAACAAATTAGCTGGGCATAGCGGCATGTGCCTGTAATCCCAGCTACTCAGGAGGCTGAGGCAGGAGAATTGCCTGAACCCAGGAGGCGGAGGTTGCGGTGAGCCGAGATCGCACCATGGCACTCCAGCCTGGGTAACAAGAGCGAAACTCCGTCTCAAAAAAAAAAAAAAAAAAAAAAAGACAGTGGATTCATGAAGCATTTGCACAAAAGGTGGAGGCCTCCTGGGAGGCAGAGGCTGGATTTACCGTCTCCAGGTGGCTGGGACAGGCGCATCACCGCCTTGGCTTCTGGCTCTCCAGAGTTTGGGAGCCTCTCTGCCCTTTGGCCCCTGTTCATACTGCACTTGAACCCATAGCATGGAAGAGCCTCTCACTGCCACTTGCCAGTCAAGGGCCAGCTTCATTAAGGTCAAGGTGGTGATTTCCCAAATTGAATGTCTCCAAACTGATCTGCTTCTCTCTGTGAACCTCTCATTACGGCCACTGGTAGAAGCCACTGTGTTTGACTTGGGTTTGGGTTTGTTTAAGCATCAGTATTTGAGAGATTAATATTTTACACTCTAGCTGGTGAGAGCTGGAAGGAAATGTGGAGGCATTCTTGTTGAGCCCCCCACTTTATGAAGGAGGAAACTGAGGCTCGGAATGGGGAGGGGACTAGGGAGCTAACTAGCTGCAGAGCTGGACCTGGGTTCTGGCCCCTGATGGCAAGTTTTCCCCCAGACGCCTGTGCTGAACTGGGGACCCTCCGCAGGAGGAGGAAGGGGGCTCTTCCTTTCACCAAAGCCAGCCACCCCAATTCTGCTTCTAGGCTTTCGAGAAAAGACCATGTGATTCTGAAGTCTAGAGAGGGACACGCACAGGCCTCAGAGTTGACAGAGCCCAAGTTCTAGCTCCGTGATCCTGTGGGCATTGCCTCGAAGGGCATTATACTCACCTGCAAAAGGGGGTGACATAGTGCCTGCTTACAGTGCTGTTAGAATGAAATGAGCAGCCAGGCAAGGTAGCTCATGCCTGGGAGCCCGAGGCAGGTGGATCACTTGAGGTCAGGTGTTCAAGACCAGCCTGGCCAACATGGCGAAACCCCGTCTCTACTAAAAATACAAAAATTAGCTGGGCATGGTGGCACGCATCTATAATCCCAGCTACTCGGGAGGCTGAGGCAGGAGAATTGCTTGAATCTGAGAGGCGGAGGCTGCAGTGAGCTGAGATCATGCCACCGCACTCCAGCCTGGGCAAAAGAGCAAGACTCCTCAAAATAATAATAATAATAATAATAATAATAATAAAAAGAATAAACCCAAAATAATAATAATAATAATTAAATGAGCCACTTCACTGAGAGCACCTGCCACAAGTGCTCTGTGTAAGTTCCCTTTCATCGATTCCTCTCTCTGGGCAACAGTAATTCCACTCACAGCATCATGGTTCTTTCTCGCCTCAGCTTTGGGGGGTGCTGTTTGTGTACCCCTTTTGCAGATGAGGAAATGGAGACTCCCAGTGGTGACATGGCTTTGTCAAAAAGCTAATAAAAGTTGGAACTGGGACCAGAAGCTCAAGGCTTTTCAGACATCAGATCTATGTTCAAAACACTGATCATTCTCTTACTACCCAGGTGGAATCCTGGGGAGGACGTTCCCTATAGCAATGCTGCCCCTGAAACATTCTTCAGTGATGGCAATGTCCTGTATCTCCACTCTTCAATACGGTCACCACTGGCCACAGGTTGCTCTTGAGCACTTGAAATGAGGCTGGTGCCACTAAGGAACCAAACTGTTAATTTTGTTTAATTTCAATGGATTAAAATTTATAGCGAAATAGCTACACGTGGCTAGTGGCTTCCACACAGGACAACCCAGCTGGAAGCTACTGTTTCTTCACATGACGTCAGAGGCTAATTCTCGCCATCAGAGCCAGTGGGTTTGGTGAGGCTGTGTTTGTGAAGCCCTGGACCGTTTCTCAGGTATTGGTGGTGCTTGGTGAGCGTTAGACCCCCCTGGGCCCTCCTCTCCTTCACTGCCTGGCTCTGCAAGTGGGGCAACCCAGTGGTTGTATCTTTAGAGTGGAGGCTGAGGTATGTTCATGGCACATCTGCTCAGTCACTTGATTAGCAGGAGGTGTCTTTCCTGCGCCTAAGGAGGCCTCGCATTGACCTGCAGCCTTGGCTTCACCTATGTGACCTCACACCCAGACCTGCGGACCCATCTCTGAGCTGGCATTCCATTTTTTTTTTTTTTTTTTTTTTGAGGTGGAGTCTTGCTCTGTTGCCCTGGTTGGAGTGCAGTGATGCAATCTCAGCTCACTGCAACCTCTGACTCCCTGGTTCAAGCGATAATCCTTCCTCAGCCTCCCAAGTAACTGGGATTGCAGGCATGTGCCACCATGTCCAGCTGATGTTTTGTATTTTTAGTAGAGATGGGGTTTCTCCATATTGGCTAGGATGTTCTTGATCTCCTGACCTCCTGATCCACCCACCTTGGCCTCCCAAAGTGCTGGGATTACAGGCATGAGCCACCGTGCCCGGCCTCTGAGCTGGCATTGTAAGAAGCCCTGGATGGGCCCTGAACTGGCTCCTGACAGCGGCATTTGTGGTAAACCCTCCCTGCCCACAAACCCCCCAGTGGCCACACCTACAAGAGTGCCCCTCACCAGACTGGGATGGGAGGAAGCCCAATGGGCAGATGTGGTTTTTCAATTGATGTCTCTACACTGTTCTTGTCCTGAAAAACTGTCAGGGTGAGGGACAGGCCCCGGCTTACAGCATCTCGGCTCCTTCTTTCTTCTCTACTTTCTTAATGCCTGTTAAGTTGTCCAGTGTTAAATATTTTAGCAGCCTGCTGACTCAGATGTAGACTGTGAAAGTGTTTCTTTTTCCAGGGAAGGCACTGGAACAGGTCTAGTTACTGATGCTCTTAATGTCCTTTTCTTTTGCAAGGCTTGCTGAGGGTATTTAGGAAAAAAGCTTTCTGGGTTGCAGGGCATGGTGGCTCCCACCTGGGATGATCACTTGAGCCCAGGAGTTAGAGAGCAGCTTTGGCAACATAGTGAGACTCCATCTCTACAAAAAAAAATAAAAATTAGCCTGTTGTGGTGGTGCATACCTGTGGTCCCAGCTGCTCGGGAGGCTGAGGTGGGAGGATCACTTGAGCCCAGGAGTTTGAGGCTACAGTGAGTTGAGATCACACCACTGTACTCCTGGGAGCAGCTTGGTGACAGAGTGAGGTCCTGTCTCAAAGAAACAGGACCTGAGGACAAAGGAGGGTTTCAGTGGGGAGAAGACAAGCTGAGACACTGCATACCCTACGCAAAGTCAGCTTGCAGTGGAGACTTTATGAGCAAGGTCCCTGAGCTGCGGGGGGCCTTCTGGACAACTCCATCCCCATAGCCAGCTCAGCAAATGTGCACCCAGGCCAGGCACTTAGAAGGAGAAGCTGAGGGCTCTCCCACCACGGGAGAGCTGAGATGGGCTTTCAGGACACACTGGGTCCAGGCTCCTCCGCTAGAAAGAGGTTTGGGGTAAATGGTTAGGTGGGTGGGTAGGCGGGTTGATGTGGGGCAGTGAGTGACAGATGTGTTTGTTGACTCCCAGTCCAGAGCCCAGCACACACCTGAGGAGTCGGCTGCTCACGGGCTCCTGTCTGCTCGCCATGTGCCCTCCCCCGTAGGATCAGGAAGTTGGACATCATGATCCTAAGGTGTCTTTCTAGAAATGTTTGCTTGGATGTATGTTTGTGGCCATTTTGATAGAATTGGTCTTGGCCTCTGGTCAAGAGAATAAGCTACAATCTTGTTTCTTGGGGAATGTTAGATTTTCAGGGCCGGCTCTTGGTTACCCAGCACCTGATACCTTGCACGAGGTGCCATAGGCACTGCATGGGTGCTTGCTGCATAATTCAACAAAGCTGGCGATCAGCTGAGGCTGAGGGTTCCTGTCCTGGAAAACAAGGTCAAACAGCACTTTCAAGGCAGACAGCTGCATTTAACCCAGCTCTGCTGTTAGACTCTAGCAAGTTCCTTAGCCACCCTGAGCCTCAGTTTCTCACCTGAAAGATGTGTATGATGCTAGGGTCCACCACAAAGAGCTACATAAAAATAACACGTGTGAAAAGCTTAGCAAAGTGCCCGCCTGGCATGCAGTGAGCACGGAAGTATCAGGGGTTACTGTTCTTAATGCTGTCACTCAGATTACCATCGTCATTTCAATGATGATAAGACCATTATTAAGGTAGATTAATGGTAGGGATCTGTGTTTTTACGCATGGGCTCATGGATAGTTGCTGAAGTTCACGTACATCTGGCCTGGATTCCTTGGAATGTGCCACTACCCTCTAATGCTCCTTCCCGTCTGGCAGCCTCCGCCTCCTGATGGGGGTAGCCCTCCGTGTCGCAGTATTGTATAGGATGCAAGTGGAGCCATCTGGCACCGTGGGGAATGCATTCCCTTCCTTGTGGAAACTACGGCTTTGGGGTTAACCTCTTGCCAGGAGCGGCTGCAGAGGCTGCAAGCTAACATTAGGGGGTGGGAGTGCGCCTGTGTGGTGAGCGTGGCCGTGCTGAGCACATCTCATGGGACAAACCGCCTCGACTATTTTGGCATGACACTTAGAGCCCTGAGCCCATTCCAGACTTCCCAGAGGAAAGGACAGGATGAAAAGTCATCTGGCCCTGCCTGCCAGATGCCGTAGCACAATAGCTGGAGGAGTAGACCCTTCCTGGCAGGTGACCAAGCAGCTGGCACTGAAACATAAACATGCCGGAGTTGGCAGACTGAGAATTCAGGGCAGAGTGGGAGTGCTGAGCCTGGGCTTAGGTCTCAACCCTGGGCCAGACTGCCTTTCCGGGCCACCTATGGAGGATGGCTGGGAGATGCCCCTCTGGTAGCCAAGGCTGGGTAGCAGGGAAGCTCACCTCTTTGAGATGGGTACCACCTCACACCTGGCTGGGGCATTCATAGTCATTCCTAGCCTCCTTCTGACACACTCAGCTGGGAGGAGATGAAACTCCAGTTTCAGCAGAATGTTCTCCTGTTGAACTCTAGTCGGAATCTGTCCTGCCCAGCAGCATCCACACACTCCCCAAATTGTGGTGAATTAAAGAAGCTGCAAGCACTAGCCCAACTAGCTTTTCCTGGTGGTTTTTCTGCAACCTTCCTGCAAATGCTATCAGCCAAGCAAAGGAAAGCCAGGGCGGCACAGCACAGAGGCCGCAGCTTAACTCAGCTCAGCTCCATTTCTTTACAAGCGGGCTTTAAATTCATGGAAAATAAAACACAATGATTGTTGCGGGTTTAGTTTTGTTTTTTCATGAAGATGGGAAGCTTATGTGTTAGGAACCACCGGGCTCCTGCTGAAGCGTCGTGTATACCTCTTACTCAGTTCATATTTTATCTTCAATGGAGAGGATTCTGTAAAAATGTAAGGTAGAAAATTGTCCCTCCTGTGGGGACATTATTGCTTTCAGAAATGTCTCTCTTTGGGGTTGGATGCAGTGGCTCACGCCTGTAATCCCAGCGCTTTGGGAGGCCAAGGTGGGTGGATCACCTGAGGTCAGGAGTTCAAGACCAGCCCGGCCAACATGGCAAAACCCCGTCTGTACTAAAAATACAAAAATTAGCCAGGTGTGGTGGTACATACCTATAGTCCCAGCTGCTCAGGAGGCTAGAGGAGAATCGCTTGAACCTGGGAGGCGGAGGTTGCAGTGAATTGAGATCGCACCACTGCACTCTAGCCTGGGCGACAGAGTGAGACTCTGTCTCAAAAAAAATAAAATAAAAATAAAAATCAACGCTCTTTGCATTCTGCATTGGTGACTATGACTGACTCTAGGAGGAAAGCTCTCTGCTCCTTTCTGGAGAAGGAAGCGTCCTGAGAAGCTGCTGGCTCTAAGGTCTAACAAAGGTCATTTTGTGTCTTCTCTTCTACATCCATTTTCCTTTGGTATGTGGGGGAATGTGGGGAAGGGTTAAGTGCAGAGGCAGGCCCAGATCGTAAGGACAGAAGAGGCAGAACTCCAGTATGGCTGAGAGATGTGGGCCACACCCATGTACCCTGTCTCTGGGTGACCCCTCTGCCTGCCTTGCCCCTCCCTCTACTTGTATCCCTGGATGGGACCACATTCTGATTCAAGAGACAGTAGAGGCTCGCACAAACGTAGTTCTGTGAAGCCGACTCCCCAGGAGTACCCCCACCTCCCACCGGAGTAGCAAGGTTCCTTTCGTTAGCCTGACAAGGGCGTGTATTACAGTTTGGTGAATGGGATTTTGTCATTTGCAGAAGAGATTGGGTATTTTGAGCTGGACAGATCTGGGTTCAAATCTGCTGCTTTGACATGTAGGACATTGGTCATATTACTTAGTCTCGTGATGCCTCAGTTTCCTCACCTGCAAAATGAGTGTAAAATTGGTACTTGCCTCATGAGGATTCAGTGAAATAGTGCCCCGGAAATGCTTGACCAGAACTGGCCCATCTATTACTCAAGGAACATCTATCACTATTAGAGAGAGTCCCCCGTAACAGCAGGGACTGTGCCTGCTGTTAGCACAGTGGGCTGCACGTAGTAGCCTCTCAATAAATGTTTATTGAAGGATTGTTTTTAGCTGGGTAGGGTGGCTCACGCCTGTAATCCAGTACTTTGGGAGGCTGAGGCTGGAGGATCACTTGAGTTCAGGAGTTTGAGACCAGCCTGGGCAATATGGCAAAACCCCATCCTTTTTTTAAAAAAAGAAAAGAAAAAAGAAAAAGGCAGAGTCTCGGGTGCTACCCAAGGCCTACTGAGTTGGAATCTGTAGTCATGCATTGCTTAATGATGGGGAGCTGTTCTGAGAAACGCGTTATTGGGTGATTTCGTCTTTGCGCGAACATTGTAAGCTGACCAAGACAGTATTGCCTACTACAAGGTACTGCACGATGCTTCACCTGTTAGAGTTTGAACAGTGCTATTTGGTTTATGGGCCACCCTTTGAGTAGCAAGGGGTCTAGGGCACTCTTCTCAACTTTGGCTGCACACTGAAAACTCTCATGGAGCTTAAAAAAATGTTGATGCAGCCAGGCGCGGTGGCTCACACCTGTAATCCCAGCACTTTGGGAGGCCGAAGCGGGTGGATCACAAGGTCAAGAGATGGAGACCATCCTGGCCAACATGGTGAAACCCTGTCTCTACTAAAAATACAAAAAAATTAGCTGGACGTGGTGGTGCGTGCCTGTAGTCCCAGCTACTTGGGAGGCTGAGGCAGGAAAATTGCTCGAACCTGGGAGGTGGAGGTTGCAGTGAGCCAAGGTCGTGCCACTGCACTCCAGCCTGGCGCCTGGTGATGGAGTGAGATTCTGTCTCAAAAAAAAAAAAAAAAAAAAAAAGTTGATACCCAGATGCCACCCGAGTTTCTGATTTAATGGATATGGGGTTGTAGCCTGGGGGTAGTACATTTTCAAAGCTCGTCAGGTATTTCTACACAATACACAACAGCTGGTCTAAGGCATGCAGAAGGAAATCAAACCAGCTCAGCTATGCTTCTTTGTCTGTTACGGCATAAAACATCGACATCATCATGCCCAGATTCTTCATATTAGTAGAGACAGAGTTTCACCAGAGTCACCAAAAGTTACATCCCAGGCTACCAACTCACACGCTACTGCAGCTGATCCATCACATATTTTATTTTTCATGATGTCACTTGGACATCTGACTATCTCCAGGAGAAAGTTGTTTTTCTGCAGAGAAGGCACAGCAGGCAGAGTATTGCTTCCTATTTAGTCAAAGGTTTATTTTAAATTGGGACTAGGCCATGTTGAAGTGCAGGAGCAGATTGGCCCCTGGGGAAGCCCGGCCAGGTACACGTGGCCTGTGAGTCCAGCAGTCAGCACTTTGGCTCATGGAACACACGTCTGTCCGAGCAGGGCAGATCTGGCTTGTGCGAAGTGGGCTTTGTGTGCCCTCAAGGAAAATGCCGAGGCCACGTCTAGAAATTCTGGCTGAGGCTGAAAGCCATGTGCGGAGCTGCACCCACACATTTCCTTGTGTATATTTTGGGTTCAGGCTGACATTTCATCTTAGCATGGGCAGAGGAAATGACTGAATTTTTAGAAGGCTTGAATTCCTTCTACAAATACATCTCCCCACCCTGTAACCAAGTTTTGCTGGGTTATGGTTCAGGAATGTATCTTGCTGCTTGTACAGCCCTTCATGGAATGTGAGGACTTAGCTCAGACAACCAAAGCAGTATTCCTTCTAGAAAAAAAAAAAAAAGAAAGTTCCTCAGAGTTCACCAGTGAAATTGATTTTATTTTTATTTTTATTTTGAGACAGAGTCTCACACTGTCACCCAAGCTGGAGTGCAATGGTGATATCTCGGCTCACTGCAACCTCTGCCTCCCAGGTTCAAATAATTCTCCTGCCTCCGCCTCCTGAGTAACTGGGATTACAGGCAGTTGCCACCACGGCCAGCTAATTTTTGTATTTTTAGTAGAGACGGGGTTTCACCATGTTAGCCAGGCTTGTCTCGAACTCCTGACCTCGTGATCTGCTCGCCTCAGCCTCCCAAAATGCTAAGATTACAGGCAAGAGCCACTGTGCCAGACAATGGATCTTATATTTTGAGTGTGAGAACTGAATTCTAATGATATGGTTGGGTTCCTCCTGGCATATTCCTCTCCTGACATGTCTGGAGTGTATAAGAAATAACCCACAGTTTAGTCTGGGTCATTGCAGACTGGTTAGGAGTTTGACTTCTGCACATGCAGAGCCCGTGTATGAACCTTGGCACTGCTCAGTGTGGCCTCTGGGTGAGTTCACCACTGAAGCCCACTTCCTCCACTGTCAACTAAGGACAATAGCAGTATCTGCCGTGTAGGTGCATTAAGAGAATAAAAGCAGAGACGAGATGGGAACCACTTAGCAAAAGGCCGTCTCTGTAACCAGTGCTCAAAAATGGTGCCTAATATGATTGTGGTTGTTTTAGAAAAGCTTTTAAATTACATTTTTTTATTTTCTTTTCTTTCTTTCTTTCTTTCTTTTTTTTTTTTTTTTTTTTTTTTTTTTTTTTTTTTTAGTGTACTTTAGGTTCTCATGCAGGGTTGTTGCATAGGTACACACACGGCAATGTGGTTTGCTGGCTCCATCCCCCTATTACCTACAACTGGCATTTCTTCCCAAGTTATCCCTTCCTGACCTCCCTGCCCCCTCTGCTGTCCCTCCCTTTGTTCCCCCCAACAGACCCCAGTGTGTAGTGCTCGCCTCCCTGTGTCCCTGTGTTCTCATTGTTCAACACCCACCTATGAGTGAGAACATGCAGTGTTTGATTTTCTGTTCTTGTGTCAGTTTGTTGCTGAGAATTATGGTTTCCAGATTCATCCATGTCCCTACAAAGGACACGGACTCATTTTTTATGGCTGCTTAGTATTCCACAGTGTATATGTGCCACATTTTCATTGTCCAGTCTATCGTCAATGGGCATTTGGGTTGGTTCCATGTCTTTGCTATTGTAAACAGTGCTGCTATGAACATACATGTGCATGTGTCTTTATAACAGAGCAATTTATAATCCTTTGGGTGTATACCCAGTAATGGGATTGCTGGGTCAAATGGAATTTCTATTTCTAGGTCCCTGAGGAATCGCCACACTGTCTTCCACAATGGTTGAACTAGTTTACACTCCCACCAACAGTGTAAAAGTGTTCCTATTTCTCCACATCCTCTCCAGCATCTGTTGTCTCCAGATTTTTTAATGATCACCATTCTAATTGGCGTGACATGGTATCTCAATGTGGTTTTGATTTGCATTTCTCTAATGACCAGTGATGAGCATTTTTTCATGTTTGTTGGTCTCATATATGTCTTCTTTTGAAAAGTGTCTGTTCATAATCTTTGCCCACTTTTGGATGGGTTTGTTTTTTTCTTGTAAATCTGTTTTAGTTCTTTGTAGATTCTTGATATTAGCCCTTTGTCAGATGGGTAGATTGCAAATTTTTTTTCCCGTTCTGTTGGTTACCAGTTCACTGTAATGATTGTTTCTTTGGCTGTACAGAAGCTCTGGAGTTTAATTAGATCCCATTTGTTTATTTTGGCTTTTGTTGCCATTGCTTTTGGTGTTTTAATCATGAAGTCCTTGCCTATGCGTATGTCCTGAATGGTTTTGCCTAGGTTTTCTTTTAGGGTTTTTACAGTGTTAGGTCTTATGTTTAAGTCTTTAATCCATCTGGGCTTAAATTTAGTGTAAGGTGTCAGGAAGGGGTCCAGTTTCTGCTTTCAGCATGCTGCCAGCCAGTTTTCCAGGAGAAAACCATTTATTAAACAGGGAATCCTTTCCCCATTGCTTATTTTTGTCAGGTTTGTCAAAGATCAGATGATTGTAGATGTGTGGCATTGTCTCCAAGGCTTCTGTTCTGTTCCATTGGTCTATATCTCTGTTTTGGTACCAGTATCATGCCGTTTTGATTACTGTAGCCTTGTAATATAGTGTGAAATCAGGTAGCGTCATTCCTCCGGCTTTGTTCTTTTTGCTTAGGATTGTCTTGGCTCTGCGGGCCCTCTTTTGATTCCATATGAAGTTTAAGGTGTTTTTTTCCAGTTCTGTGAAGAAGGTCATTGGTAGCTTGATGGGGATAGCATTGAATCTATAAATTACTTTGGGCAGTATGGCCATTTTCATGATATTAATTCTTCCTAACCATGAGCATGGAATGTTTCTCCATCTGTTTGTGTCCTCTCTTATTTCCTTGAGCAGTGGTTTGTAGTTCTCCTTGAAGAGGTCCTTTACATCCTTTGTTAGTTGCCTTCCTAGGTATTTTATTTTCTTTGTAGTAATTGTGAATGGGAGTTTGCTTATGATTTGGCTATTAGTCTGTTATTGGTGTATAGAAATGCTTGTAATTTCTGCACATTGATTTTGTGTCCTGAGATTTTGCTGAAGTTTGTTATCAGTTTAAGGAGATTTTGGGCTGAGATGATAAGGTCTTCTAAACATACAATCATGTCATCTGCAAATAGAGACAATTTGACTTTTTTCTTTCCTAATTGAATACCCTTTATTTTTTGTTCTTGCCTAATTGCTCTGGCTAGAACTTTCAATACTATATTGAATAGGAGTGGTGAGAGAGGGCATCCTTGTCTAATGCCAGATTTCAAAGGGAATGCTTCCAGTTTTTGCCCATTCAGTATGATATTGGCTGCAGGTTTGTCATAAGTGGCTTTTATTATTTTGAGATATGTTCCTTCCATACCTAGTTTATTGAGAGTTTTTAGCATAAAAGACTGTTGAATTTTGTCAAAGGCCTTCTCTGCATCTATTGAGATAATCATGTGGTTTTTGTCTTTGGTTCTGTTTCTGAGGTGGATTACGTTCGTAGACTTGTGTCTGTTGAATCAGCCTTACAGCCTCAGGATGAAGCCTACTTGATCGTGATGGATAAGCTTTTTGACGTGCTGTTGCAATTGGTTTGCCAGTATTTTATTGAAGATTTTTGCATTGATGTTCATCATGGATATTGGCCTAAAGTTTTCTTTTTTTGTTGAGTCTCTACCAGGTTTTGGTATTAGGATGATGTTGGTCTCATAAAATGATTTGGGAAGGATTCCGTCCTTTTAGATTATTTGGAATAGTTCCAGAAGGAATGGTACCAGCTCCTCTTTGTACATCTGGTAGAATTCAGCTGTGAACTCATTGGGCCCTGGGCTTTTTTTGGTTGGTAGGCAATTAATTGCAGCCTCAACTTCAGCCCTTGTTATTGGTCTGTTCAAGGTTTCAACTTCTTCCTGGTTTAGGTGTGGGAGGGTGCAAGTGTCCAGGAATTTATCCATTTCTTCCAGGCTTACTGGTTTATGTGTATAGAGTTGTTTGTAGTAATCTCTGATTGTAGTTTGTATTTCTGTGGAAGCAGTGGTGATATCCCCTTTATCACTTTTTATTGCATCTATTTGATTCTTCTCCCTTTTCTTTTTTTATTAAACTGGCTAGCAGTCTATTTTGTTGATCTTTTCAGAAAACCAGCTCCTGGAATTATTGATTTTTTGAAGTGATTTTGTGTCTCTATCTTCTTCAGTTCTGCTCTGATCTTAGTTATTTCTTGCCTTCTGCTAGCTTTTGAGTTGTTTTTTTTTTTTGTTTGTTTTTGTTTTTGGTTTTTTTTTTTTTTTTTTTTTTTTTTATCTTGCTCCTCTAGCTCTTTCAATTTTGATGATAGGGTATCGATTTTAGATCTTTCCTCACTTCTCATGTTGGCATTTATTGCTATAAATTTCCCTCTAAACACTGCTTTAAATGTGTCCCATAGATTCTGGTATGTTCTCTCTTCATTCTCATTGGTTTTGAAGAACATCTTTATTTCTGCCTTCATTTCATTGTTTATCCAGTCAACATTCAGGAGTAGGTTGTTCAGTTTCCATGAAGTTGTGCAGTTTTGAGTTAGTTTCTTAATTCTGAGTTCCAATTTGATTGCTCTGTGGTCTGAGAGACTGTTTCTTATGATTTCTGTTCTTTTGCATTTGTTGAGGAGTGATTTACTTCCAATTATGTGGTCAATTTTAGAGTAGGTGTGATGTGGTGCTGAGAAGAATGTATATTCTGTTGATTTGGGGTGGAGATTTCTGTAGATGTCTATTAGCTCTGCTTGGTCCAGATCTGAGTTCAAGTCCTGGATATCCTTGTTAATTTTCTGTGTTGTTAATCTAATATTGACAGTGGGGTGTTAAAGTCTCCCAGTATTATTGTGTGGGAGTCAAAGTCTCTTTGTAGGTCATTAGGAACTTGCTTTATGTACCTGGGTGCTCCTGTATTGGGTGTGTATATTTAGGATCATTAGCTCTTCTCTATGCATTGATCCTTTTACTATTATGTAATGCCCTTGTTTCTTTTGATCTTTGTTGGTTTAAAGTCCATTTTATCAGAGACTAGGATTGCAACTCCTGCTTTTTTTTGCTCTCATTTGCTTGATAAATCTTCCTCCATCCCTTTATTTTTAGCCTATGTGTGTCCTTGCACATAAGATGGATTTCCTGAATACAGTACACTGATGGGTCTTGACTTTTTATCCAATTTGCCAGTCTGTGTCTTTTGATTGGGGGCATTTAGCCCATTTACATTTAAGATTAATATTTTTATGTGTGAATTTGATCCTGCCATTTTGTTGCTAGCTGGATGTTTTGCCTGTTTGTTGATGCATTTTTTTTCACTGGGTCGATGGTCTTTACCATTTGGTATGTTTTTGGAGTGGCTGGTACTGGTTGTTCCTTTCCTTGTTTAGTGCTTCTTTCAGGAGCTCTTGTAAGGCAGGCCTGCTGGTGATGAAATCTCTCAGAAATTGCTTGTCTGGAAAGAGTTTTATTTCTCCTTGGCTTATGCATCTTAGTTTGGCTGGATATGATATTCTAGGTTGAAATTTATTTTAAGGATGTTGAATATTGGCCCCCACTCTTTTCTGGCTTGTAGGGTTTCTGCAGAGAGATCTGCTGTGAGTCTGATGGGCTTCCCTTTGTGGGTAACCCGACCTTTGTCTCTTGCTGCCCTTAGCATTTTTTCCTTCATTTCAACCCTGGTGAATCTGATGATTATGTGCCTTGGGGTTGCTCTTCTTGAGGAATATCTTTGTGGTGTTCTCTGCATTTCCTGGACTTGTATGGTGGCCTGCCTTCCTAGGTTGGGGAAGTTCTCCTGGATTATATCCTGAAGAGTGCTTTCCAGCTTCAATTCATTCTCTCCATCACATTTAGGTAGACTTATCAAACATAGATTAGGTCTTTTCACCTAATTCCGTGTTTCTTGGAGGCTTTGTCCATTTCTTTTCACTCTCTTTTCTCTATTCTTGCCTTCTCATTTTATTTCATTGAGTTGATCTTCAATTTCTGATATCATTTCTTCTGCTTGGTCAATTCAGCTATTGAAACTTGTATATACTTCTGAAGTTCTCATGCTGTGTTTTTCAGCTCCATCAAGTTGTTTATATCCTTCTCTAAGCTGTTTATTCTAGTTAGCATCTTGTCTAACCTTTTTTCTAGGTTCTTAGTTTCTTTGCTTTGGGTTAGCACATGTTCTTTTAGCTCTGAGAAGTTTGTTATTACCCACCTTCTTAAGCCTGTTTCTGTCAATTCATCAGATTCATTCTCCATCCATCTTTAATCCCTAGCTGGTGAGGAGTTGTGATCCCTTGGAGGAGGAGAGGCATTCTGGTTTTTGGTGTTTTCATCCTTTTTTGCACTGATTTCTTTCCATATTAGTGGCTTTATCTTCCTGTGGTCTTTGTAGTTGGTGACTTTCAGATGGGATCTCTGAGTGGGTCTCCTTTTTGTTGATGTTGAAGCTATTTCTTTCTGTTTCTTAGTCTTCCTTCTAACAGTCAGGCCCCTCTGCCACAGGACTGCTGAGGTCCACTCCAGACCCTGCTTGCCTGGGGATCACCCATGGAGGCTGCAGAACAGTAAGGGATGCTGCTGGTTTCTTCTTCTGTTATCTTCTTCCCAGAAGGGTACTTGCCAGTTGTCGGCCTGAACTCTCCTTTATGAGGTGTCTCTTTGTGTATATGGCGGTTGGGGAGTTGCTTGAGGAGACAATCTGTCCCTTATAGAAGCTCAATTGCTGTGCTGGGAGCCCTGTTGTTCTGTGCAAAGCTGCTGAGCAGGTACCTTTAAGTCTGCCGCAGCAGAACTCATAACCACCTCTTTTCCCAGGTGCTCAGACCTAGGAAGGTCAGCTTTATTTATAAGTTCTTGATGTGCTTCTGCCTTTTTTCAGAGATGCCCTGCCCTGCATGGAGATAGTCTAGTCACAGTCTGCCAGCAGAGGTGTTGCTGAGCTGCCGCAGGCTCTGCCCAGCTGTTGTGTGAACTGCCTTGGTATTGGTGGACTGCCTCAGTAGTGGCAGACACCCTTCCCCCCACTGAGCTGGACCATCCACTGAGCTGGACCATCCCGGGTCCAGCTGTGCTTGCTGCGAAACTCTCAATCCAGAGCTTTTCAGATTGCTTGTTTTGTGGGGGTGGTACCCGCCCAGTCAGATCACCTGACTCCCTTTCTCAGCCCCCTCCCTTTCAGTTGAATGGGCGGCTCTGTCTCCCAGGCACTCCAGGTGCCAATTGAGATGGCTGCCCAGATTTGTATGAGTTTCTGTGTGCCAACCTGAAGCACCAGTTGTGCTGAAAACTCGTGGTGCTTTTCGGGTCAGGAATCTCCTGGTCTGTGGGCAGTGAAAACTTGTTTGGAAATGTGGTGAGCATTCACCCCCTGTGTTGTTCTTGCTGGGAACTGCACTCTGGAGCTGTTCCTATTCAGCCATCTTGGATCCTCCCATTGCCCCCCCCCTTTTTTTTTTTTTAAGACAGAGTCTTACTTTATCGCCCAGGTTGGAGTGCAGTGGCATGATCTCGGCTCACTGCAACCTCTGCTCCTGGGTTCAAGCGATTCTCCTGCCTCAGCCTCCCAAGTAGCTGGGATTGCAGGTGCCTGCCACCACAACTGGCTAATATTTTTTTATTTTTAGTAGAGATGACATTTCACCATGTTTTCCAGGCTGGTCTTGAACTCCTGACCTCATGATCTGCCTGCCTCTGCCCCCCAGAGTGCTGGGACTACAGGTATGAGCCATCGCATCCAGCCTGTCTTAAACATTTTTATCCACTTGTTGATTGATGGGCATTTGGGCTAGTTTCATATTTTTTCAGTTCCACATGGGCATTCAGAGGGTGATTGCAGATGCTGGTGAATATTTTATCCATTAATGGTTATTTCTATGTTTGGCAAATTTGAGCACAGGTTTCCAGCCTGGCTTCTCATTTTTATGTGTCTTGCCACTTCTCAGTGAAAGCAAAATATTGTTGCCACAACAGAATATTAAAGGAAGCTGTGAACACATCGCAAAGCATTGCTTAGTGGACGGGGCCACGATTACATCCTAGGCACTGCTTTGCCTTTTGTATTCTGCAAGACTCCTTTGGCAGATGATGATATGTTTTGTGGTCTTTCATTCATTACTGAAGCCTTAGGTTTAGTATCTACCATATGAGCACTTCTCAACACCAGAGTTGACAGCCCTTTGAAGATGCTTTTGGCTACAAGTAACAGACTACCTAATACAAGAAAACTTCAACAATCAGGTTTATCATCTCCCCAGCAGGAAGTTTCAAGGTTGAGTAATTCATTAGCTCAGCGACATCATTGAGGACCCAGGCCCTTTTCATCTTCCTTTCTGCTCACACTCAGTGTGTGGCTAGATGTTCCCCTCATCGTTTCAAGCTGGCGGCAGCAGCTCCAGGCCCTGTGCTCTTGCATGACAATATCAAGAGGCAAAAAGACCCCTGACAATCAGGAGTTATAATGTCTTGTTTGCATCCCTTCCAGAGTGAGGAAACTGCCTCCAGAAGGCCCAGCTGACTTTCTCTTCTGTTTCATTGGCCAAGGATGTGTAACAGAACCATGCCTAACCCAATTATTTGAACAAAAGTAAGGAAACAAGGAGGGGAAACAGCAGTTTTGAAAGCAACCAACAACACCTGCCACAAAACTTCAGATTCAGTTTCTTCAAGTGTGGTCTGAAAAGCATCTCTTTTAGAATTATCTACAGGCTGGGTGCCTTGGCTTATGCCTGTAATCCCAGCAATTTGGGAGGCTGAAGTCGGCAGATCACTTGAGGTCAGGAGTTTGAGACCAGCCTTGTCAACATGCTGAAACCCCGTCTCTACTAAAAATACAAAAATTAGCCAGGCATAGTGTCAGGTGCCTGTAATCTCAGCTACTTGGGAGGCTGAGAAAGGAGCATCTCTTGAACCCAGGAGGCAGAGATTGCAGTAAACCTAGATTGCACCACTGCACTCCAGCCTGTGGGGGACAGAGTGAGACTCTGTCTCAAACAAACAAAATAATAATAATAATAAATTTTTTTAAAAAAAGAATTATCTAAAATATGCTTGCTAGAATGCACATTTCATATATGTGTGTGTGTGTATATATATATATATATATATATATATATATATATATATATATATTTCAATAGGTTTTTGGGGAACAGGTGGTGTTTGGTTACATGCATAAATTCGTCAGTGGTGATTTCTGAGATTTCAGTGCATCACCACCTAAGCAGTGTACACTGTACCCAGTGTGGAGCCTTTTATCCCTCACCCGCCTCCAACCTTTTTCCCCCAAGACCACAAAGTCCTTATATAATTCTTATGCCTTTGAGTCCTCATAGCTTAGCTCCCACTTATGAAAGAAAACATAGGTTTGGTTTTTCATTCTTGAGTTACTTCACTTAAAATAATGGTCTCCAGTTCCATCCAGGTTGCTACAAATGCCATTATTTCATTCCTTTTTATGGCTGAGTAGTATTCAATGCTCTCTCTGTCTTTACATATATAAATATATGTCACGTTTTCTTTTTTTTTTTTCCCTCAAGACAGAGTCTTGCTGTGTCGCCCAGGCTAGAGTACAATGCCTCAATCTCAGCTGGCTGCAATCCCGCCTCCTGGGTTCAAGCGATTCTCCTGCCTCAACCTCCCAAGTAGCTGGGATTACAGGCACATGCCACCACACCCGGCTAATTTTTTGTATTTTTAGTAGAGACAGGGTTTCACCATGTTGGCCAGCCTGGTCTCGAACTCCTGACCTTGTGATCCGCCCTTCTTGGCCTCCCAAAGTACTGGGATTACAGGCATGAGCCATTGCGCCCAGCCCACATTTTCTTTATCACTCGTTGATTGATGAGTATTTGGGCTGGTTTCATATATTTTCAGTTGCAGATTGTGCTGCTGTAAACATGGCCTGTACAAGTATCTTTATTCATGGAATGACTTTTTTTCTCTGGGTAGACACCCAGGAGTGGGATTGTTGGATCAAATGGTAGATCTACTTTTAATTCTTTAGGGAATCTCCACACTGTTTGCCATGGTGTTGTACTAGTTTACAGTAAAAGTGTTCCCTTTCCACCACATCCACAGAGACATCTACTATTTTTAAATTTTTTGATTAAGGCCATTCTTGCAGGAGTGAGGTGGTACAGCGTTGTGGTTTTAATTTGCATTTCCCTGATAAAATGCACATTTCTGAGCCCCTTCCCTGGTGTACTGAATCAAAATGCCTAGGAGCTGGGCCCAGGAATCTGCATTTTAACATTAACCCAGCGAGCCTTACTGGCACTGAGCGTCAGCCCCACAGCCTGGTGGTTGTGGTTGTCTCCTAGTGATATTTTCATGTCACAGACATCCCCTCAGCAATGCTAATCCTGTTGAGTGGAAGCTGGGGGCTCAGGAAGAATGAAGACTTAGACTAGAAATTCCCTTTCCAGCTCTTGCTTTTTGAGATTCAGACAGAAATACTAATTGATGCAATGATGCTGTCTAGCATCTGCATTGAAATAATCTGAGTAGCAGAGGGAAAATGGGATTGTGGCTAACACATAATTAGCCATCATTTGATAACTTTGGAGCTACATGTTACACATAGGGTGCATTACATGGTTCTCTCCACTTCAGTTTTCTAAAGTCTGCATTCCAGAGGCTTGCTCTGTCGTGATGCCGCCTTTGACCCTGGGTAAGTCAATCTCCTTCTTTGGGTTTCGGCATAAGTTCTCTATAAAATTAGTGTTTTTGCATTTTCTTTTTTTCCCCCTTCCTTCCTAATGAACCTCTTCTCCAAATAAAATCTTATGTGAATCTTAAAGATAGGACAAATAAAAGTGAAACAGCTGTCTTTGCAGGTGCCATGAATGCCTTTAAGATAACTCCAGAAACCCTAGGACTCTGGAGAAGATAGTTGAGCAGCTACTGCAGAGCCTCGCTGTAAACACATAGACAGACTACCCTGCTGCAGAACCATAGCCTGGTACTCAGAGCAAGAATCCTTAGGAAGTGAAGATTCAGCCTACATAAAGATTCAGCCATGGATGCAATTTCTAAGGCAAATGTTGCTGCCTGCAAGTTAGTCTTCAGTAGAGTCCAGGTATCCCAAGACAGAGAGCACGAGCCTGCGTCTTTCCTCCTCTGTGCAATTATTGCATTGCTACCTTGACTTGGAGCGGGAGGAGATGGCTGTGCACACTTACTGTAGCTCTAGGTTCACTATCTAGGCAAGATTTCTGGTTGTGGCTAGGATCAGAGCTATGTGGGTTGGCCAAGAGTTTCTGTGTGGCAGGATTTGAGGCTCAGTCCTGTATGATATGAAAAGCCCTTGATTTCATCTTCTAATGAGTTGGTCCTACATGAGACCGTGGCGGTGTCTGAATGCTGGCTGCCCAAGACCACTGCACTGCCCGAGCTTAGCCGTTCCTCAGAGAGGTGCTGAGGTCAGCCTTCTTCATTCAGAGTGGATCTTCTGCAGTGAATAACCTTCGACTCTGGAGATGGCTATCTTAAAACCCTTCAAAGGAGGGATTAAGTCACAATAATAACCAGATACCTGCTGCATTAGTTTCTTGTGACTGCCATAATAAATTACCACAAAACTAGTAATTTTGGCTTTAAGACAACACAAATTTATTTTACTAGGAGTTCTGTAGGTAAAGTGTCTAACATGGGTCTCACTGAGCTAAAATCAAGGTTTTGGTAGGGCTGCGTTTCTTTCTGGAAGCCCTAGAGGAAAAATACATGTTCTTGCTTTTCCCAGCTTCTAGAAGCTGCCCACATTCCCTGGCTTCTGGTCCCTTCCTCCATCTTCAAACTCAGCATCTTCTCATCTCTTGCTCATTCTGCTTCCACAGCCACAGCTCTTTCTCTGACTCTCTTTTTCCTCCTCCTTCCAATTAAAGGACCTTCATGGTGACATTGGGTCCACCTGGATATTCCAGGATAGCTTCCCTAGTTTAAAGTCAGGTGATTAGCAACTTGAATTCCATCTACAGCCTTAATTCCGTTTTGTCATGTAAGTTAACATATTCACAACTCCCAGGATGAAGATGTGGCCATCTTACTGGGGCCTTCCTTTTGCCAACCACACAGACCTATCAGTAGGTTTCAAAACAGTGGCACCTTCCTCTGTCTTGAAGGATGTGCATCTGTCAACTGGAAGGGGCTGTTTCACATGAATGGGATGGCACCTCAAATTCATCTTAGCTCTTTGCCCAGTTGGGGTGCTGGAGTGTACATGGTGGTGAGCAGTATATGTTTTTACCAGAAAGGGATATAACCTACATTTAGGGCACAAGAACCTGGAAAACTGGGCATTCCTATTCTCACTTCACCAACAGCAGATGGCATACAGTTAAATTAGCCTTTTTGGGTCTTGGTTATCAAACTTGTGAAATTGATGCATTAATATGATACCAGGAAACCCGTGACAAGCATGTGAACAAGGAATCTATTTACATTTCCATCAGAAATGTGACTCTTAGAAACACTGAGTTATTTAAAAAACAATATTTTCGCGCCGGGCGCGGTGGCTCAAGCCTGTAATCCCAGCACTTTGGGAGGCAGAGGCGGGTAGATCACGAGGTCAAGAGATCGAGACCATCCTGGTCAACATGGTGAAACCCCGTCTCTACTAAAGGTGCAAAAAATTAGTTGGGCATGGTGGCGCATGCCTGTAATCCCAGCTACTCCGGAGGCTGAGGCAGGAGAATTGCCTGAACCCAGGAGGCGGAGGTTGTGGTGAGCCGAGATCGCGCCATTGCACTCCAGCCTGGGTAACAAGAGCGAAACTCCGTCTCAAAAAAAAAAAAAAAAAAAAAACCCAAAAAAAACACAATATTTTCACAGAAGGCAGTAAAAGTCTATTTCTTTATTCTACAGAGAATCCTCATTAGGGGCCCTTAAGATCTGTTTCTTTAAGAGGAGGAAAGGAAATGCCGAGTAATTTGTGAGTCTCTCGCCCTTTGGTCCCTGATGTATAATCTATAGCAGTGCTTTCTGTGACACTGAACTTAAAATGGGAAGCCTGGTGTCTATATATCGTCACAAGCTCTTCATGATTGGGGCCTGGCTGCAGAAATTTCTAGAGAAAAGGTGACATGCCAAAGGTGTTGGCAGGTAAGCACCACTTCTGGGGGTGAGGTCGATGTTGGTGAAGGAGTTCATTAGGGCCGTAAAGGAAAACCAACCTCACATGCCAATGGATAAACACACAATTCCTAGAAAGATGGCAGCGGGAATTGGTTTGGATTTAGCCTCTGCCGATTTCAGAGGGTGCACCAGCCAAACAGAACGCACGGTCACAAGTTTTGCATACGGTCCAGCACAGCCCGCGCTGTTTCTGAGGTTAAGCACCATTAAGGCCACGCAGGTGAAGAAAACAGGGTCGGAATTTGGCTCTAGGAACAAGCGAGGCACCGTTTCACCCCCAGCTTCTTTTGGAGGCTCCCGGGTAGCTTCAGGCGGGCAGGGCCCAGCGGAGGAAGCACAGGCCGCCTGGCCTGTACTTGACCTTCCCAGTCCGTTCTCACGCCATAGCCTTCCCGGCGTTGCCAGGCGTAGTGGGAAGGCCGTGGAAAAACTAAGCACAGTAACAAGTTGTCATGACTCAGAGACTCCTCTCCTGGAAGTCTGCAGTGCCTCCAGGGGCAGCGGCCGGGCCGCGCGCCGGTCGGTCCGTGCGTCTCTCGCCTGCCGCTCTGCGGCCGCGGGCCCCTCGGTGCGTCTGGGCGCGCCGCGGGCCAGCCCTGCGCATTCCTGGCCGGGGAGGAGAGCGCGGCGGGCGCCCTGCGCGAGCAGCTGGCGGAGCGCTGGCCCGACTCGGAGCGCCCAGGGCTGGGGGAGGAGCCTGGCCCGGCCGCCGCCGCTCGCCCAGTCATTGGCCTTTTGTGCTGCAACTTTTCCCGAGCCTTTCGGGGAGCCGCGCCAGCCCTGCGCCGTTGTCCCGGGAAAGTTTGCGTCCCAGGGCCGCGCCAGGCCGTGGTGACCCCACGCGCCGTGCCGCCACCGGACTGGGAAAGCCCAGCGCCCCCGGGCGCTCTCGCAGTGGCGTCTCTGAACGAAGGCGGCTCTGTGCGGGCCATCCCCGATCTCCCCCGGTGGGTAAGTGCAGGGGCCACGGGCGGGCGGCCGGGGTCAGGAGAAGCCTGGCGCCCCCAGGACCTTGGCCCGCAGACGAAGGCGTACTGGCAGTGGCCGAAGCTCATTTCGGCGTCCCCGGCAGGGACTGGCCGAGGGTGGAAAAGTCGCTAACTACACGTTCGGTCCCCTGCTGGCGGAAGAGTGTGGCTGCGGGGAGACCGCGGGGCCCGGAGTGTCCGCCCGGGAGCCTGGTTCCCTTGAGTGGGAGCGCGGGGGTCAAAGCGCATGGTCTGGGGGCGCGCCCGTGGCTGGGATTCCCGCTCGCGGTTGGGGTCCCCGCGCGTGGTCGGCGCCCGTAACCGGGATCCCCGCCAGGATTGGGGTACCCGCCCTTGGGCGGCCTCCGCGCCTTCTCCCCGGGCTCCTTCCCAGCTCATACGTTCTCACTGGGTGGCGCGGGGGCATCCCCGGCGGCCCACGACGGCGCGTGGACTGGCCATAAAAGTCTGCGCTGGATTTCCTTCGAGTTTGGGACTTTTAAATTCCCGAATAGTTACGTCAGCAGGGCCGAGCGCACTTCGGGGATCGAGCGCAGCACGTGATCCTCCCGGGCGTCCCCTCCGCGTCCTTGGCTCCCGCCGCAGAGCGCGCCTCTGCCTTGGGGAGTCCTGGAAATCCAGTTTCGGGCACTGGGATTTGCTGTCCTGGCTCCGAGCGCCGAATGCACCACGCTGTGGCCGAGTGGTGTCCTCCTCTGTCCTGTCCTGGTCTTTTCTTAAAATGGCTTCATCACCATCGTTGTTACTATTGTTGCTGTCTTCAGGCTCTGTCAAATGCTAGGACTGGAGATTGTGATGGGGGTGGAAATACAGCTGAAATAGACACTGTGGAGGGGAAATGGAAGCCGGGCCTAAGGAAGGGTGGCTAGAGAGGGTCAGGGGCCCTTGTGTCACAGCACGTGGGACATTGAGGATCCTAGGGCAGTTTCCTGTGCTATGCCAAAGGAAGGTGCGGCTCTGTTACCAGGCGGAGAACTCTCCCCACTCTTGTTTCTCTGATTCCGTATTGAGGCCACATTTCAAAGCCATTTCTATTTATCTGGAAATAACTTTTTCTGGGACTGTGAAGTGAGGCAGTGTTTCATCTATGATTTTCATTCTTTCAGATGCACGTGCAGATTTCACAGTTGAATCTTCAGCAGTGTTTTTAGGGTTGACAGTCGATGGAATTTGGAGGGTTTTGTTGAGAATGCACTGTGAGTTCCCTCCCAGAGCAGCTGGCTTTCCCTTCTGAGGCCAGGCGGAGGGCCTCCTGAGAATGGGGCCGGTTGAGCCAGGCGGTTGAGTGGATTCCCACGGGGCTCCTTCTCACAGGCTCTGCCTGGGACTCATTCTCCGGGAGGGGAATCAGAGCAGCAAATAGGCCAGCAGCCACCCTCCTTGTGCAATTGCCACAGCAACTCAGCTACCCAGAGGCTCTTTCTTGTCTCCTGAACCGTCACTAGTCTCTCATCAAAAGTTGCATCCCGAGCCTCAGAAGTGTGACTGCGGAGTATGACCTGCTTGTGTTATAGTTATTCATATACCGGGTTACAGAACTGCCGTCCGGAAATCTTCGGGTCAAATGCTGCCCCCTCTATGGAACTAGATAGAATTAGCCCCTTGTCTCTCTGTTCCAGCCATCCTCTTTTCTCTCTTAAAAAACAATGTTCAAGAAACATGCTTGAACATTTAAAATAATTTAGCAAGAAGGAAACTTCAAGATCAAGGTTTAGTTTTGCAGATACAAAAAGGGAGACTCGGAGGAGTCCACGGTCTTGGCCAGGGCCACACACATCCAGGTAGGACTCCAACCCCAGCCCCCAGACACTTGGCCTGGTGTTCTCTCTGCCAAGTCCTGTGGCCTCGTTTGTTTGTTTGTTTGTTTTTTGTTTTTTGAGACGGAGTCTTGCTCTGTTGCCAGGTGCCAGGCTGGAGTGCAGTGGCAAGATCTGTGCTCACTGCAACCTCTGCCTCCTGGGTTCAAGCAATTCCCCTGCCTCAGCCTCCCAAGTAGCTGGGACTACAGGTGCACGCCACCACCCCCAGCTAACTTTTGTATTTTTTAGTAGAGACGGGGTTTCACCATGTTGGCCACGATGGTCTCCTCTCCTGACCTCGTGATCCGCCCGCCTCAGCTTCCCAAAGTGCTGGGATCACAGGCATGAGCCACCGCGCCCACCTGGCCTCGTTGGTTTTATTTGGCTTTGTAGCCTGGTCATTTGTGTTTGGTGCCTCTATGGAGACAGACAGTGCTTGAGGGAAGGATATGTCTGGTTCACAATGACACGCCGTAAGAGTGACATGGCCCAGGAGGTAGATGGTGGTTGAATTGAATAAGACACAGCCCTCCCCCTTCAAGGAGGGGTGTGTGTGTGTGTGTGTGTGTGTGTGTGTGTGTGTGTGATACCTGAGCATGCATGTATTGGGCAGACTTTGTAGTGGGGGATAACGCCCCAGGAGGGGATGTCTGGATATGTGGGAGGATATTTTTGGATGTCCCAGTGGCTAGGGAGGGAACTGCTATTAGGAGGATATTTTTGGTGTCCCAGTGACTGAGGAGGATGCTTTTGGCATCTAGTGGGGGAGGGCTGAGACGCTATCGTGGGAGAGTCCTGCATGGCCGAGAACTGCCTCACCCCAATGCCAATAGCATCCCAATAGAGGATGCTGCCAGGGTTTGAGGAATCACGAGAGACAGTTCTAATTGGGAAGATGAAAGAAAGGGTCTCTGGGCTTGCCCAGCTCTGGACTGTAAGCGTAGATGAGGCTGGGAGGGAATGAGGGCTTGATGGAGAGCAGCTGTGTATGTGTATGGGCAAGTGTACGTGTACGGGCATGTGTACATGTGTGTGTTTTTCTAGGACTTGGTTCCACAGCCAGTAGCAAACTATTCTTGGATTTACTGTAGTTGGGGTTTAGCAGGCCCTTGCATCTTTTGCACAAATGGTCAGAAGATGGTTTAGGAAGTTGGCAATAAAATCAGTAACTAGTGCTGGGGCTAGAGGAGCATGGGGATGGCTGCAGAGCCGGGTGCCCTTGCTTATCCCCTTGTGACCAAGGTCTGTGAAGTGTTCTCCTCCTTGGTGGTTGGCTGGGTTTTTTTTCTGCCTCTCCCTTGTCGAGGTCACAGTCCTTGTTTATAACCCCAATAATTATTTCCACAGCAACTCCCTGTGATGACAGAACATCCCGAGGATTATGAAATCATTCAGGAGAAACGAGAGGCATGAGAAAGAAGACCCGTGAAAACCAAAGTTTGCAGAGCAATGCATCTGAAACAGGCAGAGGAGCAAGTGAAATTCCCCAGGGAGCCTAGAGCTGAGGATCCTCTGAAATGGAGGTGTCATTTCAGATGTGCTGAGAATCGGCTCTGTCCCCCTCCCTCTGCCCGATATCCACAGTGCTATAGGGTTTCAGTCTGTCACTTGACAAGTGTACTCAGGGCTGCTAATTGAGAGAAAGCACAGTCCTCAAGACTTATTTTCCTTAGGTTAGCGGAGGGCAGTATAGAGAAAGGCCAGAATATAGAGGCAAAGATCCTGTATTAGAGTTCTCACCCTCCCCATTACCAGCTGTGTGACCTTGAGCAAGTTGTGAAGTTGTAAAGTGTCTGAGTCACCTTCCTTCTCATGGATGATGGGGCTGGTTATCCCTGCCCACCTGGCTCTCAAAGCTGGGGAGGCCAGTGAAGCCATGCACATGAAAATACTTGATAAACAAACTGTAAAGTGCTGTGCAAATGGCAAGTTAGTGGTGTTTATATTTTTCGTCTCATTATGATTAAAAGTACTGATCTAGGGGAGCTGGATTTCCTAACACCTCCTGTAGCCTGTGTGCATTAGTGTTGTTTTAAAATGCAAACCAGGAGACATACTATGAAATGCAGTTCTTCCTTATTTAGCAGCAACATGACCTCCCTCCCTCCCTTCCTTCCTTTTTCCTTTCCTTTCCCCTTTCCTAGGCGTCTCACTCTGTTGCTCAGGCTGGAATGCAATGGCACCATCTCGGCTTAAGGCAACCTCTGCTTCCCCAGGTTCAAACGATTCTCCTGCCTCAACCTCCTGAGTAGCTGGGATTACAGGCATGTGCTACCACGCCTGGCTAATTTTTGTATTTTTAGTAGAGTCAGGGTTTTACCATGTTGGCCGGGCTGGTCTCAAACTCGTGACCTCAGGTGATCCACCTCCATTGGCCTCCCAAAGTGCTGGGATTACAGGCATGAGCTACCACGCCCAGCCTGGGTGTTAGCTTTCTTACCTTGACTGAAAGTGGTTCATCCCAGCAACTTAGCTGGGCCAGGCCTCTGTGTTCTAGAGCTCCCAGGTTGGCTTGTGGTCAGCTATGCAGCGAGGTCTCTGTCTGATGGCTGACAGCCCCGGCCTGATTTCTCTCGGCATCCTCAGTGCCTTGTGTTGTGTTTGGCAGAATAGATTTTCGGCAGTTTCTTGTTGAATCAGTGAATGAATCATCTCCTCTCTTGAACTGTGGGCTCTGTGGCTTTGCTCCTTGTGCAGGGTCTACACCTAGTTGCACTGCAGGGAAAGCAAATGGAGATCATGTTGCTGCTTGTGTGGTTTTGAAATCAGGGAAAAGCGAAGACTCTGCTAAGATCCTGAGACCTGAAACAATTTCAGATCAGAAAATTGTTGGGCTGGAAGAGACCCTAGAGACGAATAGCTGAAACCCTCACTGGGTGGAAGTGCCACCCGCAGCCCTTAGAGGGGAAGGGTGTTGTGCCTCAACTTCCTAGCAGTTAGAGCCACGCTGATGCCCTGGTTGCTGCTCACACTCTCTCTGTAGGGAGGCAGCACCCGCTTGGCCCTCTGCATGCCACTCCCCGCCCTCTTCATTGTACATCCTGAGTCAGTGCGGCTATAAGGCTGCAAGGTCATTCCCTGAGAGAGCTGGAGTCAGAGCGGCTGGGATGGAGCTCAGCCCAGTGTGGCCTTGAGGAGAGGGACTTCTTGCTGTCACATAGATCACAGTGATGAAGGGCCTGCACAGAGCCTGGTGTGCACACATTACATTGCTTCCCTTCCCTTGTTGCCACTTGTTTTTTATTTATTTATTTATTTATTTATTTATTTATTTATTTTGAGACACAGTCCTGCTCTGTTGTCTAGGCTGGAGTGCAGTGGTGCTATCTCGGCTCACTGCAACCTCTGCCTCCTGCTTCAAGTGATTCTCCTGCCTCAGTCTCCCAAGTAGCTGGGACTACAGGCGTGAGCCACCGCTCCTGGCCCTGTATTCATTATTAATCCATGCCCCAGTTGACATTCACACAGAGCCTGGGGTGCCTGAAGGAGCAGCCCGTGCACCTGAGATGCACACCTGGGTGTGCAAGAGAGGCGGGAGGGAGGGTCATGTGTGCTTTGAAACAGTTCATTCAGTGTCTTGTGTTTGGGAAACAGCATATCCTGTAGTGTTTGTCTTAACGGTGCCATCATTTGTGGAGCACTTTGCACGTGCTGGGCACCTTGCTACAGAAATGATCACATGACTGGTCACAAGGAATTCTCTCCAGATCCCTTTCCAGGCAGGAGTGTCACTGCCGTCTTTGACAGATGAAGATACTGAGGCTCCGAGAGGACCTTTTCCAAGGTTGCACAGCTTTTTATTGCTGGAGTGGGGTCAGGCTTCGGCGGTGTGGCCCCGGGCTCTGACCTCCTGCCACCTGCCCTATGCTACTTCTCAAGAGGGAGGAGGAGTGGCATTTTATTTCTTCATCTGTGGAGGCTCCCAGGCTTCACAGGATTATCTAAATAAATGTTGGGACCCTAAAAAATTTGGCTTCAAAATGTGACAAGCACAGCTCATAATTGAAATGGGCAAATGTGCACTTTTATTTATTTATTTTTTTTTTGAGATGCAGTTTTGCTCTTGTTGCCCAGGCCGGAGTGCAATAGCATGATCTCGGCTCTGCAACCTCCACCTCCCGGGTTCAAGCGATTCTCCTGCCTCAGCCTTTCAAGTAGCTGGGATTACAGGCATGTTCCACCATACCCGGCTAAGTTTTGTGTTTTTAGTAGACACAGGGTTTCTCCATGTTGGTCAGGCTGGTCTTAACCTCCCAACCTCAGGTGATCCGCCCACCTCAGCCTCCCAAAGTGCTGGGATTACAGGCGTGAACTACCATGTCTGGCTAATGTGCGCTTTCATATGGCTGCAAAGCGTCCCGTGTCTCAGCCTCATTGGCTTCTGGGCCTGGGCCTCGTCCTTGGTTCCTTCATTCCAGTAAATGTGCCGCTGACTCTGTACTGAGAATTCAGCAGGGAAGGTAGAGGGTCCCTGCCCTGATGCTGGGAGCCGCGATCTCCCTGCCGGCTCTGCCACCTCTCCCTGCCCTGCCAGAGGCCTCTACCACCTCCCGTGTCTCCCCTGGGGCTGTGCCGCTGAACTCTGGACAGGCAGTATGGCAAGCCCACTGGAGCAAAGACCCGGGGAGGCAGCGTGGGTTCCCAGACGAGGACAGGGCCAGGGTTCTCGCCATGGGTCTCTTTGCCAAGTTGCATAATTCCTCGAGTCTCAGTCTCCTCTTCTGTAAACTAACTTGTCTTCCTTCTCCATAGCGGTGATGAGGAATCCTAAAAGCAGCACTTGGTAAAGCTGTAAGATACCATACACATATAAGCAACTAAGTATTTTTTTTTAATAATTCCTTTTTTTTTTTTTTTTTAAGCTAAAGACTCGGTCTTTAAATTGCTGGGCTTTCTCATCTGAGAGTGGAAAATCTGTTCTCCCTGCATGGGCTCCAAGGTCCCTTCGACAAGCTGCTTTCCCCAGGGCCCTGCGAGAGACATTTTCTTGTTCCTTAGCTTGACTCAGGCTCCAAGCATGCTACGGACTTTCCTGGCTCCTGTGCTCTTGGACGTGGGTCCCAATCCTGACTCTGTTCTTCGCCCTCTGAAGAGGAGGGGCTTCGTGAGTGAGTGCGTGCAAAGCCCATCACACAACACCTGGCAAACAGAAGTGCTCACAATGTGAGCTGTCCTTATGACTGCTGTTAGCGTTAACTCTTTTATTGTAATTATTTAAATGTGTTTGAATATTTCATATATATTCAAGTTTTATCACCAAAAATAAAATCAGCATGCCCGAGACATAGGTGAGGTCCTTGAAATCTCAGGGCCACCGTTTGTCTTCTGTTCCTCAGGGAGGTCAAACTCTTTGGTCTTAGAAATCTTTTGTTTGTTTGTTTGTTTGAGAGCGCATTCTGCTCACCCAGGCTGGAGTGGAGTGGTACAATCTTGGTTCACTGCAACCCCCGCCTCCTGGGTTCAAGTGATTCTCATTCCTCAGCCTCCATATTAGCTGGGACCACAGGTTCACACCAACACACCTGGCTAGTTTTTTTGTGTTTTTAGTAGAGACAGGGTTTTGCCATGTTGGCCAGGCTGGTCTTGAACTCCTGGGCTCAAGTGATTCACCCACCTCAGCTTCCCAAAGTACTGGGATTATGGCTATGAGCCACCTTGCCTGGCCTGGTCTCAGAAATCTTATCAGTCACCTGGCCCCACCCCATGCCTGGCCTACAGATTGCCAGGCCACACTTGTCCACCTCATAGCCATTTGTCAGATCCAGAAAAGATGAGTCGTTTTCCATCATAACGAAAAAGCACCGCTGTGCTTGCCCTGAGGAACCTGGGAAATCTACCTTTCAAAGTGCAGCTGCGGTCTGTGGGCCCCTCCCCCGGAAAAATGCCGAGGGCAGCTCTCAAAAGGATGGCCTGTGTGTTCCTCATGCCGTGGTGTCTGTCCTGTGGCTTCTAACTATGGCCAGTGGGTCATGCCCCGCCTAGAACTGGCCACTAAAATGCAGATCTCAGAAGATTCCATTTTGCTGCTTTATGACAAGTTTTGCTTTTCTTTTCAAAACCAGAGTCAACAGATTTGAGCAGCAGTGGGCTCAGCTTTCACTCTGTTGGTGAGAACTCCATGGGTGTTCTGAAGTGGGGCACACAAATTCCAGGGAGCCTGCTCTTGAGTTGGGTTGCTGTAGAGTCATTTTAAGAGCTGTATTACTTGGCTGGGGTGGTGGTTCACGCCTGTAATCCCAGCGCTCTGAGAGGCCGAGGAATTGGAAAACTACCCAGGCAACATATCGAGACCTTATCTCTACAATTTTTTTTTAATTAGCTTGGTGGGGTGGTGCACGCCTGTAGCCCCAGCTACTCAGGTGGCTGAGGTGGGAGGATCACTTGAGCCCAGGAGGTCGAGGCTGTGATGAGCTATCGTGATACCTCTGTACTCTAGCCTGGGTGACAGAGCAGGACCCTATATCTAAAAAAAATAAATTTAATTCAAACAACAATTTTTAAAAAGAGTTCTACATTACTCAATTTGTATTAGAAAAAAGTCAAAGTAGCACATCGTTACTTAGAATGATGTAAATTTATTTCAGCTGAACAACTGACTTCATTTAAAGATAAGTGAATAATCTTTTTTTTTTTTTTTTTTTTTTTTTCTGAGACTGACTGAGACCGAGTTTCGCTCTTGTTGCTCAGGCTGGAGTGCAATGGCGCGATCTCGGCTCACCGCAACCTCCGCCTCCTGGGTTCAGGCAATTCTCCTGCCTCGGCCTCCTGAGTAGCTGGGATTACAGGCACGCACCACCATGCCCAGCTAATTTTTTGTATTTTTAGTAGAGACGGGGTTTCACCATGTTGACCAGGATGGTCTCAATGTCTTGACCTCATCATCCACCCGCCTCGGCCTCCCAAAGTGCTGGGATTACAGGCGTGAGCCACCGCGCCCGGCGTAAATAATCTTCTTTAATCTTTTTTTTTTTTTTTTTCCGTGTTGGAGTCTCCCTCTTGTCCCCCAGGCTGGAGTGCAGTGGTGCGATCTTGGCTCACTGCAACCTCCACCTCCCGGGTTCAAGTGATTCTCCTGCCTCAGCCTCCTGAGTAGCTGGGACTACGGGCACGTGCCACCATGCCCCACTAATTTTTTTGTGTTTTTAGTAGAGATGGGGATTTACCATGTTGGCCAGGATGGTCTCGATCTTCTGACTTCCTGATCCGCCCGCCTCAGCCTCCTAAAGTGCTGGGATTACAGGCGTGAACCACCGCGCCCCGCCTAGCCTTTCCTTCCTTACACTCCCCCGCCTGCCTTGGCATCCTTTGATGGCTCTTTCCTGAATTGGCTGCTGGCGTGGTGGTTCTTCCATGGCAGTTTTCTGTTTGCATTGCCCCGCCTACATGGACTAACTCGCTGGCATTGTATTGTAAGGGGGGCTTTCCCTTCTTCCCCATTTGTTCATGTCTTTATTTAGACCTAAATGGATGCATGAATTATTACTTTCTTCCATGGGTATAATCCAGAACTCTGTGTGTTTGTGTGTATGTTTGTGTGTGATGCTCAAATAGTCCCAGATTTGGCAATGGGAGCCCCTTTACATGGTTCTTATGTCCTTCGATGTGACTCCCAAGGAGAAAGCCGCAGGTAGGTGTGCGATTGCACATATGCATGCATGCACACAGCCCTCCACAGCTACTTCTGGATTTATCTGACCCCTCTGATTTCAGCCCTGACCTGCGGGTTCTTTGGAGTCCAACCACCTTCTGTATATGCAGGCTCTTCTCTGTGAGAACCTGGCTCCTGTTATTCTTGATACTGGATACTGTTCTTTTTAATAAATAACAAAGGGAAGGGAACAGAAGCCTTTCAGACAGCACCATCCTGGAGAGAGGGAGGGAGAAGCTTTTTTTTTTTTTTTTTCCATCTGGAAAGCCCTTTGCACACATCAGCCTATTGAAGCACTTTGCTTGATTCAGCTATTCTCCCCTCAGGACCTTCCTGGATCGTCCCAGCCTGTGGAATCCTGGGTTTCTATGGCAGTTTGTTCTTCTGTTACCACCTGCTGCCGTCTGAATGTTTGTATCCCTTTCAGTCCCAAAATTCCTATGTTGAAATCCTTACCTCCAAGGCACTGGTATGGGGAGGTGGAGCTTTGGGAGGTGATTAGGTCATAGGGGCGGAGCCTCTGTGAATGGGATTAGTGCCCTTATAAAAGAGGCCCCACCATGCTGCCTTGCCTCTTCTGCCATGTGAAGATGCAGTGAGAAGGAGCTGTCTGTGAACCAAGAAGGGGTTCTTATGAGACACTGAGCCTGCTGGCGCCTGATCTTGAACTTCCCAGACTCCAGAACTGTGAGCAATAAATCTCTGTTGTTCATAAGCCATCCCATCTACGGGATTCTGTTGTAGCAGTCTGAGCCAATGAAGACACCACCCTTCCCACTTCTCCTTGCTGTGGACTTTCAGCTCCTCCTGCTCAATTAGCCTGTCACTGTTGGGGTGTGCGATTTCCATGGAATCCACCCCGGTGCCTGCCACGGGGCTCTTCCCATGGCCTGGATCATATGTACAGAACTGAAGATGTGGGCTTTTAAGGCCGGAGGCTGAATGTCGTCCTCTCTGGGCAGGGTCCATTCCACCAGTCTCTCAAAGGGGTGACTCATGGCCCTCAGCAGAAGCACTTGTTGATAGGACAGCCTTCTCTCCCCCACATTCCAGTGGCAAATCAACCGTTTGCTGGCCTGACTAAATCTGTAGTGGGCTGCAGCAGCTGGTGACAGCAGCTGGTGGTTAAAATCTGACAGATTTTTTTTTCTATGAAAAATATCTCAGTCACTCTAGTCCCAGAACCGCCACCAGCAGAACTTAGAAGCCGTTAATAGCCTCTGAGAGTTGTTCTGAGAAGAGCTTTTTAGAAAAATCCCATTTCCCCAGAAACCAGCTCTCTCCCATCCTTAGCCACCTGTAAAATATTCAGATCATTACCAAGTCAGAAAGGCCCTGGAACTGACAGCACAGTGTAAACTAGACAGTTCATTTCTTTTTTAGCAGTCCTATGGTTCAACCTAATGTATATGTGTCTATACATGTATGTGTTTATTTTTGTATCATTATATATAATGATTTGGTATGGAAGGTTTGTAGATCTTTATTCAGAGCCTTTGATTTATGCACTGTTCTAACACCCTCAGCCGTGTTTCTTAGCCTGTAGTCTGTTAGAAGCAGAGAACTGCAAGGCATAAGCTGGCAGGAGGAGGCAGGTGAGTGGGTGAGCAGAAGTGACAGCTGATGGCCTGAGAGTGAGGGACAAGGCTGAGTGTTGTGTGCATAGTCCTGCGCCTTCACTTTTCCAGACAGAAGGGCTAAAGCTCAGAGAAGTCCCCTGGCTTAGATCGGTGGTGGGCCTGGACTGGAATCCAACGCCCTCAACTTCACATATAGGGGTTGCATTTGCACCAATGTCACTCACTTATGTCACAGTTGCCTAGGACGACTGAGTGTCATTGAGAAAGTATTTATGTTCAAGATCCTGTGTCTGAAAAAAGTCAGGGAAGTGTTTATGATTTAAAAAATAATTCCATCCCTTGGCTGGGCACAGTAGCTCATGCCTGTAATCCCAGCAATTTGGGAGGCTGACGCGGGTGGATCATCTGAGGTCAGGAGTTTGAGACCAGTCTGCCAAACACGGAGAAACCCAATCTCTACTAAAAATACAAAAATTAGCCAGGTGTGGTGGTGGGCGCCCATAATCCTAGCTACTCAGGAGGCTGAGACAGGAGAATCAGTTGAACCCAGGAGGTAGAGGTTGCAGAGAGCCGAGATCGTGCCACTGCACTCCAGCCTGGGTAACAAAGAGCAAAACTCTGTCTCAAAAAAAAAAAAAAAATTCCATCCCAAAGAATTTAGATGAAAATGCCGTCACGTAGAATATGTGGGCAGTCTTCTATTCCACGTCCTCTTCACTGGGATCTCATTTTCTCCAGTGGTGCCTAATGGATGAAGCCTGACTACATTCCTGCCTTGGAATGAGGCAGGCAAGTCTAGGCTCACAGTGGAAAATATGAATACAGAAGCAGGGAAAAGACAGTGGCGTTCTGATTGCCTCCATCTCTGAAGGCTTTCACTGAGTTATAGATTGAAGTTGTTCCCTGGCACTTTACATAACTTCTTGCATATGCTTTCTAATTTATTTCACTTATGAAAGTAGTATATGTTCAGAATAGAACTAGAAAGTAGACATAAATTTCATTAAGAAGAAAAAAACACAAATGATTTCAACACTGAAAGAGAATTACCATTAACACCTTGGCAATTACTTGTCCACATTGCTTCATTTTCAGACTATTACTCTCTCTCTCTCTCTTTCTCTCTCTCTCTTCGCTATCTCTCTGTCACATGCTCTTGTGTGTATGTCTATACGTGGACTGTAGAGACATACATACCATGAATATTGACATACACATAAAATGTGCTGCTAAGTTTCTTCAATTTATTTTCTATTAATAATGGACACATTTACATCTAGATACATGAAGATATACATTATTATTATTATTATTATTATTATTATTATTATTTGAGATAGAGTTTTGCCCTTGTCGCCCAGGCTGGAGTGCAGTGGTACGATCTCTGCTCACTGCAACCTCTGACTCCCAGGTTCAAGTGATTCTCCTCCCTCAGCCTCCAGGGTAGCTGGGATTACAGGCGCTGCCACCACGCCTGCCTAATTTTTTGTATTTTTAGTAGAGACGGGGTTTCACCATGTTGGCCAGGCTGATCTCAAACTTTTGGCCTCGGGTGGTTCCCACCTCCCAAAGTGCTGGGATTACAGGTGAGCTACCACGCCTGGCCTACCTTACTTTTTAAACAGTTGCAAACGAGCCCATCCTATGGGTGTGCCTTCATTTGATGTACTGTCCTCTACTATTGGGCATTTTGGTTGTTTCCAGGTTTTTCGCTGTCCTGATTACAGCTGTGATCAGGATCTTGGCCCATGCCCTTAATTATCTCCTTAAAATAAATTCTTGGAAGAACCATGGCTGTGTCAAAAGAAACAGTCTTTTGTGGCTTTCAGTGTGTGCTGCCAAAACTTCGGGGCTCTGTTTTTCCACTCAGGTTTTCTGACTTTGGAAAGTGCATATTGCCTGTAGTTTAGGATTCTGCACATTGCAATTCACCCAGACACACATCCAGAGCTCCTGCCGTCCTCACTCTTGTGGGCTGCCTGCTGCTTCCATTTCCCCTTCTAGAGATCTCTCTGACTCCTTGGGTGTGGTTGCATGGCTTCAGGATCTTGTTCTGGAGGAAGTGGAATGGTGAGTGGGAACATGGAGAATGGAGAATAAGCAGTAAAGTGTGGGTGCGCACATGTGCTAGTCCAATTGTATTAAGAAAATAGTTTTCGGAAATTCACCTTGGACCACCCGCTCTCATTCATCTCAATGCCAAAGACACTTTATGGCCGAACATTGGGTTGAAGCGTCAGGCTGATTCTTCTGCTTAGAATTAAGCCCCACTTCTCTGCCCTGGCCTTGTGATCTGTCTCCTGTCCCCCTTTTCTCCTCATGGTCCCTGCGTTGTTTTTTTGGGGTTTTTTTTTTTTTGGAGACGGAGTCTCCCTCTGTCACACAGGCTGGAGTGCAGTGACGCAATCTTGGCTCACTACCACCTCTGCCTCTGCCTCTCAGGTTCAAGAGATTCTTGTGCCTCAGCCTCCCATAACTGGGATTACAGGTGCATACCACCACACCCAGCTAATTTTTGTACTTTTAGTAGAGACGAGTTTCACCATGTTGGCCAGGCTGGTCTCAAACTCCTGACCTCAAGTGAACCGCCGCCCACCTTGGCCCCCCAGAGTGCTGGGATTACAGGTGTGAGCCACTGCACCCAGCTGGAATCCCCCTTCGCTATCTGTACTCTAGTTGCAGTGACTTTTTGCCGTTCTTCTAGAATACCAAACTCCTTCCTGATCCAGGGCTTTCAATATGTGGCTCCCTGAACGACGGATAGGGCTGAGGGTAGGGGTATACTCTTCCTTTCTTAAACTTCAAAATTTTTTCTGGAGACAGGGTCTCACTATGTTGCCCAGGGTGGTCTTCGATTTCTGGCCTCAAGTGATCCTCTAGCCTCAGCCTCACCAAAGTGTTGGGATTACAAGTGTGAGCCACTGTGCTTAGCCCCTCTTTCTTCCCCTTACTCTTCAACCTTTGGGACAAAGCCATGTGCAGAGATGAAGAGCATGACTCCTGGGGTCAGGCTTGGGTCTGTATCCTGATTCTGCCACTTACCTGCTGTGCAACCTTGGACAAACTGCTCAGCCTCTCTCTGCCTTAGTTTTTACATCTGTAAAACGTGTTTAATGATAGTGTCCACCTCATAAGGGTTGTGAGGATCAAATGCAGTGCTGTCTGTATGTACTTAGAACAGTTCCTGGCACGTAGTAAGCACCAGGAAACATTCGTTGTTACCGAGCTGGCCTCAGCATGCACATCACATCACAAGGAAGTTTTCCAGAACCCCCACTGGGGGCCAAGAGCTGTTAGTTTGTGTTCTCATGACCACCTGCACCTTCCTTCTTAGCAGTGACTGCAGTTGTTACTAAATAAGCATTGTAGAAAACACTCATCTGGGCTAGGCAAGGTGGCACATGACTGTAATCCCAGCATTTGGGGAGGCTGAAGTGGGAAGATCGCTTGAGCCTTGGAAGTTGAGGTTACAGTGAGCCATGAGGGCGACGCTGCATTTCAGCCTGGGTGACAGAGGGAGATCCTGTTTCAAAAACAAAAACTAAAACTGATCTTGCCTGAGGCTGTCCCGTGAGAGGTTCCACGAAGGCAGGTACCACTGCTCTCTCGTTTCACAGCAGAGAATTGGTTTTCAATAAGGGTCTGCTCAAGGAGTGGAAAGAATGGTCCTGCTGCTTACGCCTGCAGAACAGAGTTCATCAGAAGTTCCCTCAGGGACCTCCCTGACGAAAGGATAGGGTAACTGACCGCAAGACGGTGGGTGTCTGAGGACTGGGCCTCGTCCAGCATCCCAAGCCAGCCTGTGCTTGGAGATTGCAGACTCTCTCAGTCCCCGAAGGACCAGGGCGATTTTTAAATATCTAACTCATAATAGATGAACACTTTTAAAAATATAATTAAGGCCAGATGTGGCGGTTCATGCCTGTAATCCCAACACTTTGGGAGGCCGTGGCAGGTGGATCACCTGAGGTTAGGAGTTCGAGGCCAACCTGACCAACATGGCAAAACCCCATCTCTACTAAAAATGCAAAAATTAGCTGGGTGTGGTGGCGGGCACCTGTAATCCCAGCTACTCAGGAGGCTAAGACATGAGAATAGCTTGAACCTGGGAGGCAGAGGTTGCAGTCAGCTGAGATTGACTGCAACATTGTACTCCAGCCTGAGTGACAGAGTGAGACTCTGTCTCAACAAGAAAAATGATATATATATAAATTATATATATATAAATTTATGTATATCTTATATATGTATATAAATATATGTAATTTATTATTTATGCATATTTATATATATTCACATAGAAAAATATTCATATATATATATAAATGAATTACTAGAAAAAGAAGTGAAACTCAAGGCCAGGCTTTCTCAACCTTGGCATTATTGATGTTCTGGGCCACGTAGTCCTTTGTCTTGGGGACTGTCCTGTGTGTGGTAGGATGTTGAACCTGTCCTTTTACGATTAGATTTAACAGACATGAACATAGTCTTTCAAATTGCTACAAAGGGGCCAGGCGCAGTTGCTCATGTCTGTAATCCCAGCACTTTGGGAGGCTAAGGCGAGTGGATCACTTGAACTCAGGAGTTTGAGACCAGCCTGGCCAACATGGTGAAACCCCATCTGTACCAGAATTCCAAGAATACAAAAATTAACCAGGCATGGTGGTGCATGCCTGTAATTCCAGCCACTTGGGATAGACTGGTGATAATCTTGTCACAGACAAGACTTAGCATAGACTGGTGACCGACCCTGCTTTGAGCAGCACCAAACTCGTCCCTCACAGAAAGGGAAACTGAGGCCCTGGTCAGAATCCAGATAGCAATGTGCTGTTAAAACACCATTTAAAACTCATCGGAATATTTCTGAGTTTCGGTTCTTTCCCTTTTCTCTCCCCAGTTCACCTGTGGCAGATGATGTCATCCAGCCAGTTGTCCCCACGGACCTGGAAAACCCATCCTTAGCTGCCTCTTCCCACCACGGTGATGTTGTTGGTCAGGTCTCTACGGATCTGATAGCCCAGAGGTACGCTGGGGGCCCTGGAGCTGGTGATGAGACCCTGGGTGCAATCCCTGAGGCTGTCTCCCTCCCCCTGTGCCCTCTGCTCTCCTGCAGTTTCACCCCCTCTGCGCACACATGCAGGGTATGCACACTTATCCTGAATAAGTGTGTGCCAGGGCTGGGGACTCTTCTTGTGACCTTAGGAATGATCTGAGACACTAGGAAGACTAGGAGAAGGAGACTAGGGTCTCCCCCGACCCGGCCCCCAGCACATACAAGGGGCATGTTAGAGATTTTCCCACGTGGCCCTCAGGGTCCCCATTTGAAATGGACATCCTCCAGGAGAGAGAAGGTGCTGTTTTTTTTTGTTGTTTTTTGTTTGTTTGTTTGTTTGTTTGTTTGTTTGTTTTTCAGGAAATTCTTGAGTTAGCTGTCTTCTGGTCTCCTGGGGCAGAGCTGGATTCACTGCTCATTTTCTCTCATTTCTTGGTGGCGGTCAGAGAAGAGGGTCAGCAGCACATGGCAGAGGAGCCAGGGGCCTGGGGTGCTGCTGCCCTTCTGCCATGTCACCTCCCACCAGCCTCCCTTCTCCTTGCTCTCACACCCCAGCAACCCCACACTGATCACGGTTCTCCATCTACACTGTGCTTGGCCTGGATTCAGACTTCACTGCTCCCTCTGCCTGCAAACTTGGCGTTGAACCTGGGCTTTTCCAGAATCAGCCTCAGGGTCAGCTCAGATGCCCATATATGCACATATAGGCACACAAGTATCCATGTCTGCCTCCACATGTCTCTATACGCATATGCACACATCCACATGTCTCTATACACACATACACATGTATGTCCCCATGTCTTTATACACACGTACACATGTACGCCCCTACATGTCTGTCTCTATACACGTGTCTGTGAATACAAATACACACATTTTAATTTCTGTTCAGATCAGTGAAACAACTGCTTTTTGCTTAACATTGTATAGTGCTGGCAAAGCCATGGTGACTGGGACAGATACTGCCCCTTTCTTCCCAGGACTCATGACCCAGTGGCCCTTCCTCTAAGAAGCCTTCTCCCCATGCTGAGAGAATTCCTCCAGTCATGTCCCTATGTCACTGCCCTGCACAGATTCTTGTAAATGACCATCTCCTTTGCTGGACTGGGAACTCCTGGGGGGAGGAACTGGTCACGTGTCATCTCTGGAACCACAGGAGCCAGGATGGCATTGGGCAGGCCCTGGAGGAATGGTGGTGACTTGAACCAGATGAGGGAGGACAGGGGCCTGGAGGGCCATCCCCTGCTGACCACCTTCCTTGGGGTACAAGTGGACAGTCGACAGAACCAATACGCCTATTTAAAACTAGGAGGAGGTGCCTGGTGGGGGAGAAGGCAGAGGACGGGATAGATGGGATGGGAAACTGCAGTCCAGAGTGATATTCCAGGGTAGCCGTGCACTGATGTAGAATTTTAGATGTTTCTTTTACAGGGAGGAGTCAGCCATAGTTCTTACTTATGTATGAATTTAACTTAAAGGAAAAACCCTAGCTGGGGACGAAGGTACCAACACTCAGGAAGTTTACAGAAGTTTCCAGTGAGAAGTGGGGCACCCCTTTCTGTGTCTCCTGTTCCTCCCCCTCTCTGTCCCACTTGGCTCCCTTGACCACCACCATTTTGGGAAGACGCAGGGGCCTCTCACTCGGTGCTCCCATCTTACAGTTGGGGGATGCAGGAGATGAGGGTAAGGGACTCCAGACACTCAAGACCAGGGGACTTTTGACATTCTGATTGTTACTTAAGTGGTTCACAGAAGTCAAGATTAGCATTTGTTTACACATTGTCTGGGTAAGGTGGAAATTACAGTCCTTAATTACTTCTTACAAGTTGCAGGTGCCAAGATGGCATGGGTTTGGACGGCTTGCCTGTCACATTTGGGTCACAGAGAGCGGTTTCAATAGAAAGCCGAGGCATGGCTGAGGTGTGCAGTTTTATGGGGCTTTTACCATGTCACACTACAACCCTGACCAAGAGTGGCCACAGAATGCAGGAAGGGACCAGTGGCTACGCAGAGATGTCAGTGCTGAGAACTTGGCCAGCTTCTTGGCTTTATCGCCTCATGGAAGGACTCAGAACGTGGGACAGAATGCAGACATGATTAAAACGTAACCTAGGGAAGTATTTGAGTAAGGAATGAGCAATTTCGGTGCCTTGTTGTTACCAAATATTTATCCAGAGTTGTGTTGTTGTGTTGTTTTTACTGGATTGGTAGACAAGAGATAGTTTTGTTAAACCAAGGATTGGGCGGGGCGTGGTGGCTCACGGTGGTAATCCCAGCACTTTGGGAGGCCAAGGCAGGTGAATCACCTGAGGTCAGGAATTTGAGGCCAGCCTGGCCAACATGGCAAAATCTCATCTCTACTAAAAATACCAAAAAACTTAGCTGCCCGTGGTGGCAGGCACCTGTAATCCCCGCTACTGGGGAAGCTGAAGCAGGAGAATCACTTGAACCCGGGAGGTAGAGATTGCAGTGAGCCATGATCACACCATTGCACTCCAGCCTGGGCAACAAGAGCAAAACTCAGTCTCAAAAAAAAAAAATGAAAAAAAGCTGAATGATAAAGTGGAGGAATTATTTTTAATTTAGAAAGTGGATCTCCCAAAGTCTTCTCTGAATAACAGAATTCCTTTGTACCCTTTAGAGGGTACTTTGACATTCATGAATCAAATCTGTCAAGTCAGCACCCAGCGTGCTGAGTACATTGCAGTGCACCTCTGGACTTCTTCAGAGCCTTTGAGTTTCCAGTGTCTGGCTGGCTGCTGTTGGGTTGAACCACATGAATGACCACACTGGCAATTGTCAAATATTGAGAATTTCATGTGGTTTACACCAACGCAAGATTCTGTTCTTGTTCTGGTTTTTCATGGTTCTTGAGCTGCTTTATCTGTATAGGTAGATTCTGACTTTCTGAATAATCTTGGATATCCAAGATCAGTCTCCTTTTATCCCTTGTCTCTCCACCCCTGTAACTTCTGTAAAGCAGGGCTCATCCCCAGAGTGCTCAGGGCATAAGGAAGCCTTGCCCCTGGGCAGAGGGCCCACAGAGCTGCTGCTGATGACCAAGCATGGGGATTCATAACTTGGACGATCTAAGCCAGAACAAAGCCTTGCCTATGGTTTTGGGATGGTGTTTATCACTTTTCCCTTGGTGAATATTTTCCTTCCTGCTTAAGTTTTTCTTGGGCCAAGTTTGAAAATAACATCCCTCCTCTGAGCACGGGCTCATGCCGTGAAGGTAAAGTGAACAGATGTGTGCTGGGGAAGAACTGACCAGCCAGTTCAGGGTTAACTGCGCAGGCGCCCAGCGCCCTCTGGAAATCTGCACATCAGCTTGTTTGGGGCTGCTCATGCTTCCACGTGGACTGGCTGGTGCTCGAATGCCAGTGGATCTCACCAGCGACCAGAAATGTCTGGATGTGCCTGCCTCGAAGTTTCCAGCCAATTCACAAGCACCTCTCAGCACCTTCTGATTTGGGCTTTGGGGCTTTTCAGTGGCTGCCTCTGAGAGATGCCTGTTCTGTCTCCCATGACTGAGTCTCATTTTGTCAAGTCCCAGGCCTCCGTGGGACTGGCTGTCCGGCGTTTGTATCCACCAAGCCTGGCCCTCCAAACCCACAGTTTCACAGCACTTTCCTCTTTGCAGTTTGCATCTCACTTTCAGCATAACCTGAGTCTTTGGCCTTAACGCCCGCCCTATGACGTGATATCATGTGCGCTTGGGGATTCGGGAAGAAACAAATCAGAAGGCCTGGGAGAAAGGGCTGTTGTGCTAAATGCCTTCCAGATGGCGATGTGAAATGGGAGAGAAGGTGCTGTCGCCCATCTGCCCAACAGGATCATGTGTTCGGCCTGCATCTTGGGGGCTGTTATCACCCTCCCGTGACAGGCAGGGCTACTCTGGTGTTTGTCCTTGCCCAAGGGCTTCACTTGGCAGCTCCAGCCGATCTCTGAAGTGAAACGTGTTGTTAGTTCAGCGAGGGATCTGCCCAGGACTCAAAAGCCCCGAGCAGGGAATCAAAAACCACCAGCTGCTGACAGTGTCTCACTGCGGCCAGACCTGCAGGGCTGTGGGGCTGAAGGTGAGCCCTGGAGCGATGTCTGTGTGGCTGGAGACTGCAGCCTCATGGTCAGTGGGACCGGTGAGCAGTTGTTTGTGAGGACCTTAGCAAGATCCTAAGTCAGGGATAGCAAACTCCCCTGATCCATCGTCTCTGGTCCATTGGCAGTGGTTCCCTAGGGAGCTATGTTGAGATGGATTCTGAGGTCTGCTCCAGCTGGGCTTAACAGGAAAGAACGTCTTGGTCAATAAGTCATGGCTATCTGCTGAAAGTGTGGTCATTCGTATTGCTGTCAATTCTGTCCTAAACTAAAAGAAATAGCAGGTTGAATTTAAATCAATACATCCTTCCCCTTCCAAAAATATAAGTACTCTATATGAATTTGAATTCAGCTTCTTCATTATTCCAATAAGGTCTGGAAAACGCCGATGAACTCCTTCAATGGAAAAAGGCCTCCCAGACGTTTAACCCAGGCTGGCTTCCCGGGGGAGGAAGACAGTGAGATCATGCCAGCAGGTGGAATGAGACCACAGAAACTGTGGACCCCATGTCAGTGCCCTGTCCTCTCTGGGCCAGTTTTGGCAGCTGTCCAGAAGGTTCCACAAAGGCCTGGGATTGGTCCTGGGCATTTGTTAAGGGCCTGACTTCTGAGAACAATGTCTTTAAGGGAAGTCACTGCTGGTCACAGGAGGCTTGCACGAAGACGGGAGCTGACCGGGGTTGTGGGTGAGGAGCCGGCTGCTGCTACCTGCTTGCTCGGTCTGCTGGGGCAGCGTCACCCTCTGGCAGCTCAGGGGAAGTTCCATGGAGGCTGTCTGGCTCCTCGAGGGCCAGCTTCTGGATGCCGTGGGAAGTCAGGGAGGGCTCCAGTGGAAGGACCTGATCAGAACTGGAGTTGGGTCATTCTCGTGGCAGTGGGGCCTTGGATCTGAGGGGACAAAACAGAAAGCAGGCACAGCAGGATACTCAGGAGTTCTCAGAGAAGACAGATTCCAGAAGGAGAAGGAGGTGACTCAGCAGGAAGGAGCGATGAGGGGCAGGGGACCCAGAGAACCGGAAGTCGGTGCCTGGACCTGGCGGGCTGGTGGTGCCACTGCCAAGCTGGGAAAATTGGGGGAGGAAGAGGAGGGTCAGGAGGGAAGAGGAGGCCTTCTGTGGGGCCCAGGAGGTGTCTCTGGGGGCCCATGTGTTAGCGCTGGAACTGGGATGGTGAGTCACTGACTATTTCCTGGTGGGAGCCTGACCTCCTCAGCCCCTGGGTATGAGCCAACAGGCGTGGAAGAGTGGGAGGCTCCTTTCTTCAATGAGCTGTTGAGTCACACTTGTTTGGTGCCTTTGGCTAATAGGACCCGGCTGGCGCAGGAAGGGCGTGCCCATGGCAGTTGGGGCCAACGGAGGGAAGGGAGGCGGGAGCAGCCAGGTGGCCCCTCAGGAACAGGAGCAGCTTCGGGTGTTTAGGGCAGACGGGGAGCTTGGTGAGTAAGCCTTGGTTGTGCTGCCCCGGGGCGTTCTCAGAGAGGGGGCAGGGAATGGATTTGTAGCCTGGGGCGTCTACATCGGATCCCAGGACTGTCAGCTGTCACAGAGCTGGCCTTGCTGTGATTACAGCAGGCCACAGATCTACCATGCCGCCTCCCCTCCCCTCCCCTCTGCCACTGTTTTCCAAGACAGAGATCCTTCCTTGCAGTTTGATAAACAGTACCTTAAAGTCACAGAACCACACGCAGAACCACCTTTCCTCGATTTGCGTTAAACTAAGTAAAATCTTGGTGGAAAGTGTGTGGTGGAGGGAGGAGCGCACCAGTGTGGAGTCTGGAGAAAGGGAAGTGTTAGGCTAGTAGCTCGCGTTTGTAAGTGTTAGGCTAGTAGCTCGCGTTTGTACGTGGTCCGTTTGCTGATTATGAATACACGCCGGCCTCCAACATGTCGGCCTCCAAAGTGCAAAATAGCTCTTGTAAGGAGCTTAAATGCCCCTGGTGGTTTGCATTATTCATTTTGAGTCATTCTTATACAAAATAATTAATTTCAGCCACTGCCCAAATCGTTAGAAATAAAAGTTTGACAAAGGAGGCCAGTCACTCCGTCTGCAAACGTGCTTTGCTCTTTCGCTGGGTTTCGTCCAAGCACTTGTAACTTTTGTTCACCCACGGATTGCCCTGCGCTGGCTTTCCTAGGTCGTTACTCCCTGGGCTCTGTTTTTCTCTGTTCGTGGGGCCCCGAGGGAGCAGGCAGCGTGGGTCCAGCCCTGACTCTGCTCCCACGCTGTGGGCAGACTGTCCTGGGGGATGGGATCCTGGGATGCTGGGGTGCAGGTGGCAGATGTGTCCCCTGCCTTCGTGGAGCTCTGAGGCCAGGGCGGTAAGGGGCTGGGCAGTGCCTGCTGGACCTGCAGAATCTGCTAAGCTGTGACTGGACTTAGGGGCAGGACTGAGAGTCCTGTGTCCAGTGTGTGGTGTGGGTGCCCATGGCAGTTGTCCTTCAGACCAGGGTGCTAGCCTCTCTCTCAGGTGGCCCTCGAGAAGGTGGAGTGGGTAGACGTAGCAGCCCAGAAGCCCACGCACCCTGGACTCCTGCGATCTGGGAGCTCCCTGCGGTGTTTACCCCCAGAGGGAAGCAGTGATCCCTCACTGCAAGGGCTGTGACGCCACAAACCCCAGCTACCCCTTCAAGCTGGGTTTCAGGCCCTCGGTGCTGAGCCCTGTATTCCAACCTGGCCACCCCAAGACACCTTCAGCCCGGCCAGCCCCGCTGTGGACAGGAGCAGGGATGGCTGGAGAGGCTGAGAGGGCACCACCCTGAAAGCTGTTCCCCGGCTTCAGGAGGAGGCCATTGCTAGCCTTGATTTTTGCCAGTGGGGAAAACCAGACCCTCTTCTGCACGCCAAGCCTGTGCTTTTGGCTTTTGTGGGGAGTCGTCTCCTGTGCTACCTCGAGAGGCCGTTGTGGTTCCCCAGCTGTCCAGCAGGCGGCTCTCGCTCCCTGCCCGAGGGCCACCCTCCGAGGCGAAAGCCGTTCCTCCCCCAGGACACAGGCGGCCCAGCTGGGCCCGGGCAGGTTCCTGGATTACCCATCAGCCTTTCCTTTGGATTTTTCTCAGCCTTGGGATTTGCAGGCAGAGCCAGGGAATTTGTACAATTGTATTTTAGTTTTCACCTCATAGAGTTCCATTGCCTATCAAAAACTAATGGAAATCATCACACAAAAATCCTCTCCTCGGCCGGGCACGGTGGCTCACGCCTGTAATCCCAGCACTTTGGGAGGCCGAGGCAGGTGGATCACGAGGTCGAGAGATCGAGACCATCCTGGTCAACATGGTGAAACCCCGTCTCTACTAAAAATACAAAAAATTAGCTGGGCATGGATAATCCCAGCTACTCAGGAGGCTGAGGCAGGAGAATTGCTTGAACCCAGGAGGCGGAGGTTGCGGTGAGCCGAGATCGCGCCATTGCACTCCAGCCTGGGTAACAAGAGTGAAACTCCGTCTCAAAAAAAAAAAAAAAAAAAAATCTTCTCCTCTAAACAGAAATCAAACTAGGAAACTCACATGGTGTGTCCCGGACCCCTGAGATGCCTCTGTTCAAGGAACCCCGTTCTGCAGGAGCCTAAGGAGGGAGGAGCTTCAGGGCCTGGCCTGGGAGCCGCTGCGTGGCCGCCACAGGCCAGGCTGTGTTGAGTGGAGGCCTGGGTGGGGAAGCCCGGGAGCTTGTATGCCGGGGTTTAAAGAGTCCATGCCATGTGTGGGCGGGTGGGTTCGGTGGGGTGAGTAGGGCCTGATGAATGTGCCACTAATGACCCCAGCCCCATGTGGAATAATGCCCTCATTGTGTCCCCAGCACCTCCCCAGCTGCTGCCCACGTGGGTCCCGCTCCCTCGGCTGCAGAACACACAGCTTCACCTTCTGCCCCCGCTGGTGACGGAGTAGAAGCTTCCAGTCCCTCCTGCCCAGATCTGGCCAAGGACCTCAGCAGGTATTGCACAAGCCCCCTCCTCGGCAGCTGCCCCCAGAGAGCAGGGGTCTGGTGGTCGCTGCCCCCTAGGTCGTGGGGTGAGCTGCATTCTGGATGGTGCCATCAAGGCGGTGACCGTTTGACCTGTGAGACCATGACTCTGATCATTTGAGCTGTAGCAGATCTCAGGGTTACCCTTGCCCACCTGCTTCTCATGTCACACGCAGTGGGAAGCATGGTGTGAGCAAGTGTGTTAGGGTTCTGCAGAGAAACAAACCAATAGGATGGATGGATGGATGGATGGATGGATGATCTGTATGTGTATGTATTTCTATGTATATATATATATAAAATATGCAGAGAGAGGGATTTATTTTAAGGGATTGGCTCATGTGACTGTGGGGGCTGGCAAGTCTGAAATCATGCAGGGTAGGCTGGCAGGCTGGAGAGCAGGGAAGAGCTGAGGTAGCAGAGCCCCAAGGCCACCTGCTGGCAGAATTCCCTCTTCTTTGGGGGAGGTCAGCCCTTTTCCTTTAAGGCTTTCAGCTGATGGGATGAGGTCCACCCACATTATAGGAGGTAATCTGCTTTACCCAAAATCTACTGATTCAGATATTAATCTCATCTAAAAAAATTATCTTGACAGTAAAATTGAGACAGGTTAGATCAAATATCTGGGTTCAGTGGACCAGCCAATTTGATGCATAACGTGAATGATTAGAGCAAGTATGTGAAACTCCTGTTTCCATGCAAGCAATTGAGTTTGATTATAAATCATTAAAGCCTCCTCAGGAGCAATCTTTTTTTTTTTTTTTTTTTTGAGACGGAGTTTCACTCTTGTTACCCAGGCTGGAGCGCAATGGCACGATCTCGGCTCGCCGCAACCTCCGCCTCCTGGGTTCAGGCAATTCTCCTGCCTCAGCCTCCTGAGTAGCTGGGATTACAGGCACGCACCACCATGCCCAGCTGATTTTTTGTATTTTTAGTAGAGACGGGGTTTCACTATGTTGACCAGGATGGTCTCGATCTGTTGACCTCGTGATCCACCCGCCTCGGCCTCCCAAAGTGCTGGGATTACAGGCGTGAGCCACCGCGCCCGGTAAGAGCAATCTTAAGCAGTATTTTGTGGAGAGCCAAACGTACCTGGGTGTGCTGAGCACGGCAGGCCTCTGTCCTCAGGGAGCTCCTGCTGGCTGGGACACACAGTGCTGAAAGCTAAGCCATGGTAGAGGGCAAGAATATAAGGGATGCCCAAGGGGTAGATGACCACTGCCAAATCAGAGTGTCCAGAAGTAGTAGATAAATCAGAGGAAGGGAAAATCGCTGCATGCAGATGAGATTGTGGAACATGGGATGATAGTAGGATGGGCCCAGAGCTGGACCAGAGTCTGTCTTATCTGGATGATGCCATCCAGAGCATTAAACTCTTCTCTGTCCTGTATCTCCTGGCATCTCCCTGCAGCTCTGTTGGTCCTGAGTCCCAGAGGGACTTCCCATCTTTCAGATTGTTGTTGGCAGAGCAGAAACATTCATTCCACCCCTCTTGAATCCACTGCAATGCCTCGTCTACTATAATCCTTGGCCCAGGGACAAGGAAATGAATGGGAGTTCTGCTTTTCTGCTGGTGAGATAGCACAAGCAGAGGTTGGGAGCAGGAACATCCCCAGGTGTTTGGGGAAACACCCTTGGTTTGCCTTGGACATAATAGGTGCTCAACAAAAATGTGTTGGAGAAAGAAATACAATTACTCTTCTCAAATATTCTGCCCCTCATATTTTTATAAAGATTGACATAAATCCACCATATGACCCAGCAATCACACTTTTAGCTATTTACCTATGAAAGATGAAAATATATGTCTACCTAAAAACTCATATGCATGTATTCTTCATAATTGCCCCAAATTTGAAACAACCCAGGTGTCTAACCACTGGTGAAAGGATCAACATTGTGGTACGTCTATGCTAAGGATTATTACTAACCCATAAAAAAGGAAAAAAGCTACTGATTCCTGCAACTAAATTGATGAATCTCAAATGCATTAGGCTTTTGAGAAGGCTGGACTCAAAGGACTTCATTCTACTTGATTCCACCTAGAAGAGGTTCTGGAAAAGGCAAAACAATAAGAAATGGAAAACAGATCAGTGGGTGCCAGGGGCTGGGATTTGTATTGACTACAAATGGGTATGAGAGATCTTTGTGGGGGTGATGGAAATGTTTTGTAAAATTTGTGGAACTATATACCTAAAAAGAGTGAATTTTACTATTTTTTGATATGTAGGTTATACCTCACTTTAAAAAAAAAAAAAAAAGAAAGAAAGAAAGAAAGAAGCAGCAGCTTATCCAAGGGCTAGAGTAGATTTCTGGTAAAATCTAAAATAAAAACGTCAACCTCCAGACCTTTTGCTGATGCAGTCTTGGGCTCCGAGAGCATCCCTGATGCCTCTTGGCACCAGCAGGCACAAATGGTACCCATTTGCTCTGTGTCCTTCATTCCTGAGGTCAGCTGGACTCACAGCTCTCAACCTGTCATAGAGGGCACACTCTCCGCTTTAGCCCTGGAGCCTGCTGTATGTGGGTTGCTTCTGACGTTCATTAATTTACGCATCTGAGCATGCAGCAGCATGAACTCGGGGTTACTCTGGGCCAATCACTGTGCTAGGGACAGGACACAGAGGTCGGGAAGATAGGTACCGTCCTGCCCTTGAGGAGCATCCAGTGCTGGAGAAGACAGACGTGGTGCGATCAGTTACTGGGGGAGAAGTATAGCACCCTGGGTGGGTGCGACCCACAACTCACTTGGTCTGCGTAGCTGAGGATGGCTTCCCAGGGAAGCAACTGAGAGCTTAAGCTGACTGTGTTTATGCATGGGCTGGACTGGGGGCGCTGAAGATGCTGGGGAGAGAATAGATATTGCTGAGGAGGAACAGCACGTGCATGGACCCTGAGGGAAGAGAAGGCAGAGCACGGGAGCCCAGTTGAAAGGAGAGCAAGGTGGCCCAGTGGGCAGGGCCAGGTGGCTGCCACGCAGTGAGTGGCAGGAAGGACTGAGGCCTTTATCTTTTGTTTCCTTTGATAGAATTTTTTTATTAATAGAGTTTTAAAAAGAATAGTTTAGATTTACAGAAAGATAGAGAAGACAGTGTCGAAAGTTCCCATTTTTCTGAGCACACAGTTTCTGTTATTAACATTTTAATGATAGTAAGGTAATTTGGTACAATTAATAAACCATTATTGGTTGGGTGTGGTGACTCAGGCCTGTAATCCCAGAACTTTGGGAGGCCAAGATGGGCAGATCACATGAGGTCAGGAGTTCAAGACCAGCCTGGCCAACATGGTGAAACCCTGTCTCCATGAAAAATACAAAAACATTAGCCAGATGTGATGGCAGGCGCCTGTAATCTTAGCTGCTTGGGAGACTGAGGCACAAGAATCGCTTGAACCTGGGAGGTAGAGGTTGCGGTGTGCCGAGATTGCACCATTGCACTCCAACCTGGGTAACAGAGCAAGGCTCCATCTAAAAAAAAAAAAAAAAAAAATTGTTATTGATAAATTGATATATCTTTATTATAATGACTAAAGTCTATAGTTGCTATGGTTTGAGTATTTGTCGCCTCCAAAACTCATGTTGAAACTTAGCCCCCACCATGGCAGTATTGAGAGGTGAGGCCTTTAAGAGGTGATTGGGTCATGAAGCTCTGCACTCATGAATGGGTTAATCCATTCATGGATTAATGGATTGCTGGGTTATTATGGGAGTGGGACCGGTGGCTTTATAGGAAAAGGAAGAAAGACCTGAGCTAGTGCGCCCAGCCCCCTCATTATAGGATGCCCTGCAGCACCTCCAGACTCGGCAGAGTCCCCACCAGCAAGAAGGCCCTCACCAGATGCAGCCCCTTGACCTTTGACTTCTCAGACTCCGTAACTGTAAGAAATCAACTGCTTTTCTTAATAAGTCATCCACTTTCAGGTATTCTGTTATAAGCAATAGAAAATTGACTAAGACAATAGTTGATAATAGTTTCCTTCGTTTTTCCTAATGTCGTTTTTCTGTTCCTGGATCCCATCCAGGACACCACATTTCCATTTTGTTTCCGTAGCTGCCTCTTGGTTGTGGCAGTTTCTTCTTAGACTTGCCTTTTTTTTTTTTTTTTTGGGAGACGGAGTTTCGCTCTTGTTACCCAGGCTGGAGTGCAATGGCACGATCTCGGCTCACCGCAACCTCCGCCTCCTGGGCTCAGGCAATTCTCCTGCCTCAGCCTCCTGAGTAGCTGGGATTACAGGCACGTGCCACCATGCCCAGCTAGTTTTTGTATTTTTAGTAGAGACGGGGTTTCACCATGTTGACCAGGATGGTCTCGATCTCTTGACCTCGTGATCCACCCGCCTCGGCCTCCCAAAGTGCTGGGATTACAGGCTTGAGCCACCGCGCCCGGCCCAACTTGCCTTGTTTTTGGTGACCTTGACAGTTGGAGGAGTTCTGGTCAGGTATTTTGTAGGATGTTCCACTGTTGGAATTTGCCTGTTGCTCTTCTCATGATTGAACTGGGCCTGTGGGTTTGGGGAGGAAGAACAGAGATCAAGTGCCATTTTCATCACGTCCTGTCGAGGGTACATACTATTAACATGACATACACTGCTGACATTGACCTCAGTTGCTTGGCTGAGGTCATGTTTGTTGGTGTCTCCACTGTACAGTTACTTTTTTTTTTTTTTTTTTGAGACGGAGTTTCGCTCTTGTTACCCAGGCTGGAGTGCAATGGCGCGATCTCGGCTCACCGCAACCTCCGCCTCCTGGGTTCAGGCCATTCTCCTGCCTCAGCCTCCTGAGTAGCTGGGATTACAGGCATGCGCCACCATGCCCAGCTACTTTTTTGTATTTCTAGTAGAGACGGGGTTTCACTATGTTGACCAGGATGGACTCGATCTCTTGACCTCATGATCCACCCGCCTCGGCCTCCCAAAGTGCTGGGATTACAGGCTTGAGCCACCGTGCTCGGCTACTTTTTTTTTTTGGGGACAGAGTTTCCCTCTGTTGCCCAGGCTAGAGTCCAGTGGTGCGATCTCCACTTACTGCAACCTTTGCCCCCGAGGCTCAAGCAATTCTCCTGCTTCAGCCTCCTGAGTAGCTGGAGGTATGTTTTTTTGGTATGTAAGTTATACCTCATTTTTTTTTTTTTTTTGCAGGTTCAAAAACAGTTTTATTTCATTATTATCCAAATACCTTTGAAAAGATATTGTCCAAGTGTCATCGCATGAAAAACAGGCTCTGGCAGCCCCTGCTGGCCCTGGCCTGAGAAATGTACATATTTACACGGGCCCCAAGAAAGGAGGCCCCGGGACCGCACAGCCGGCGGCGGGAGGCAGGCACGGCGCCGTCGCTGATTGGCACAGTGGCAGGCAAGAGACAAGCTGTGGTGAAGGCACTCGGTGGTGCGTACGATCTACACAGGCCCCTGTGCCCGAGCCTGGGCCCAGCCAGACCAGGGTACATGGGCAGAGACCAGAGGGAACGTAGATCCCAGCACATGTGTGCCCAGGGGAGGCGCCGGGGGTCACTTGAAGCCCGCGGCAGGGACCTCAGCTGCCCCCTCCAAGTATTGCTATGGGGAGTGGTCAGGGCTGCCTCCTTGTGGGCAGGACTGAAGCCTGTAGAGCAGGTGGAGGAGGAGTATGTAAGTTATACCTCATTTTTTTTTTTTTTTTTAAAGAAGCTTATCCAAGGGCTAGAGTAGATTTCTGATGAAATCTAAAATAAAAACGTCAACCTCCAGACCTTTGCTGATGCAGTCTTGGGCTCCGGGAGCATCCCTGATGCCTCCTGGCACCAGCAGGCACAAATGGTACCCATTTGCTCTGTGACCTTTATTCTGAGGTCAGCTGGGCTCACAGCTCTCAACCTGTCATAGAGGGCACACTCTCACCTTTAGCCCTGGAGCCTGCTGTATGTGGGTTGCTTCTGACGTTCATTAATTTACACATCTGAGCATGCAGCAGCATGAGCTCGGGGTTACTCTGGGCCAATCACTGTGCTAGGGACAGGACACAGAGGTCGGGAAGATAGGTACCGTCCTGCCCAGGCTCCTGCCACCACACCCAGCTAATTTTTGTATTTGTAGTGGAGTCAGGGTTTCACCAAGCTCCCAACCTCAAGTGATCCTCCCGCCTCGGCCTCCCACAGTGCTGGGATTACAGGCGTGAGCCACCACACCTGGCCAGGTTCCTTTTTTTTTTTTTTTTTTTTTTTTAAACCCCTTTCAGTACTACAGTCTGTGGAAGAAAGTTACTATGTGCATACTTAAGGGGTGGAGAGTTACCCTCCTCCTCTGCTAGGGCAGAGCCTCTACAGAAATGATTAGAGTTTTTCTGCTCTGGAGATTTGTCTCTTCCATTTATTATTCAATCATGTATTTATCTCTGCATGGACTCCTGGATATTTGTTTCATTGTGTGGGTCATAATCCAATACTACATTGTTTCATTGCTCTGATTGTAGCAGCTTTGGTCATGGGCTCCTTGGGCTTTCTTTTAAGAGCGTCCAGAAGCCCCAAGGCCGTAAGTGATATGATGGGATTTGCGTTGTTAAAGATCTGGCTGGCTGCCTGCCCAGGCAGGAGTGGTTTTAGGATTGAGGCCCCATTTCCTGGAGCTCCGGGACAGCTGTGGTTCTATCATTGTCTTCAGTCTACTTTCCACCTCAACTCTCTCCACAGCTGCTTTCAGCCATGGGGCCGTGGCCTGGATCCAGGGATCCAATAAACTGTGTTTCTTCCCTTCGGATGAGTTCCTGGAGGTTTTGAAAGCAAGTTTCCACAAATGGAAGGTTGAACATTTCACTGAAATGGAAGTCATTATTCACCCAGCCTGGGCCAGAATTTTATTATTATTATTTTTTGAGACGGAGTTTCACTCTTGTAGCCCAGGCTGGAGTGCAATGGCACAATCTCATCTCACTGCAACTTCTGCCTCCCAGGTTTAAGTGATTCTTCTGCCTCAGCCTCCCGAGTAGCTGGGGATTACAGGCACCCGCCACCATACCTGGCTAGCTTTTGTATTTTTAGTGGAAATGGGATTTCACCATATTGGTCAGGCTGGTCTCGAACTCCTGACCTCAGATGATCCAACTGCCTTGGCCTCCCAAAGTGCTGGGACTACAGGTGTGAGCCACCGTGCCCAGCCCTGAGCCAGAATTTGAGGTCTTGGTTGGACTCATGATTTGGAAGTGCATCCTCCCTGGGTTCCCACCTCCAGCCAGGCGTCTTCCGCTGGAGCCAGCACGCCTTTTAAGCGCAGGCAGCTGCGGTGCCGGCCACATCTGTGGCTTTGCCTTCTCTCTTTGGGCTTGGAGGGGAGCAGTGAGGCTGTGAGACCTGGTGCAGTGACAAAGACAGCCCAGGGCACTTGTTACAGAATCGACAGATGCTCTGTTCTTGCAAACATGCTGGGTGACTTCCTGCTACCTCTTCCTGCCTCTCACGGCTGCTTCGGAAATGATGACACAATCCCACATTTCCAGTGCAAATAGCTTTTCTCCAGGAGTCCTCACACTCCCCTCCCCCACGCTCACTGGTAGTCATTAGGCCACAGGCCCTGGGGAGAACAGATGTGACTTCGAGAGGGAGAAAAGACGATCTGGGAAGGAGAGAGAGCTTCGAGTCTCTGCCTCCTACTCTGCCTGGAGGGAGACCATCGCTGCCTGGCCACGCTTCTGCCGGGGCCTCCCTTTCTCCTCCGGCATAGCCTCCTGAGCCTTGTGGGGTCAGCAGGTCACCATGACATTTCCTGAGCTGTCAGCTCTTTGGAGAGTTGCTTGAGGCTGAGGCCAGGCAAGGGGTCTGATAATAAAAATTTCCAGGAATAGAAGCTGAGAACCCTCACCTCACCAAGGCCACCGCAGCTGACCTCTGGGGGCTTGTGGCAAAGAGCCTGGAGTGTGGGACATGAGCTGAGAGGGGTGTGAGCCGCGCAGATGGCATCTCTCTTCAGGGCTGGCCTCTCACTCCCTGCTGCAGACAGCTGGCCCCTAAGAATTGGTGACTCGGAAAGCTGGCCGAGGGCTGTCTGGTTGGCCCTGGGAGAAGCGGGACGGGAGAAGCAGCTGAGCTTCTTGAGGGAGGAAGCCGAAGCCCTGGTGCTGGGGCAGGACGCCCAGGAGACAGCACCTTGAGAAATGCTGGCCCGAGCCATGGCCGTGGGGGCTGTGGCCGTGGCTCTTCAGGCTTTCGGGTGAGACGCCTCCACGCTCCTGGCCCACTCGCCTCGGGCAGCCTGCCCCAAATTGCCCCCTTCCCTCTGTCAACACTTCCCCAAGACCTGAGAGCTTTTCCTGCTCCGGAGGGAAGGGCAGAAACCCCCCATTCCCTCCGCCAAGTTAGAGAAGTGCCTCCCTTGGCAAACACCGTGTATCTTCGCACCGGGGCCGGTTCGCCAGCCCGCTCCGCACGCAGCACTTGGCCTCGCAGGTGGGGTCCGGATGAGCCTCTCTGTGTCACTGGGGCAAAGGGCTGGGTTGTCGGGCTGAGGGTCTCTGCGGTCTCATGGCATCGTGGCTTGGTGACAGAGGCCACGTTTCCATTGTTCTCTTGCCTCTAAGGCCCACTGGGTCCAGGGCAGACTGAGCATAACTCCACCGAGCCACGTTGCCAGCCAGTGAGACACGCGGAGGCATCGATGGGCCCCCTGGGTCCTGCTCAGTCTCCCGAATGTGAGCTGCAATGGGGCAGGTGCTGGGCCACCCTGGCTTCAGCCCGAAGAGCAAGAGCAGAGGTCATCAGTTAGAAGGTGGCCCCTCAGTCCCGTGGGCCCAGCTCGGCAGCTGGGAGGGGAGGGGAAGGAGAGGCGGAGGCAGCAGGGCTCCTCGGCCCTCCTCTGGGGGCACAGCTGGGAGAAGCTGCAAGGCTTCAGCTTGTGACGCCATCTGGGCTGCAGTCCCACGGCCCCTAGAGCAGCCTGGAAGGGATCCCACCCTGATGCGGGTCTCCGGGAGGAGCAGATGGGGCCCAGGGAAGGGCAGGAGTCTGTGGGGGCGTGGCCAGATGTGCTCAGTACTGCAGTGCTGCGTGGAAGGCTCCAGGGCGGTGCGGGGGCCCTGCTTGCCCCACATAGGGGCAGCTGAGGCTAGGAGCCCACCTCTTTCCCCCAGCACGGCGGCCCAGGGACAGCCCTCAGCTGCCACTGGATGGTTTTAGGTGCTTCCACTCCAGGAGGCCGCTTTCCTGCCAAGCCAAGTGCGTGCTCTCCAGCCCTCAGACCCAGTGGACATGCACAAAGAGGGGTGGCTGGGAGACGGCTGTTTACAGGCTGCCCCAAAAGGAGGTGGAGAAACAGACCCCCAAACCAAGGGAGGCAGGGCTCTGGGAGGCAGGTGGGATGGGATGTGGCACCAGCATGTGCGGCTCGGGACCCCTCCATGCCTGAGTGCCTGCCCATGTTGATGAGTCAGTTTAATACTTCACTGGCAGGACACGCTGAGCGCTGGAGTCTAGGTGGAGTCATGCAGCCTTCCTGGGTCCTCTCTTCTGCTTTGTTTGCATTTTTTTGATCCTGCCAGCCTGCCAGCCTCTCAGCAGATACATCCTGGTTGATTCTGTGCCACGGACTATTCATAACGTGGCACAGGGGAAGGAGCATGAAGTTGGAAAGACATGCCCCTTGGCCTGTTCACCAGTTGTGTGATGTGGGGTAAGTTACCTGACTACTCTGAGCCTTGGTTTACGCCTCTTTAGGTTGAGGTTAGTAGTACCCACCTCTTGGGGGTTATTGTGAGTAGTAAATGTATATGAAGAACGTATCTCAGTGTTTGACAAGAGGCACTGAATTAACAGTAACACCGCCCCCCGCCCCCCATCTCCAGCTTCTAGCAGTGATGGGGAAAAGGAGGCAGACAGAGACAGCTGCTCTGGAAACAGAACAATACAGCGTGATAAACTGAACATAATACAACACGGTAAACTCTCCAACTGAGCTGAGAACAAAAGACTCAAGACGAGAGCACCTGACTCTGCCTGGAGAAGCGGGGAAGGCTTCCCAGAGGAGGCAGCATCGCCAATGAGTTTTGCAGCATGACTAGGTGTTTGCTGAGGGTAAAGAAGGGCAAAAGTGCTTCAGCGAGGAGGAACTGAATGTGCCAAAGCTTGGGGCTGTGGCGAGGCCTGGCAGGTTCAGGCAGTGGGTCAGTGGGGAGCAACTGGAGGTAGGTGTGGCGGTCGGGTGGTGGTCCTCAGCCGCTTTGGAGGGGCTGCAGCCGGACCGCGGAATTTGCTGGTGCCCAAGAAGTGTGAAGAAACGTGTCTTTTCTGTTTTTTTTTTTTTTTTTTTTTTTTTTTGAGACGGAGTTTTGCTCTTGTTACCCAGGCTGGAGTGCAATGGCGCGATCTCGGCTCACCGCAACCTCCGCCTCCTGGGTTCAGGCAATTCTCCTGCCTCAGCCTCCTGAGTAGCTGGGATTACAGGCACGCACCACCATGCCCAGCTAATTTTTTGTATTTTTAGTAGAGACGGGGTTTCACCATGTTGACCAGGATGGTCTCGATCTCCTGACCTCGTGATCCACTCGCCTCGGCCTCCCAAAGTGCTGGGATTACAGGCTTGAGCCACCGCGCCCGGCCGTGTCTTTTCTTTTCAAGCAGAGGAGAGTCAGGATGGAATTTAGTTTGGGGAAATGCCTGTGGTAGCGAGGACGAGGGTGGATAGAGGAGAGGCCAGAGGTCCTAGGGCCATGGAGAGGCTGTTACTGTGGTCCCGGTGGGAGCCTGAGCTAAAGCAGTGGCTGTGGGGATGGAGAGGGTCTGGGTCTGTCTTTGTGGCTTGCATTCATTCATTCACTCACCAGCTTTTAATGAGCATCTGCTGTATGCAAGGCTGATGGCAAGTGCTGGGGATACAGTGGTGACCCTGCAACATGGGCCACACTATGAGGGTGACAGGGCAGAGGTGTCTACTCCCAGGCTGGGCTGTGACCCTGGGCAGGGGCTTGCTGGGGCACGTTGCCCAGGGCCTCAGGCTCAGCACCAGCATTTCCTCCCTTTCCTGCTCAAGGCTGGGGCCCAGGGCCAGAGGGTGCAATTCCCCACGTGATTCCACCAACATGGGCACCCTGGAGTATTCTCCTGGGCTAAGAGGCAAAGGATGGTGGGTTTTTGTGGGGATGACTTGCCCACCTTGTGCCCCACCTCGGTGTCCCTGCCCCTGTCTCTGTCTACTCATCTCGCTGAGCATCATAGCCTGGCTATGCAGAAAGAATGACAAGGTCCTGCCTGCCTTTCTTGTGTTTAGATAATGGGGCTAAAAGCCAGCGAACAAAAGCGGAATGATTTCTTAAAGAAGGATGGAAGATCAAGCAACAACAACAAAAAGAAAGAAGCAAATGAAAATGAAAGAATATAGTGGATGCAAATGAAGGATGTAGCTCAGTGTTCGACAAGTCTTCCGGGTCGGAGGACCTGCAGCCTGACCAGAGCAGCTTTGCTCAAACCACGAGGAGAAGCTTAATGTTGTGGCCAGTGCACATGTGCTAACCTAACCCCATATGTGTCCCTGATTGGCACTGAGCTTCCCCTGGTGGGCTGCAGTGATACTCTGTTCCATTCCATTCCATACGTGCGTGTTGACACGGCTGACTTGAATGCATGATTCCCTGGTGCATCGTCTCTGCTTCATTTCCAAGAGGCGGCAGGTTGTCCCGAGGTTGGCGTGTGGTGCCCGCAGTGCCTCTGTCCAGACTGACATAGCGGGGGAAGAGGGCAGGGCCATCCTGTATCCTCACTCTCTGAGACCAGCACGCTGACTGTTGCAACGCTGTTTGGCAGGACTCAGGGTGGGGCCTGGGACCTTGTGGAGAAAAGGGTGGAGAGCAATGTAATAGGCTCTGGCTGGGATTGGGTTTCAGGTTTCCCTGGAGCATCACCGAGTGGCTGTAGTTTTCTTACTTTATTATTGTGACAACACCTGGCCTTTACTGAATACTTTCTACGTATCAGGCACTGAGAGCAGTGCTTCTGATCTATCTTTCTTTCTTTCTCTCTTTTTTTTTTTTTTTTTGAGATGGAGTCTTACTTGCTCTGTTGCCCAGACTGGAGTGCAGTGGTGTGATCTTGGCTCACTGCAGGCTGTGCCTTCCAGGTTGAAGCGATTCTCCTGCCTCAGCCTATCGAGTCGATGGGATCATAGGCATAGGTCACCACGACTGGCTAAGTTTTGTATTTTTAGTAAAGACAGGGTTTCATCATGTTGGCCTGGCTGGTCTTAAACTCCTGACATCAGGTGATCCTCCCGTCTCAGCCTCCCAAAGTGCTGGGATTACAGGCATGAGCCATAGAGCCTGGCCTGATACATATTTCGTCTTGTTTAATGCGCATACCAGTCCCATCAGGCAGATATTTTTATTGTGCCCATTTTATAGATGGGAAGACTGAAGCCCAACAAAGTTGGAACACTGGCTGCGGTCCCAAGCTCTGAGGCCAAAGCTGTGACGGGAACTATTTGGGTTGGGTCATCCCTGTGGACTCCCCCAGGAAGCCTGCCAGCCTCTCACTCCTCTGCCTGATTGAAGAGCTCTGGGCTTGAGGTCCCAGAGAGGCTGTGAGAGAGTGAAACAGCGACACCAAGTCTCCACCCCAGGCCAAAGTGATTTCTTATTTTTCCACAAAACAGCCACAGCAGCAGCTGCAGCTAAACATGCCTTGAGCACTTGCTATAAGCTGGCACTGCAGTGCCTGAGGCTTTTTCATATATTATCTCATTTAAACCTTGCAACCTTCATGTTTGGAAGAAGGACTGTTATTATTTTCATTGCATAGATGAGAAAACAGAAGCACAGAGGATCCAATCACTTTTCAGGGTCAGTTTTAGGATGCCAGTGAGCGCAAAATGTCCGTTGTTACCCGTTCATCTTTTTGACTTAGCTGTCTGAGGAAGTGAGTTTAATGCAAACCTTACTGCTGAGCACCCAACCTGTCTTCCCACCCCTCCACCAATCACGAAAACAAACAAGATCTGCTGCTAGGGAGATTGTTGAGGTCAGGGAGACTGGAGAGCTGGCTCTGGGCTCTGCATGTGGTACCTGGGGTCTCTTTGCAGCCCTGGAACGGCTCATCCCAGGGAGGACCTCCTTGAGTTGCCTTCAGCCCTGGCCTCAGCTGGAAACAGTTTGGGTTTCTGCCTTTCTCCTCTGTCTGCAAGTACAGCTGGGTCTACCCATTTCTCCATTCATATGTCCAAGGGCCTGATGCCCGGCCAGGCTCCCTCCTTGGAGCCAACCTCGCTGCTGCTAGGACTGGAGCATGGGTGTGTGCATGAACTGTGTTTGAGATCACAGGCACAGGTAGGTTCTGAGGCAGGCAGTCACTGCACAGGGGAAATGCTTATGCAAAGTAGCAACCCTTCATGTCTTCCTAGTTTAAAGAGATGCGAAAAATATGTAAATATGCCATGCATTTATTTTTTGCCAAATGATGCCTAAAACCTCTGCAAGCTGTTAAAAAAACCTTGTCATGCCTGTGTCTAGCTCTCTGTCACAATTCCACAAACTCAGCAAAGATGAAGCAGGAATTTGGTTAGTCTGTTGTCAGGGGAAGATTTTCTTCCCATGTACACATCAATTGCTAAAGATTTGAGAATTTAGGAAAAATAAATCTCTTAGCCTCCGACAGGATTATATATTAATTGCAGCTGGCCACAGTTAGGCAGGGTGTAGAGGGAATCACACTGACAGGGCCTCTCGGATGATTATGGAAAGAGGGAAATATTTTTAGGGCTTGGTAACACACATGCAGGCGCACACACACATGCCAGCGCGCACACACACCCACCCATGCTGACACGCTCATTCACTTACTCTGCCCACGGACTTTATGCTATCAATAGATGCTCATGGATGCTATTTCTGGCCCGGCGTTCTGGATTTCTGTTCCTTCACGGAGCCTTGAGTCAGCAGTTCTGAGCCTCAGCGCCTGGTTTTTGCTGCCTGGCTCACAAGTAGGGCAGCCCTGTGCCAGGTTCTGTCTCGACTGCTGCTGACAGGCGTGGGAAGAAACTCACCCCAGGTGCTGTAGATTCACCCCAGGGCAGTCGCAGGTAGCTGCTCTCTCTGCTCAAAATGAGGGAAGGACTGAGAGGCGTGGAGGTTCTGAATTTGCTGTCTGTACTTCCATCTCAGAGGCATCCCCACCACGGGGCCACTGAGGGGAGCCCCTCCCACTGCAGAGGCACAGACCCGCCCTTCTCAATCTGCTTCTCCAGTCTGACCTCAGACTGTTGCTGTTGATTTTGGCATCTGGGAGACCCCATCTCTGTTTACACCCAAATGTTTTCCTTAAAAGGTCTTTTATTCCTAGTACAAAGTAGCCTCTAAAACCAGTGACTTTAAACTGTAGAGGAACTCAGTGGATTAACACATCAACATTCAAACCAAATGCAATATTAAACCTCTTTAAACAAGAACCAAAACATTTTTTGTGGTGCCAACTGAATTTTCTGTTCCTCCTGGAAATAGTTTCCTTAGAAGAAAGATGGCGAGCACTGGTTATGTGTTTGATCCTAGACAGATGCAGCCACCTGGCTTAGGTGAGCGCATTGGCTCTTTTACCAGGTTTAGGATGGAAGGGGCTTTCTAAGTAGGAGCCTGAACTTTGGAGGTTGAGAGTTTATTTGGCCATGTGTCTGCTGTGGACCGCCCTCTTGATTTTTGCCTGTGACCTTAAACCCAGTCTATAAAGGTAGTTACAGGAAGGACATCTGGGTTATCCAAAGGAAATTGTTACCCGAGAAAGGCCATTTAAAATGAGTCCACTTAATAAATCAACGTTTTGGCCGGGTGCAGTGGCACATACCTGTAATCCCAGCACTTTGGGAGGCCGTGGCAGGTGGATCATGAGGTCAAGAGATGGAGACCATCCTGGCCAACATGGTGAAACCCCGTCTCTACTAAAAATACAAAAATTAGCTGGCCGTGGTATTTAACAAAATGTAGACTTTAATGGTAACCATACGTTAAATGCTTAGAATGAACAAAGGATTTGGGCGTATTTTTGCCAGGTTTTCAAAGCTGCATATTCTTCATTTCACACTGGACTTCTGCAGCTTACACAACAGGGTCACTTTTTCATAAACAGTTCTGAGGGCTTCTCCTGGTTCTTTGATCTTCGCGGTCTCTCTTTGAAGCCACCTTCTGTCATGCTGGCTGACTTTCTCTTCTTCAGTTGCTCACAGGTCTGAATATGCCAGCTGTCCTTTCTTACAGCTTTGGGGTGGGTTTTGAGAAATTCTCTGCTGTCACTTTGACTCCATGACATCCTCCTTCTCCTTCCAGGTTTGCAGTTTTGCTTCCTGGTTGTTGGCATTGTATATTTGCCCCTTTAATCAGCAAGAGACTGCCAGAGACTAGACTTGTGAAGATATCATGGGGCATAGTGGCTCACATCTGTAGTCCCAGTACTTTGGGAGGGCGAGGTGGGTGGATCACTTGAGCTCAGGAGTTCGAGACCAGCTTCAGCAACATAGTGAGACCACATCTCTACAAAAACTACAAAAAATTAGCCTGGCATGTGGCACATGCCTGTGGTCCCAGCTACTCGGGAAACTAAGGCAGGAGGATCGCTTGAGCCCAGGAGGCTGAGGCTGCAGTGAGCTGAGACTGCACCATTGCACTCCAGCCTGGGTGACAGAGTGAGACCCTGTCTCAAATAAAATAGACGTGTGAAGACAGGAGGAGCATGTGAGGGAAGATCAAGTCTATAAGTGGTTGCTCTGATGATGACGTCCTAATGTTGCCCTTTGCATTCTCTTATGTAACTTGTTACCATGGAAATTTGAGTGGTGGGGACCCTCAGTGCAGGATGGAGCAACTAGAAATGCATCCCTGGGAACTTTGTCGTTTCTGGATTTTGTTGATTGTAAGGGGAGCTGAGGAGCTCCTGCCATGGGTGCTGACATAGCTCTCTGGAATGGAATATTATATTGGTGGGAGGACATTGCTGAAGGCATCAGCCACCATATACATACAGTCCTCTGATAAAGGGCTTATGGGAGAATGCATGTTGAGAAAGTCACAACAGAAGCTGCTTACCCAGGGGATGGTCTTTTTTTTTTTTTTTTAATTGTTGGATTTTACGAATCAGGTAACTGATCATAGCTGTTGCCCTTTTTGCTTTAGCTATTGGGAAGCTTGGAGCCAGACTCTCAGCCCACCCCAGCAAGGGCTTAGGTCGGGACTTCCAGGCTCACCTTACTCCCTCTGGCTTTTACCCACCTTTTCTTCCTGTATTTTCTTTGTTCTCTTGAATTGTGAGCGTAAATCCTTTTGACATTAGGTAGGGTATATGCTCACAAAAGCTACCTCAGGAGTGTCTCCTACCATTTCCATCTCAAAAGAGCTGAAATACCAAGCCAGCAATGGCACGTTTAAAATAAATAAAGACAGCTGAATTAATTTGGTAAAGTAAGATTTTGAGGATCTTATTCAGTCTTTATGAACATGGTATTTGTGTTACTGATTTTTTTTTTCATATGTGATGAGAATTCTTAATGCTAACAACTCTCGTATAGCCCTGAGATTTTTGGGGACTGGCCTCCCTTCCTCCTTCCCTCCTTCTCCCTGCTTTCCTATAGGATTCAAAGATTACAAATATGTTCTCAATCATTAAACATAAAAGTGAATTTTGACTGGGCGTGAGATTACAGGTGGTTCACACTTGCAATCCCAGCACTTTGGAAGGCTGAGGTGGGTGGATCGCTTGAGGCCAGGAATTCAAGACCAGCCTGGGCAACATGGCGAAACCCATCTCTACTAAAAATACAAAAATTAGCCAGGTGTGGTGGTATGCATCTGTGGTCCTAGCTACTTAGGAGTCTGAGACATGAGAATCGCTTGCACTCGGGAGGCAGAGATGGCAGTGAGCCAGGATCACACCACTGCACTCCAGCCTGGGCGACTGAGCAAGACTCGGTCTCAAAAACAAAACCCCAAAAAACAAAAGTGAGTCTCATCTCTCTTCACTGACTTCTTTTCTAGCACATTCTGGGTTACCTCCCTGGGTCTAATAGCAAAATCCCCAGCTCCTCTGCTTCTGCCATAACTGAATCCACAGGGTTTTTTTCCCCCTGAAGTCACCTGTAGAGCTGCCCTTGCTTGTGAACAACTTTGAACAGTCTCAGGTATAAATATGGTGAAGGTGGTAAGAAAGAGATGCAGTAAACAGATCAGCCCTTTGCAAGGAGAGAACAAGAGAACCTTCTGGAAAAGATGGGGCTTCACCAGAGCTTGTGTTTAAGCCCAAGAAACCACTCAGACACCCAAAGGTGAGCACGTGAGATTTCATGCTGGCACATGAGAGGTTAACAGAATATCTCTACCGCTGGAAATAAACAAACACAACCATCTTCTGCCTTTTCTCTGTTCAGCATAAAACAGAGGGCTTTTGCCAGGACCTTCTCCCCATCCTCTGAGGTCTTGGGCAGCATGATGGGGCTCTGACTATACCTGGGGCACCCTGCATGGCTGGAGAGCAGAGATGCCAGACACAGATACACCTGAGACTCCAACACAGCAAGACAGCACCAAGGAATACATCTGCAGGCAGCCGAAGGAGTGGGAAGAAAGAAGTCTGGGGCTGGCATGGAGCAGACCCCTCTGGGGACGTGGGGGAGCTGGGATGTGACTTTCTGGAGGAATTGAGAGAGATGAAGTTGAGGAGGGGACAGCTTCTCAGCAGTGATGCCACAGTGAGGACCTCACCATGCTCCAATGCCAGATCAAAGGAGGTCCAATTGGGACTTTCTTGCAAAGGCAATGGACAACTTTTGGAACGAGACTGAGTGATGTGAAAGTGTGTCCCCAAAGCCCAGGAAAGAGCGTCCATGGGGGGACTGTGACGCCTGAGTGGCAAAAGCCCAGCACCACACCATTCTCACCTGGGCCCAGGCGCTGTCCCTGCTCACAGGTCCCCTGCTCACATGGATGTGTGGGTGCTGCATTCTGGGCACAACTTCCCAGCTCTTCGAATTTTCGGCAAGGCGGTGAGCGTGCCTAGCTCAGTGCAGAGCTCGGGCGTTCAGGCACTGTTGGGTGCAGAGTTGTGTGACATGGGGGTGGACGTGCGGGGCCTCCGATGGAGGAACAAGGTAACACTCGAGAGAGCCCAGTGCTGGTCTCAAACTCAGCTCCCTGAAGAAAAGTCCCTGGGGTTTTGTTCAGCCTTCCTCCACTCCCCACCATGGTGTTGTGGGTGGTGGTGAAGAGCAGGGCTTGGAGGAGCCCGTTCTCCATCTGTGTTTACATTCCTAGCTCCTCCAGATGGGTTTTTCTGTGATCTGACCTACTTTCCCGAGTGTGTGTGCTGGGGCTAATTAGCAGCTCGGGGTCCATTGGTAGTGTTTGGAGAGTCTCGCTGCTATGGCAACTGGAGACTCCCTGAAGCCAGAGGCAAAGGTGCAGCCACTCACATTTGTTTTCCTTGGGGTGTCAGAGGTGCTTCAAACTACTTGCAGTTTCTGACCATGGCTCAGTCCCTGGAACCTCAGTGGGAGTGAAGAGGCTGTACTACACAGTTTACCTTTTGGCTGTGGGGATTTACCGGGTTTGCTGATCTTTCTGGTAGGTGTCATTAAGTAATGTGAGAATAAGCTGGTTCTCCATTTATAGGCCAGGTACATAATAGGTGGATTAATATATGCTGAATCGCTTTTTAGAAATGATGGATGCATTCCTTGATTTCCCCAGGTTTCTAGGGTGTCTCTGGGGACGTCTGTAGGAAGGTTTGCAGTAGAGCCTGTCTAAACGGGCTTAGCCTGTCTTCTGGGGCCTAGAATATGTGGACTGTGGTCTAAAGGCCCCCCAGGGGCTGTTTGAGTTCAGGGTCTCATTAGGCCCATGCTTAGGAGTGGTGGGGTTCCCTAGGTGGCTTAAATAGGGAACACTGATTTCTTCCAGTTCTGGAGGCTGGAAATCTGAGATCAGGGTGCCAGCATGGGTGGGTTCTTGATGAAGGCTCTCTTCCTGGCTTGCAAATGGCCACCTTCTTGCCTCACACAGCAGAGAAGGAGGGTAGGGGGGAATCTCCTGTCCCTTCTTTTTTTTTTTTTTTTTTTTTTTTGAGACAGAGTTTCGCTCTTGTTACCCAGGCTGGAGTGCAATGGCGTGATCTCGGCTCACCGCAACCTCTGCCTCCCGGGTTCAGGCAATTCTCCTGCCTCAGCCTCCTGAGTAGCTGGGATTACAGGCACGCGCCACCATGCCCAGCTAATTTTTTGTATTTTTAGTAGAGATGGGGTTTCACCATGTTGACCAGGATGGTCTCGATCTTTTGACCTCGTGATCCACCCGCCTCGGCCTCCCAAAGTGCTGGGATTACAGGCTCGAGCCACCACGCCCGGCAATTTTTTTTCTTTTAAAGAAGAATCCTGGTCCTAGGCATTCATAGATGGCATTTAATTTGATTTTTCCAATGCCCTTACAAAATAGATGCTTTTCCTCTTTTGCCAGCTGAGGAAGTAAGGTTCGGTATGATTAAACAGTTGGCTCAGGCCACACAGTTAATGAGGGAGAAGTCAGGATTTGAACTCTGGTCTCATTTCAAAGCCGTATTTTGTTATTGAAGCAGAACCTCTACCTACTAAGGGTAAGGACACTTAGATGGCCTTGTGTTTTTGCATATCATCTGAAAAACATTTTTGTTTCCTTGTTTTCTGAGACAGAGTCTCAGCCCCAGCCCACTCTGTCACCCAGGCTGGAGTGCAGTGGTGTGATCTCGGCTCACTGCAATATCCGCCTCCCAGGTTCAAGCAATTCTCCTGGCTTAGCCTCCCGATTAGCTAAGACTACAGGTGATGCCACCATGCTAGGCTAATTTTTTTGTATTTTTAGCAGAGATAGGGTTTCATAGTGTTAGGATGGACTTGATCCCCTGACCTTGTGATCTGTCTGCCTTGGCCTCCCAAAGTGCTGAGATTACAGGTGTGAGCCACTGCGCCTGGCTGGCAGATGATTTCTGATTGTGGTTCCTCATTTTTCTCCTATGTATTTTCTGAGTACCAGGCTTAGCTGAAGGCCAGTCCCTAGGTGCCCAGGGAAAGGGCCACTTTTCTCAAAACAGTAGGATCCCAGGTTAGAGCTTTCAGATGTTTCAGCTCCACGTGGTAAGCTTCTTTGGGCCCGCACCTGCATATGGAGCCCAAGAGGTCTGTTTTCTGACAGAGAAACAAACTCCCAGGGTGCTGAGAATGGCAACACGATGAACAGGTTGCAGGATCTATGCCTCCAAGTGACACCCAGTGCTGACAGTGAGTGACGGCTTCCTCGGGAGGTGCTTTCCAGAGCACGCCTCGTCACGCCACCCCTGACAGCCACCTTCCCTACAAGATTGACATAATCATTAGCTATTTTCATATAAATGCAAAAGTAAACCTTCTCAATGTTTCCTGGAAATTTCATGTTGTTACATCCCAGAAAGCGATGTTGATCGCCTGGCATTCTGTTTGACACTGATACTGATTAGCAGCAGTGGAAAGGCAGTCCCGGTGAAGCTCTGGAACGACCTGACCTCAAGTGGCAGTCTCAAAAGAGCCCGTCCAAACGCCCATGGCCTCATAATTAGAAAACAGTGCGCTGGAGGCAATTTTAAAATGCTTTGAACAATTTGGTTGTTACTTTCTTTTGCTTTTGGCCACAGTTTAGATACTTTTAGGCTCACCACCCTATGGGTGAAGAAAAGCAGGGAAAATGTGGAAGAGTCTTCCACTTACCCATCAGAGGTTCATTTGAATTCGGTTATGAATCTCGGCTGGGAGCGCAGGAAGCAGGTTTGTTGGATGTAGAGCAAGAGGGGACAGTGGGGTTCCCAGGTGTGTGTCCCTAATCTCCTGCACCTATACAGAGACGAACTCTCTCCAGCAGCCGTCAGTGAGGCGGCTCAGGAGATCGAGCCTTGAGGGTCTCGCAGCAAGCCACGGGCCAGGGACGGGGATTTGCTGCTGATGGGGATGTGCGTTGGGAGCTTGGTGATGGGGTGTCACAGACATTCCTACAGTCCCAGCACGTGTTTAGAATCCCAGAGCTGATGCATGTAACAGAGAACTGCCTTTGCCCTGCGTTAGGGGTCTGCATTGGGCAGCTCAGCTTGCTGGGCCTCTGCTTGTTTAGGGTGAGCCTCTGCACAGGGCTTGGCTTTGTAGAGCTCAGCTGGTGGCCAGAGATGGTGTTGCAGCCTCAGCCCGCTCGCAGGCCTAGTACCTTTTGCTCCCGAGCTTGCCCCAGCTCCTGCAGACTGTGCGGTGCAAAGGCCCTTGGAGGCCAGGCCCGGGCTGGCTGTGAGGGGAGAGCCAGGTCCCGCAGCTCTCGCTGCTACAGGCCTCAGCTGCCTGCAGAGCCCGGGGCCTGAAGTAGGCAGAAGCCACCGTGGAGAAGGGCGCACGCCTCTCCCGCCGTGGCTCCCGCGGCCGGCTGCAGCCTGTTTACCTGTTCTGCAGCGGTCCCCTGGTCCTGGGCCGGGAGAGACCATTTCCTCCTCCTGGCAGGGATGAGCCAGCAGGGCTGAGACCCCCCACTCTCGGTGGTCAGCCCGCCCGGCCACCACGCCCCTCCTTTCTGGGGGCCCCAGCTCCCGGCTTGCGGCTCATTTGCATTTCAAAGCCACACAATGCGGGCGGTCCCGGGGAGGCGGGAGGGGCTGGGGCAGAGGGAGGGTCTTCGCCTCCCCACCCCCAGCCCCGTTTCCGGAGCCCGCGGTGGAGCTTTGTGAAGATGCTGGCGTTGGGGCTGCTCGGCGATGATGACATCATCGTGTCACACACAGGAGCCGGCTGCCAGGGGGTTTAAGAGACGAGCTTTTCGGACCACACGGGCGCTCACGCTCACACCCGCACGCCCCGGGCAGAGCCGCGCACGCCGGCCACACTCGGGCGCGCGCCGGCCTCACTCGCGCGCACACATCCGCGGCGCTCGCCCCCCGGGCCCCGGCTCGGGCCGCGAGTCGCAGCTCCCCGCCGCCGCTGCCACCGCCGCCGCCACGGATGCCCGCAGCCGCTCCCGTCTGCAGTGCAGCAACCCCGGCCGCCGGCCGGCCCGCCCCGGCTCGCGGCTGCAGGAATCGCGCCAGGACGCTGGCCCCGCTCGCAGCTAGCTTGCACGCCAGGGCACAGCGAGGATGGGAGGGTCGCAGTCCCTGCAGCCAGCCCCAGCCAGCGACCTGAACCTGGAGGCTTCCGAGGCAATGTAAGTGCTCCGCCCGGGCTGCCCCAGGCCTCCTGGGGAGAAGGAGTGGATGCCCGGGCTTTGTTAGTGTCGCCTTTCCTGATGCCTGTGCATCCTGGAGCCCAGGCTGGCCTAGGGTTCTCCGCAGCCTTGCAAGGCTTTACCTGGTGGCTGCTCTGGGAGGAGCATCTGGCAGCCCCAAGTGACTGCTGTGGGCAGAAACGATTCCCTGGAATTCGGTTTTGGGCGCTCAGCCGCGGGTGCATGGTTGGGGGCTTCTCCTGCCGTCGGCATCTTTCCTCTGCACCCCCCGCACAGTGGTATTTCCTGCAAGGGAACAGCCAGGCATCAGCGACTGCCTCCTCCTAGGAAGAACCCATGAGCATGGCAGCTCCGTGCCCGGGGAAACAGCCCAGTTTCCGGGCAGGCAGCTGCGCGTGTGGCCGGGCAGATGGCGTGGTGCGCTCTGGTGGACGTTCCGTCCGGTTAGCCTAAGCATCATCCACATACTCACTCTCTGGTGAACACTCGAGGACAAGGCCGCTTGCTATTATTAGTAAAGACGGCAGAACTGTCTTGTCATTGGTGGAGGCAGTGCTTGACTGTGCATCGATCCAGGAATCCGATCCTTTCGTTGAACCACAGAGCTAATGTGCGCAGAAGTGGCCTTTATCCTGGCTGAGTGTTTATTAGAATACACGTGTCTGCTATGGTCGTCCCCATTACTTACCCAGGCATGTTTGGACGATGGGGCTTAGTGAATGGGTCTGCCTGACGGGTCGAATTTCAGCAACGCAGGCTTGTATCCAGAGTGGACCTCCTAGCCTCACCTGTCCCCACCCCCTTTTCCAGGGAGAAGACTGTGTTTCAGAAAAGAGTATTCTCTGGAGACTTAGGGGTGGGGGTAGTAAAGTGGTGGGCTCTTAAGAGTCATTCATGTGTAGATTGAAAGATGGTAGGGATTGGTCTGTGTGTTGTAGAAGGGATGGGGCCCTATGGGGGGCTTCCTCTCGGGTCCCCACCCCTGGGCTTCAGTGAGGAGCTGGCTTGGCTTGGTGATGCAATGCTAGGCTAAGCCTTGTGGTTTTCTGTGCTCCAGCTCTTAGCACGGAATCATTCTTCGGAGCAGGTGTGCACCCATCATTTGCCTACATCCCCGTAGCTTCAGAAGGCATCGTCTTACAATGGAGGTGCATCGTGTTTGAGGGTTTTCTTTTTAAATGTCACGATCCTTGTGTGGTGCCTGCCTTGTTTCTCTTGCACATGTAATATTGCTAGGTGCATGAAATACACCTCGAGTCTAAGCAGAAAAGAACAATTTTAACCTATTTTTTGCAAGTCTCTGTACTGGAATTGAGTTAATCAGTGGCAGGCACTGGCTAGCTTTCACAGCTCAGACCTATCTAGTAAAGCGCTTAGGAAACAGAAGGGACGATGTGACTGTACGTTTGGGAAAATGTGCTCCTCAGTCATTGGAAATTCAGCTCGCCGGTCCCCAGTGTCCCCGCCCTCTTTCTCAGCTGAGTTGATAAATGATCACTATTCTGTCAGGTGAGGGCTGAGTTTAGCGAGCTTCTGTTAGGGAGCTATGCCTTTTTGGATAAGGTCCCTTAGGGTTCTGCCCATTGGGATAGTGGTGTTTAAATAAAATTTCAGGCTGAATGGCCACATGGTGATGGAAGCTGCTTATCAAATATTTTCACGGTTGAGTTGGTCCATATGCAGCCGCCTGAGGCTTCTCTCCCTAGAACTGCTGCATCTGAAATGTCTCTAAATATAGATCTTTAAGATAGTATATTCACTCATTCACAAAATCCCACCCCCCCCAGCCCCTAACATTTTTGTTCTAAAAAAATGAAGACAGCGGAAGTGTTTGGGGCCAGTGCCATTGCTAGCATCTGTCCTCTTCAAAACCTGTCTCTGCTCTCTGAATAACTGGAGCTTATTTTTCTACCACAGATGTGCTCCTTTCCAGTCTAGAGGTTTTAAAATATATATATATATATTTGGAGAGTGCCTCTTTTCTGCCCGGGCACAGGTCTTTCTCAGTAGCATGTATTTCCGTGCAGCTAAAAATGCATACACATGAATAATACACGAAACAGCAACAGGGTGTGGGATCCGTGTCAGGAAGGAGCTGGCATTGTAAGATGATGCCGTCAGGGCTGCAGGGACAGAGACAAACAGGGTGTGCACCTGGCGAGGGGGACAGCCCCTGACAACCCGAATCTAGAGTGAATGTTTCTCTTTTTCTCTGCCGGTTCCCCGTGAAAGACTGGCTTCAGGAGGGCCAGGGCGTAAGAGTGAAATCAAAAGAGGATTTGGACGTGACTGAAGGATTCTTTTTTAAATTCTTTAGCTTTAAGATTTATTTCCGGCCAGGCGAGGTGGCTCATGCCTGTAATCCAGCACTTTGGGAGGCCGAGGCGGGTGGATCACCTGAGGTCGGGAGTTTGAGACCAGCCTGACCAACATGGAGAAACCCTGTCTCTACTAAAAATACAAAATTAGCCAGCGTGGTAGCACATGCCTGTAATCACAGCTACTCGGGGGCTGAGGCAGGAGAATTGCTTGAACCTGGGAGGCAGAGGTTTCTATGAGCCTAGATCGTGCTATTGCACTTCAGCCTGGGCAAAAAGAGCAAAACTCCATCTCAAAAAAAAAAAAAAAAGATATCTTTCCTTCCAATTGCAGGTTTGGGGTGCCTTTGGGCAGCTTTTGTAGCTCCAGCTGACAGCAGGAGAGCATTGGGGTAGGGAGGGAGCAAGTCGTGTATCTCCCTTTTGAGAACTGAAGCATCAAGACTGGAGCAGCAGAAGTCCTGTGGGACTGGGGATTGACACCTGAGGATGAAGGTGCAAGTAGTGACCAGTCCCCTGATATCCCCAGGGTGGGCCACGCACTACAGCAGCAGCTTCCCAAAGGGGCTTGTTGGAAACACAGAGCCTCAGACCGCACCCCAGACCAGCTGAATCAGAATCTCCATTTCAACCAGGGACTTGTAAAGATGCTCAGGTGATTTGTAGGCATCTCAAAACTTGAGAAGCCATGAGCTCCACGAGCTAGTTGAGTCTTCCCGCCAGCCTGTCCATGAGAAACAGCTGGCCACTTATCTTACTGCTCCTTTCCTCTCTGGCAAAGAAGTTCCTGTAGCAACAGTGGCCATTTGTTTCTAAATAGAATATGGGAGGCAAGGGGGGTGGGGAGAATTCTCCCACAGAAAGCACTTATTTCTCATTATGGATGGCAGGAGACACAGGAAAAGGACAGGAGGTACTTGAGTAAATGTGGTCTGCAGCTATTGATCAGACCTGCTGTTCATCCCTTGCTTCCGTGGCAGCCCCATGTGGTGCGGCTTCTGCTAAGTGAAGCAGCATTAAGTACTTTGTCCTTTGTGTAGTTGGAGACCCCTGTTGCAGGGGTTCCCTCAGCTTCCACCGAATTCCCACACCCTAGCCACTGAAAACCACCCAGGGGGCCGTTATCATCAGAGAGAGAAAGTGGTGGTTCTGGTAGCAAAGTCAGGCTGCCCCAACAGTTGCCCTCCTCTCAAAATGAGCACGTGCCTTGGCTCTGAAAACAAATAACAAATATGGAAACCCATACCTCTGTAGACCCGTGGATCGAAGTAGAGAGGCCAGGGTGGGTGGGAGAGAAGTGATGAAGGAGGAGGAAGCAGCAGGCTCTGTGATTGATGAGATGGGGGAAGGAAGAGAAGAGACAGTGGCAAGTACCAAGTGGAAGTTTCATATCCTGGTAACTAAGAGAAAGAAGTGGCATTGGCCAAGACAGACAAGAAAACTGGATTGGGAGCTAGTTTGGGGAAGTCGATGAGTTTGGGCTGAGATTTCAGAAGTGAGCGGGATCAGATGTACCTGGAGAGAAGCCAGGCAAAAGAGGGATCTTGGGTATCACGGCAGTAGGTGGGTGCCTGGAACTCTCCATGCATCTGTGGTTAGAAGTGGAGTTCTGGCCCCTTCCCTCATGTGGTTCCTCACCTTCTCTTTGGGAGCAGTAGAGAGTCTGATGACTCTGATCCTGCCCCTCCTGCCTCGCAGGGTTTTTCAGAGGTGAGATGCCACATCTGTAAAGACTCTGAGAAGATATAAGTGCCATAAAATTGCAAAAGTGGAAATGCTCTGTACCTGAAATTGTCAGCCTCTCAATCACTCAGAGGTCAGGAATGGCCGCTGGGGCTCTAAGCAGGAATCTTTCTTTAGCCCTCATTAGATCTTTCTCTTTTTCCTTTTCTTTTCTTTCTTTTTCCTTCTTTCCCCCTCCCTTTCCCTCCCCTCCCCTCCCCTCCCCTCCCCTCCCCTCCCCTCCCCTCCCCTCCCCTTCTCTTCCCTCCCCTCCCCTCCCCTCCCCTTCTCTTCCCCCCACTTCTTTTCTCTCTTCCTCCTCCCTTCCTCTTTTTCTTTCTTTCTCTCTCTTTTCTTTTCTTTGTCTTTTTTTGAGACTGGGTCTCTCTCACTGTTTCCCAGGCTCATATGTGACAGTGTGATCTCAGCTCACTGCAGCCTTGACCTTCCGGACTCAGGCGATTTTTCCACCTCATCCTCTCAAGTAGCTGGGACTACAGGCACACACCTCTATGTCCTGCTATTTTTTTTTTGAGACGGAGCCTCACACTGTTTCCCAGTGCAGTGGTGCAGTCTTGGCTCACTGCAATCTCCGCCTCCTGGATTCAAGCAATTCTCCTGCCTCAGCCTCCCCAGTAGCTGGGACTATAGGCATGTGCCACCACGCCCAGCCATTTTTTTTTTATATTTTTAGTGGAGATGGGGTTTCACCATGTTGGCCAGGATTGTCTCGATCTCCTGACCTCGTGATCCACCCGCCTCGGCCTCCCAAAGTGCTTGTATTGCAGGTGTGAGCCACTGCGCCTGGCCATTTTTTTTTTTTTTTTTGTAAAGACGGGGCCTTGCTATGTAGCCTAGGCTGGTCTCGAACTCCTGGATTCAAGTTAGCCATCCCCTTCAGCCTCCCAAAGTGTTGGGATTACAGGCATGAGCCAGCGCCCCAGCCGTAGTTTTCATAGCTTTGTTTCTTAGGGCAACCCTTGGTTAAATCCTTTAGCTTAAATGACAGGGTTCCTAATGTGGGTTGTAGTCAGTTTCTGAGTTCCCGGAGGCAGATTTTACTTTGGATATTAGTGTTGGACACAATTAGAGTCTTTTCGCCCCCTAAAATAGAATAAGCTGCCAAATTATCTGTAGAGTGGGAGGGGGCGATTGAATCCCAAAGAAAGCGCGGCTGTATTTTTCTCTGCCATTATTCCTCGATATCACCAGCGTGGCCCTGTGTCCGTGTTCACAAGGATCCTGGGCCTTCACTGTCTTCTCTGTGGGATTTGCCTGGAAGCTTTCTCCTAGGTAGGCTGAAGGCAAATGTATTCCAAGGCCCTCCAGGTAGCTACCAATCATCCCAGGGGCTGTGCCGTGCTGGGGAGCCTGGGACAAGGTACCCCGTGGAGGATAGGGTGAGCAGCTAGGACTCAGATACTGATTGAGAATGGTACTGCAGGTGAACATCAGATCAAGGCCGGTGGATTCTGGGTCACTCTTCTCCGTCAACCCTCCCATTCCCATCCCTGTGTTTCTTTCCGCTATCTACAGCCTGTTTCTGTGGCTAGATTTTTGGTTGCCTAGGAAACAACTTTATCCTGAAACATGATTGGCTGTTCTTGCCAAATGGATTACCCAAGCCAGGGCAGTGTTCTGGGGTAAGCAAGCGATGCTGAGCAATTCTATTTCTTCCCTCTAAGATTAATGACGAGGACTTAGGCATCATAAGCAATTGTTCTGTGAAAACCAATTGTTCATGGACTGACGCTTTTGTGTCAGGTTGGCCAGGGGTTTAGGGGAGACCGATTGATCGCAGGGAACTGACCGAGTCAGAACTGCTCACACGAAATCAATCCTGCATTGGAAGCAGTAGCTCAGATGACATTTGTTCTGTTTATATTTACGAATTCACTTCAGCAGTTGTTTCGGGAGTGCAGGTGTGTGCTGTTTGCCATTGCCAAATACGGAAAGAGCTGGACGCTTCGGTGTTGAAGCCGGGAGCGAAAAGCCGGCTGAGCAGGCTCAGATTCAGCAGAAACGTGTGTGTCGTGACCATGTGCTAGGTTTTTTTCTAGTATAGAAATAACTATATCCCTGGGTCCTGCAAGGTGGGTGACTTTTATAGCTAAGGAAACTGAGTCGCCTGGGTGGTTTGAATTAAGGAGTCAGCACACTTTCTGTAAAAGACCTCATAGTACCTGTTTTCGGTTTTCTGGGCCATTTAGTCTTTGTGCGACGTCTCTGCTGTTACATTTCTAATGCAGCCAGAGACAACCTGTAAATCCATGTTCCAGTGGAGTTTTCGTTATGAAAACAGGCTGCAGGTTGTAGTTTGCTGATTGCTGGTTATACAGATGATTGATTGGTACAGGGATCTCAGACTTCTGTCCCCTTTGGCCTGGGCAATGTTTTCTGTTCTCTCTCTCTGTCTCTCTGACATCTCATTTACGCTCATAGATTTAAATAATATGTGCTGATAATGCCCCAACTTATATCCTTCCCTCTCATCTGAGCACTGTACTTTCCCCCTTTTTTTTTATTGAGACAGGATCTCGCTCTGTCACTGGTGGCACAGTCATGGCTCACTGCAGCCTTCACCTCCCAGGTTCAAGTGATCCTCCTGCCTCCGCCTCCCAGGCAGCTGGGAATATAGATGCATGCCACTATGCCTGGCTAATCTTTAAATGTTTTGTAGAGATGGGGCCTTCCTATATTGCCCAAGCTGGTCTTGAACTCCCGGGCTCAAGTGTTCCTCCTGCCTCGGCCTCCCAAAGTGCTGGGAGTACAGGCTTGAGCCACCATGCCCGGCCTTAATTCAACTGTGCACTTCATTTCTCCTCTTGGATTCCTCCTGGATAGCTCAGGCTCAACATGTCCAACGTAGAACTCTGATGTCCATTTTCCTCTTAAAAACAAAAACAAATGTACATTCAAACGAACCCAGCCCCACCCCCTTCTTCCTCATGTTGACACCTGGCACCTTATGCACCCAGGTGCTCAAACAAGAAATCTGATCATTAAGTCTTTTTTTCTGAGACAGAGTGTCACTCTCTTGCCCAGGCTGGAGTGCACTGGCATGATCTCAGCCACCGTCTCTCGGGTCCAAGTGATTCTCCTGCCTCAGCCACCCAAGTAGCTGGGATTACAGGCACACGCCACTATGCCCGGCTAATTTTTGTATTTTTAGTAGAGACAGGGTTTCACCCTGTTGGCCAGGCTGGCCTCAAACTCCTGACCTCAAATGATCTGCCCACCTCAGCCTCCCAAAGTGCTGGGACACCACCGTGCCTGACCCACGATAATCAAGCCTTGTCTTCACCTTTTCCCTCACCTCTCTTCTTTCTGGAACAGTCCAGGTCATTGGCCTTCCATGGTTAAAACCTGTATCTGCTTCCCATTGCATTTAGTCTAAAATCCAAACCCCTTGCTAGCTCCTCCCGGCCCTGCCATCTGGCTCCCGCCCCCCTCCTCCCGCCTGATGTTTCCCAGGACTCCAGCCCCCTGTCAGTTCTTTGAACACGCAACTCTGTCCCGCCTCTGAGGCTTAGCATGCTCCGTCCACTCCCCTCCGCAGGCATCTTCTGCTGTGTCCCTTGGCTGGTCTCTTTTTTCCTGCCTTTATCTCTTTCCACCCAAGTAACGTGCTGGCTGGGTGGATCAGGCGTCAGCAGCCTGGCCCTGAGCAGTGGATTACCTTTGTTTCTGCATTGGTAGCCCTTACAAAGGGAAAGGAGTGCCTGGACCGGGAAGGTGGGTCTTTTGTAGAGTGCGCCCCCATGGCTGTGCGACAAATAATAAATGACCAGTGGGGGTGGTGGGCCCCCCACAGGTTTGGTACCTGTGCGCCCTCCTTATTTAGAAGGACACCCTTTTCCTCTGCTTTCTCCTTAAATGGAAGTGGATGGATGCAGCTCTTCTTGCCTAAAACAGAAGCCTCAGGCTCTGGGCAGAACAGTGGGGACCAAGATAAGGGGTGGAGGCAGGGTGGCGGTGGCCACGGCTCGGTTTCCCGGAGCTCTGCTGTCAGGCAGGTCACAGTGGCTCTGCGTCCTTATAGGGGTGAGAACTCAGGCCAGCGCCTGGCAAGTTCACCATCAACATTCCAGCTTCACTTACTCCAGAGTCTGAGGATTTTAGAACTGGAAACGTGAGGATTTTAGAATCACGGAGGGTTTTAAGTCCCCCAAACCCATCGTCCGTGAAATATCACTTAGGCCTTTCCAGCTAGTCATTATTCAAAATAAGTCAGGTAGTCATTTTAATTTTTCCCCTTTACCTTTCAACTTGCTGAAAGAAAATATTAATAGGTGGACATATCCTTTGTCAAACTCAAATTAGAGGCATCTTCCCACTTGGTGAAGGAGTTAGATTGCGAATGCTTTCTCTCACGAGGAACTGCAATGGATGGTGAATTTAAGAATAAGAATGGGCCTCCTTGGGCCGTTGGCTCAGGCTCTTCCTTGTGTCTTTGCTCGGAAGTATTTTTTCTTTTCTATCTCCCTACAGCTCCTTAGGGATGTTCTAGAGGTTGGTTCCAAGGTAGGTGGGTGTTTACTGTGTTCAGCCCAAGTGGAAAATAGCTGTAAGCACCGTCAGAGGAAGCTGACCCCTCGTGAGGCCCAGCAAGCCCAGAGGTGGTTGGACAAACTTATGGCCTCTTGGTACCTGACACCTGTTGAGACTGGCCTGAGTTAAAACCATCCAAGCCTGAATGTAGGGGCCTGGAGATGAGCTAGAATGCACTCAAGGCTGCAGGGACATGACCCATGACTTCCGGGGGCTTACTTTTATGTTTTGACACGTCGTTACGGCAGGCTATTGGTCTAGGTTGAAACTTGACATTTAGAAAATACCTGGGCTGCTCTCCATCTACTGTTGAGCGAGAGAGTGTCAGGCAGGGGAGGGCACAGCCTGTTCGTTGCTGCCCACCCAGGAGGGGCTGAGTTTGCTGCAGCGGTCCGGTGCCAGCACCACCCTTCCTTGGGCTCAGATCTGGGTCCCTGTACTTGAGGAGCAGCCCACGTCCAAGGGGCTCCGGCCTCTCACGGTGGCTCCTCTGTGCCACTTATCGGGGCCTGGTGGAAGCTACACATTGTTCATTGTTCTGCATTAAAGGGAGGCGCCTACCGTGGTCTGGAAGTATTTTCCCTCCAGGAAGAAGGCGGGAGAGTCTGGTTTTACTTTAGGGAAAACATCTGCGCACATTTAGATCCTGCATGGAACTTCGCAGCTGACCCCTTTTCAGAAGAGGATCCTGTGACTGCCCATTGCCTTTTATGAATGGCCCTAAGATGCCACCCTGGGCATGGGGCAGCTGGGGGAGTGAGGACCATCCCTCCCAGCTCCAGGCTCTTGTGTGAGGAGGAAGAGGCAGGAATGCACAGAGGGTGAGCGAGAGGCAGCCGGGGAGGGCGGGCGTCAGGGGCCGGCCACCCCCTTGGCATCCTGGCGCATGCACAGGAGTGCTGAGTTTGGCCCCCCAAACCAGTGACTGGCGGAGTTTGTGTGAGCAGACGAAGGCTTGTGACCGGGAGCCTGGGGTCTGTAGAGGTATTTCCGGGCAGAGCTGCACCCAGAACATCCTGACAGGCTTTGCCTGTGGCCTCAGATCGGGTACCTTTGGTTACAAGTAGAAAAAAACCAATTCAAACTGACTTAGAGAAAAGAGGGCATGTATCTCCCTCCGCTGCCCAGCAGGAGGGATTCCTACGGGGTAATGGCTAGGATGGTTTTAGAAAAATGGGGCCCTCCTTACCCCAGAAAACCCCAAAAAGCCCAAAACATCAGAGTTTTTGGGCTTGGGCTCACCTCTGATCTAGAACAGCTGGCCTCCTCCTGTGGCTTCCCGGGGCTGCCCCATCCTCTCTGTAACCTCCTGGCAGACAAACTGGCTTCCAGCTGCTGGGGGAGCTGATGCCCCAGCCTCCGTGCCTGCATAGACCCAGAGCCAGGTGGTGGGGGTGGGAGGGTGGGGGGACCCTAAAAGGAGAGCTGGGCCCTGTGCCCTGGGCTTTGGCTTGGTCCACGAATGCCCCTTAACAGCTCAGCTCAGTCTCCTGCCTTAACTGGGGAGGTCTTGGGAGGCAGCCGGCTCCTGGGGCAGCTTCCAGGTCTGGCACTTGTCACGAGCATCTTCAGGTGCCAGGGCAAAGCCTAAGAGAAGAACACGAGGCACTGGAGAGGCAAGGATCTTGAGGAGTGTAGACATATGTGGCACTGTGTTCCCGGGAACCCTGCTGTTCATGGCTCTGGGGTCAGTGGGAAGGGCACCAGGCAAGAAGGAAAAGCGTGTCTGCAGAGGGTGGTCTTTCACCTGCCCTACGAGACGAGGAGAAGCAGGACTTCAGGAGCCAGAGGCCTTCCTTCTCCACATCCTTCCTGTCCAGCTGTTCTGGTAACAGATGAAGGAAGAGCATGGCTGAGCCTGCTATGGAGCACACACCGTGAACACCAGCTCCCTCTCTAGGCACAGCTGTTACCCTCCAGCCCCATGCACATTCCAGGCTCCATGACCCAGGGCCAGCGGCCACCTGCTCCCATAGACAGGGAAGTGGGCTGGGCTGGGCTGAGCCAGGCCAAGCCTAGGCTGCAACCAACAGCGCTCTTCTGCCCCCCTCCTCTGTCCCTTTGTGGGATGGGACTGTCCCTGCTGCCCTGGTCTTGCCATAGGGCTTGGTGGACTGTCCGAGGGTTCTTTGTCTTGACCGTAGTTTCTCTGTTTTCTCTTTGTTTTTCCAGTAGGTGTGACTCTCAGTCTGTATCTGTGACCTGAATATTTTACCTGGACCGACAAGACAGGTGTGTTGGAGGCTGAGGGTGTGCCTGGTAAACTCACCCAGCACTCCCAAGGTAGAGCCTGCCCAGATCGGCCAGCCAGCCACCTCCACTGCTAAGAACAGTGCAATGCTGTAACAACACCTCCCAGGAAAATAGCTAGTGGGCATAGGCACTGGCTCAGTGCAGACCTGCCCTAGGTTTCTGGGCACGTGACAGTGCCCACTTACTCCCTGAGCTTGAGATGATTGGCATTCAGGCCTCATTGTGACGTCAGTGAAATGGAATTAACAATCCATCTCTCTGTCTGTTGCTAAAGAATTCTGTAGATAAGAAAGAAAACGCAAAAAGCATTTAGGGAACCAGGAGAAGAATTGGTGCCTAAAACGTTGGTGAAACACTGTGCTTCTGTTTTTTTTTTTTTTTTAAATTGACAAAAATTCCATTGTAGAATGGCTAAATCAAGCTAATTAAATCTGCATTACCTCTCCTACTTTTTGTGTGTGTGCAGAATACACTTAAAAACTCTTAGCAATTTTCAAGTGTATAGTATATTGTTATTAACTAAAGAGTCACCAAGTTGTACAATAGATCTAACTGTTGAACTATCTAGTAGTTGAACTAATTTATCTTATCTGACTCAAATTTTGTCCCTTTGACTAACGTCTCTTCACCCATTTCCCAGCCTCTGGTAAACAGCAGTCTGCTCTCTGCTTCTATGAGTTTGGCTTTATTTTAGATTTCCCATGAACAAAAGATCACTGTGGGTTTCATTTATTTTTAAATTTTATTTACTTATTTTGAGACAGGGTCTTATTCTGTCACCCAGGCTGGAGTGCAGTGGCACCATCACGGTTCACTGCTCCGTCAACCTCAGGCTCAGATGATCCTTCCACCTCAGCCTCCCTAGTAGCTGGGACATGCCTGGCTAATTTGTGTACTTTTTTAGAGATGGGGTTTCCGCCATGTTGCCCAGGCTGGTCTCTAACTGCTGAGCTCAAGCATTTCTCCTGCCTTGGCCTCCCAAAGTGCTAGGATTATAGGCACGAGCCACTGCACCTGGCCAGGTTTTGTGTTTTAAATACAGCATAATTCTCAGTGAAGAAAAACACGGAAAAACTGGTGCATTGTGGGAAAGGATACATGAGTTCACATGGGAAAGGATGCATTAGTTATCACTCCTGAACGGTTTTTAACAAGGAAGCCCCTTCGTGCCCGTGCTAAACCTCAGAAACAAGCCTGCACAGACCTGGTTCTCTCCAGAATGCAGTTTCTGTTCTTTATCCTCACTCTCTGGGTTTACATATTGCATTTCCCAGTGTAGGCTCGAAATCATATGAATTTGTATTTTTCTGGATACTGTTTTTCTTCCACTTCTTCAAATGTGACTACCCCTTCAAAAGTTCAGGGCTTAAATGCCCGACAGGGGAAGAGGAAAGGAACCAAAGATGTGGAGGTGACCAGGTACAGACTTGCCTGGAAGCTGTCTGAATTGTTCACAACTCAGGGACCCAGGGAAACATCTTCTCACTATCCAGAGGTAATATTTTATTGGTCAAAAATATTAGAAGATAGGCCGGGTTCAATAGCTCAACGCCTGTAATCCCAGCACTTTGGGAGGCTGAGGCATGCAGATCGCCTGAGGTCAGGAGTTAGAGACCAGCCCATGCAACATGGCCAGCATGGCAACATGGCAAAACCCCCTCTCAAAAGATACAAAAATTAGTTGGGTGTGGTGGCGCATGCCTATAGTCCCAGCTGCTTGGGAGGCTGAGGTGGGAGGATCGCTTGAACGCAGGAGGTGAGGCTGCAGTGAGTTGTGTTTGCACCACTTTACTCTAGCCTGAACAACAGAGCAAGACCTTGTCTCAAAACAAAAATTATGCACACACACACGAAGATGAAATTAAAGTAGTCAAGTTGTCAGATAGAAAAGGGCAAAGTGGCAGAGTGGTGGCTGCAGATGAAGTTTGGGTGCCACTCGAGCTGACTTTCATTCTGAGTTTTCACGTTTGTAGACTCAGAGGTCTGGCTCTTTTAATATATGGGTCCTTCTTCTTAGAAGTTCGAGGCTGGCGCTGTCATGTAGGATTGTTTGGAAATTGGCATTTCTGAAATTCTCCCTTCAGGTCCTCCCTGGTCAGTGAAGAACTTTGACTCTTCCGCCCCCAGATGGACAGTGGTTTTGTGCATCGGAGGCTCCCTCAGGGTAGTTGCTGGGGATAGGCTGGCCCTTGTTCTCGGAGGGACTGAGGGACCGAGGTCAGTGCTCACAGCTCATCCTAGCTAAAGAGGAAGAGTCACGTAATTTTATTTACTATCCCATTGTATATGTAGAAAAAAATAGATTTTTTTTCTCTGTAAAGTGTGTGGTCTTGTAGATAACCATGCAGATTCAAGCTGCTGAAAGGCCTGATGTGGCCCTAGAAAGCCAGCATCTGAATGAGATTAGTCACAGCAAGTCAGCAAATGCAGGAGATGGAAGACTGGCTTTCTCCACCCCACATCCCCCCATCTTTGGCTGGGCTGTGAATTAAATGGATATAAAACAGATTAACGGGAGAAAAAACACAGTAATTATGTTTATATGCCTGAGAGTCCCACAAAACACTAGACTCAAAAGAAGGGTCTGAAGAAGGAAGCTTATATAGCACCCTGAGCCATAGACAGGAATAGGGGCCTGGGGCTTCTGGTGGGTTGTGCAGATGAGTTATGGAAGGGTGCGGGGCAGAAGTGTAGGGTGAGTAAATGTGGTCTTGTAACACCCGTAAAATCTTCTTGGTTCATCACAGTTGCCTGGAGCAGGCCCGGTCCTGATAGAGGTACTTTATTAATGTAGGCTTTCTTAACAGATATCAATGTGTTTTCTACGAGGACAACTTTTCAGAGCTACTCCTGTGTCTGCAGTTTCTCAGAATAACTAGCCCCAAATATGAAAAGTATAGTTTGTGGTGGTATATTTTGGTCTCCTACCGTTGTATTTTGGGGTGGTGTATCCTGAGCCCCAACACAGAAAAGTGGGGCAGTAGGAATTTAAGAATTTCAGATAAAGCATTCTCATTTTGGAAGGAGCAGTGGAGGGAGGCTGGAACAGAAAGTCACCTGCCTTTGGAAGATGCAGTTTGAAAAACAATGCGATGGTTGTGTACAGGGCTTTTTAAAAATTATAATGATGGGGAGGTTGGGGTTGCAGGGATGATGGCACAAACCTGTGATCCCAGCTACTTGGGAGGCTGAGGCAGGAGGGTCACTTGAACCCATGAGTTCAAGGCTGCAGGGCACAAGATTGCACCTGTGAATAGCCACTGCGTTCTAGCCTGGGCAGCATAATGAGACCTGTCTCTAAAATAGATCAAATGATGGCCCAGGCAGTGGATGGCTCAGAGGTGAAAGGTTTTCTGAGCATCAGGAGAATGAAGCTGGGGAGGAGATAAGACCCAAGTCTACGTGGCTGTGATCTGTGATCGCATGCAAACAGGATTATTCTGTTGCAGAAAGAATTGGGAGTGTGGATTTCAAGGTGTACAGGGGCAAAACTTGGGCATGGCCCTTCCGGAACTGCCATGGTCCCTGCTAGAAGTTCCGGATCCTGGGTAGAACAGCATGCCCCAGACTCACTGAGGAGGTGAAGGACCAGCATTTCATGCCTCCGAGAGGCCGCTGAGCCCCGTGTCTACCCTGGGTTCAGGTGTCAGGAAGCAAGTCTGTCAACATTGAAGACGGACAGCATCTGACATACAGTGATTGGCTGGCCGAGCTCACCTCTGGACATCGTAGACTTTTTGGGCTGCTACAACAAAATCCCATAAATTGGGTGGCTTATACATAACAGAAATGCATTTCTAACAGTTTTGGAGGCTGGGAGGTCTGAGATGAAGTTGGATTTGGCATACGGTGAGCCTGCTTCCTGGCTCAGATGCACTTCTTGCTGTGTCCTTGCATGGTGGCAGGAGTGAGGGGTCTCTCTGGGGCCTCTTTTCTAAGGGTGCAAATCTCTCATGATCAAATTACCTGCCACCTTCTAATACTTCCTTCTGACCCTTCGAGTCTCATATTTTGTCAGACTCCCACACGTATGCGTGTCACCTTGGAGGTTAGAATTTCTGCTTATGAACACAAAAATATTCAGACCATAGCAACTCTAGCAATTCATGGTAATTAATAAGCATTCTCAGCAAGCATTCATTAACCCCGAGTGTTTGTCCCCTTCTGGTGACACATACCCTTCCTCTTCTCTTCCTTCCTCTTGCAATGCTCTAAGTCCTGGGGTAAAAAATCGTATCTAGGCCGGGCGCGGTGGCTCAAGCCTGTAGTCCCAGCACTTTGGGAGGCCGAAGCGGGTGGATCACGAGGTCAAGAGATCGAGACCATCCTGGTCAACATGGTGAAACCCCATCTCTACTAAAAATACAAAAAAATTAGCTGGGCATGGTGGTGCGTGCCTGTAGTCCCAGCTACTCAGGAGGCTGAGGCAGGAGAATTGCCTGAACCCAGGAGGCGGAGGTTACGGTGAGCTGATATCGTGCCATTGCACTCCAGCCTGGGTAACAAGAGCGAAACTCCATCTCAAAAAAAAAAAAAAAAATCATATCTAAGAGGAAAAAGGGGGTTTGTGGGATCTCAGTCCCAGAAGTTTCTGATTTTTCTATATCGGGATGTTTCTGTATTATTTGGCAGAAATGCTCTTCTCCATTGCTTATGTCTTTATTATAAAATTTCTATTAAGTTTAGAGGCTGTGGCTTGATGGTTTTGTGGAATTATCATCAGGGACCCTAATCATCTGGAGCTGGCCGAATCTCTCAGTGGTCTTATGATGATTATCACCTGAGCCGAGCAAATAAAATCCTCTGGTGTTGGCTTTTAAGGAAGTGTGATGTGAACATGTCAAGTCAGAGTTTTTTCATCTTAATGGGCAAAATTTGTTGGATTCTTCATTCCTTCTATAGCCCCTAGGTCTTTCACCTTATCGGACAAGCCAAAACTTTGACAAAATCCTTGATTCTTTCTTTTCTTCCTTAATTTTTTCATTTGAATATATATTTACTTAGAATGCAGCACAAACAGCATGGTTCCTCCCTCCCCCCCTCCCTCTCTCTCTCTCTCTGTCTTTCTCTTTCTCTTTCTCTTTCTTCCTTTCTTTCTTTCTGTTTTGCTCTTGTTGCCCAGGCTGGAGTGTAGTGTCATAGTCTCGGCTCACTGCAACCTCCAGCTCCCAGGTTCAAGCGATTCACCTGCCTCAGCCTCCTTAGGAGCTGGGATTACAGGCATACACCACCACGCCTGGCTATTTTTTGTATTTTTAGGAAGAGACAGGGTTTCCCCATGTTGACCAGGCTGCTCTTGAACTCCTGACCTCAGATGATCTGCTCGGCTTGGCCTCCCAAAGTGCTAGGATTACAGGCATGAACTACCATACCTGGTCAGTTCTTTCTTATTTCTGATGTTTGATCAGTGCATCCTGTCATAAGTTAAGAAAACAGGACAGGCCGGGCGCGGTGGCTCAAGCCTGTAATCCCAGCACTTTGGGAGGCCGAGGCGGGCGGATCACGAGGTCGAGAGATCGAGACCATCCTGGTCAACATGGTGAAACCCCGTCTCTACTAAAAAAGTGCAAAAAATTAGCTGGGCATGGTGGCACGTGCCTGTAATCCCAGCTACTCAGGAGGCTGAGGCAGGAGAATTGCCTGAACCCAGGAGGCGGAGGTTGCGGTGAGCCGAGATCGCGCCATTGCACTCCAGCCTGGGTAACAAGGGCGAAACTCCGTCTCAAAAAAAAAAAAAAAAAAAAAAAAAAAAAAAAAAAAAAGAAAACAGGACAAAGGGTCAAGCGCAGTGGCTCACACCTGTAATCCCAGCACTTTGGGAGGCCAAGGCAGGTGGATCACTTAAGGCCAGGAGTTTGGGACCAACCTGGCCAACATGGTGAAACCTTATCTCTACTAAAAATACAAAAAATTAGCCATGGGGGTATGCCCCTGTAGTCCCGGCTACTCTGGAGGCTGAGTCACTATAATCATTTGAACCCAGGAGCAGAGGTTGCCATTAGCCGCAACTGGGCTCAGGGAGCACACCTGTAATCCCAGCACTTTAAGGAGCCATGGCTGGCGGATCGATTGAGCACCAGAGATCAAGACCAGCCTAGGCAATATAGTGAGACCCTGTCTACAAAAAATACAAAAGGAAATTTGCTGGGTGTGATGGTGTGCATCTGTAGTTTCAGCACCTGGGAGGCTGAGGCGGAAGGATGACCTGAGCCAGGCTGGGCAGAGTGAGACCCTGTCTCAACAAAACAAAACAGGAGAAACCCCTGCTTTTAAAATACAACTTACATTAAAATTCTAAGTGAAACCAGAAGTGTGACTTTTAAATAGCAGTAACATTGAGATAATGGAAAACTTTGAGCCTTCGATGAAAGGGATTTGAGAAAACAAAGCACAGAGCTGCTCTTTTAACACCTTGCCATGAAAGTAACAGAACGCTGGAGCACATTTATAAGTCAAGGGGCTGAAAGTCATGATGAAGAGGAAAAGCCAGGTGACTGCTGTCAGCTTCAATATCTTATTCTGTGTCTTTTATTATGAAATTGAGAAGTTTGTTGGCAAGAAGAAGGTCAGCTCTGAGTATCTATTTTAACTCTTAACCTTGAGGCAGTGATGCTTATGTGATGTGGGAAATTGTATCTGTTCGTTAGAGCGCTAATATATGTAATTGAAATCTGAGGTTACTTATCTACCTTGTTATGTTTAAACCACTGATTATGGGTCTGACACTTTTGTTACTCTTCAATCAACCAGTATAAAATGCATTCAGAATCTCTTGGAATGAAGAAAAAGCGATTATATTTCTGGTATCAATTGTAGTGCAAGTAAAAAGCAATGCTTTTTTTTAGCCAAAACTTTCCAGAAGTGCAGGCTGGGATCTCAGATCTTTCCTGATGCTCTTCACTTTAACCCCTACCTTTACATGACTCAAACCTGGCTACTTCTCACCTTGGTGGTGAGCAAGCTCCGTACCCTTCTGCTTTCATTCCTGCTCCTGCCGCTGTTCTCACAGCTGTCAGAAGGGCCTTCTACAAACAATGCAGGGGCCAGGCCTGGGGGCTCATGCCTGTAATCCCAGCACTTTAGGAGGCTGAGGCAGGAGGATCGCTTGAGTCCAGAAGTTTGAGACCAGCCTGGGAAACATTGGGAGCCCCTGTCTCTACAAAAAATGTTTTAAAACAATTAGCCAGATGTGGCTTACACCTGTAGTCCCAGTTATTTGGGAGGCTGAGGTGGGAGAATCACTTGAGCTCAATAGTTTGAGACCAGCCTAGACAACATAAGGAACCACCATCTCTACAAAAAAAATTTTTTTAAAAAGGCCGGGTGCAGTGGCTTCCACCTGTAATCCCAGCACATTGGGTGGCTGATGTGGGAGGATCACAAGATCAAGAGATTGAGACTATCCTGGCAAACATGGTGAAACACTGTCTCTTAAAAATACAACAATTAGCAGAGTGTGGTGGCATTGTGTACCCGTAGACCCAACTACTTGGGAGGCTGAGGCCAGAGAATCGCATGAACCCAAGAGGTGGAGGTTGCAGTGAGCTGAGATCATGCCACTGCACTCCAGCCTGGTGACAGAGTGAGACTCTGTCTCAAAAAAAAAAAAAAAAAAAAAAACCCGGGACATACCTATGGTCCCAGCTACTCAGGAGCCTGGGACTCCCGAGTGACTCCCAACCTCCCTGGGAGGGGAGGCTCCTCAAAGCTGAGACATGAAGAGTGAGAAAGGAGTCAGTCATTAGAGCTGGTGGGAGGAAGGCTTCAGGCAGGAAGAACAAAAAGATGAAGAGCCATGAGGTGGGAGGGGGAATCACTTGAAGCCAAGAGGTTGAGGCTGCACTGCCCCTGCACTCCAGCCTGGGCAGCAGAGCGAGACTGTATCTCCAAAAAACCAGCAACTCAGGGCGCATCCTTGCCCCTTGTAGCCCTTAGTGGGTTTTAGACTCTTCACGGGTCTCAAGGAGGCCAGGTCATTGTCGTCGTTACCCACCTCACTGGTCTCCTGGCAGATGTTTTCCTCCCTACCCACTTTGTTTTCTTAAACGTCCTGAAGCCCATTCTTTGCACCTGCCACCCTCCTTCCCCTCCCACCCCAGGGCTCTTCATCTTTTTGTTCTTGCTGCCTGCAGCCTTCCCCCCAGCTCTAATGACTGACTCCTTTCTCACTCTTCATGTCTCAGCTTTGAGAAACCCCTCCTCCCAGGGAGTGCAAGAGGGAGAAAGGTTTTTTTTTTAATTTTTTTTGAGATGGAGTCTCACTCCGTCACCCAGGCTGGAGTGCAATGGCGAAATCTCGGCACACCGCAACCCCCGCCTCCCAGGCTCAAGCGATTCTCCTGCCTCAGCCTCCTGAGTAGCTGGGATTATGGGCAAGTGACCCTGCGCCCAGCTAATTTTTGCATTTTTAGTACAGATGGGGTTTCACCATGTCGCCCAGTCTGATCTTGAACTCCTGACCTCAGGTGATCCACCTGCCTTGGCCTCCCAAAATGCTGAGATTACGTGAGCCACAAGAGGAAGAAATTTTAAGGCATCCCAGAGCCTAGAACAAACAACGCCAGCCCTTCTTCTGTTTAGCTGATTACAGTTTCTCTCGAGTGGCTGTGAATTAATTCAGTAAATATTCACGTGAAATTTATTGCTTAGTTTTACAGTTCCACACCCACAGCCACTTTAGCAGTATGTGTCTGTGTATGCGTGGTGAAGGGGGCATGGTTGGATGCGTGGGAAGAGCAAGAAAATCACATTCTTTTTGCATTGCTCTGGAAACTCATGAATCATTGGTACAGCTGTCCCCTGGCTACTGGGAGCATGGCTGTGCTTTATGTTTCTTTGTTGCATTAAGGTGAAGGATGCAATAATTTGGGCTGTAGAATTTTAACGCTTTAAGGACTGGAGCCAGTCTTCTAAGTGCCGGGCATTGTGCAAGGTACTTTATAAATATAAGCTCAGCTCTGAAAGCAACATCTACTACCTACTATTGCTCATTGCATAGACAAAGAAACGGAGGCCAGGAATGTTAAGTAACCTGTCCAGAATTACTCACCTCACATGAATTTGGAACTAGATCAGTTGATGCTCATATTTGATGACTGTGGTGCGGGTGTCTTCTACAGGATGTCAGAATCGTGTAATTCATATATTAATATATGAAGAAAGTACTCTCGTTCAGACTTCAGCATTTCAGAATTTTTAGTAAGTGGGTTAAAGCCTGAGTTGAGGATGCTGCATCATGTATGCGAGAATAGAGTGAAAACCTGCGGAAGCCGGAGAAGCATTTTCTATGCGTTGAACAATACTTATTCCCTACAATTAGCGTGCTGTTTACAAGCTGTGCTTTTTCTTTTTTAAAAATCATGTAAAGAGGTTAGAAGAAAGGGAGAAAAGATTTAAGCTTTCCTTCTGCTTGTACTGCTTTATTGCAGTGCTTCCAGATTGCGGTAGAAAATAAGCTTTTAAAACTTTCTGGATGTTCAGGCTTTCTGTTAAGCTGTTGTACCTTCTCCATCCCACGTCGGGGTTTGCGCACTTTATGTCTATGTGCCAAATCATGGTTGAGACTTGTTGAGACACGCAGTAGACCACAGGTTGCCATATTTAGCAGAGCAGGAAAAGAACTCTGGAGTTTGCCTTTCTGATTAGGAGAAGTGCTGTGGGAGGTATTTGTTGAACAGCTACTCTGGGCAGGACCCTGAGAACTACCATCTTTTGGATAAATGAAATAGACCAAACATGAAACCTACTCTGGACGCAGGTTCTCTCTGAATTGGGCAAAGCTTCTGAAGGCCTCATTCAGGTGTATGTTATCCGTAGCAGGGAGGGTGTGATGTCTGATTAAAATTCCAGCTGCTTGGTTTCCACCAGGAGCTCACCACGCTTTCTGAGTTGCTTAGGATTTAGCCAACTGATTTGAAAACTGCATGTAAGGTGTGTCTGTGTTTGCTAAAAACAATGACTTCTCAGCATGACTCAGTAATGGGTTTACACAGAGTGAAATATTGCCGAGAGATGAATGCAGGGGTAAGATTGTCCTGTGCACTGGGAGCCTTCAAATCTTTCCCCCATATTTGCAAGGTGTTGAAGTACCGCTTTTAAGGCAAAACTGTAAATGACAAGTTACAAAGTCAAAACACATAAACTTTAGTTATTGATGGAGCGTGTGGGATTCTCATCTGCAGGGTAGCCTCCAAATGTGCCTTTCCTCATTTTGACCAGACAGAAGAGTGAGGGGCATGGTGTGGAGAAAGAAAGGTAGATATGCAAGAGACAGAGACTCAGGGTAGGTAGAGGCAGAGGCAGGTTCAGAGACACAGACGCATAGGTAAGGATACATTCGACGTAAAGAGCTTAGGAGCCAAGCTGGGTGTGGTGGCTCCTCAGCTCATGTCTATAATCTCGGCTCTTTGGGAGGCCAAAGTGGGTGGATCACTTGAGGCCAGGAGTTCGAGACCAGCCTGGCCAACATGGCAAAATAACCCATCTCTACTAAAAATACAAAAAATGAGATGGGTGTGGTGGCGAGTGCCTGTAATCCCAGCTACTCGGGTGGCTGAGGCATGAGAATCACTTGAACCTGGGAGGTGGGGGTTGCAATGAGCCAAGACTGCACCATGGCACTTTAGCCTGGGTGACAGAGTGAGACTCTGTCTCAAAAAAAAAAAAAAAAACAAAGGCCAGGCGCAGTGCTCACGCCTCTGATCCCAGCACTTTGGGAGGCCAACGCGAGCGGAGTATGAGGTCAGGAGATGGAGATCATCCTGGCCAAGATGGTGAAACCCCATCTCTGCTAAAAATACAAAAATAAGCTGGACGTGGTGGCACATGCCTGTAGTCCCAGCTACTTGGGAGGCTGAGGCAGGAGAATCACTTGAACCTGGAAGGTGGAGGTTGCGTTAAGCCGAGATCACACCACTGCATGCCAGCTGTGGAGACGAGAGTGAGACTCCATCTCAAAAACAAACAAACAAAAAAAGTGCTTAGGAGCCAGGATTCCAAAGCTAGAGCCGCTCCTGCTCTGAATCCTATGGCCTCCTCTTTGCAACTCTACCCTGAGATTAGTCATCCTCGGTCTCCCTTTGGCCCTGTGACGGATGGTGTTGCCCTTTGCCCAGAATATGAATAAAGAGAGCAACAGAATTCAGGGTTGACGTGAAGGTCTAGGAGGACCTCCATGTGACAACCTTCCCATGTCACTCCCTGCAGGTTCCAACAGTCTCAGGTCTTTGCAGTTGGGATGGCATGGCAGGGCACGTTAGACAGCCCCTCCTTGTTTGTGTGAGAGAAAGGGCCAAAAGAACAGTGAGGGCCTGGCCGGCTGCCCCCATGGGCTGCAATGGATCTAGATGCAGAAACTCTGCTGATTTGTTCCCCTGGAGGTGAGGCTGCGCTGGGAAACTGCAGCTGCCAAACCTGCTAGAGACTCATTTGCAAATGAGGACTCCAACCTGTTCACGTACAGGAGCCTCCACGAGCCGGGAGGGCGCCTGGGTCAGGCTGAGGCTCAGAAGACAATGGATGCTAGTCTTGGCTCTGCCCCTGCCCCTGGGTGGTTCTGAGCCCACAGGCAAGACGCTGAACCACTTGGCTTCAAGTTTTCTCATCCTCAGAACCCAGGAGAACTTGAGCATTTTGAGAGCGGGAACTTATCTGTCTGGTTCACCAGCCCGGGTGCCCACAGGTGATAAGGGATAGGTCCTTCTGAAATCATGAACAGTCAGGGAATCGCACCCATGGGCCTCTTCTGTTGTAACGATCAGACGTGAGGAAGCTCTGAAGGTCTGTAACATAGCCGAGGTCAGCAGCCATGGGGTTATTCTCATCCCTGACACTTCGCAGCCCCTGGCTGAGGCACCCCCATCCTGGTATTTGGGTACCTGCCTGCGAAACCACACTTGAAATCAGAAGGACACTTGGTGAGTGTGGGACATGAGCCTCAAATGTGGAATGGATGTGTCTTGCTGGCTGGGGGAACACCTGCAGTGGGGGGTGTCTGGTGGCTGTGTCTTCCCTGGCCAGTGCAGATGGGGACAGCTACATTTTTTCCACTCCTCTGCTTCTTCTTAACTCCTCGTTAGCTCCTTCCCTTAAGCCATGTTGCCCTGGACATAATCCAGCTAACCAGTCCCAACTGGGTTCCATGTGTATCCAGGACGTGGGTGAGATTTGGAAGAACTTGGTGAGCATATCCGGGAAGACACCTGTGTCCCCAGCAGTGTGGCTGAGCTCTGCCTCGTTGGGGCCTGCATCCTCCCTTTACCAAGGCAACCTCGTTTCTTGTACCCGTGTTTAAATATCTTTTTCTGACTTACGTAAACAGCACTTATGTGGTGTGTCTGTATGTAGACATCTATGTATGTAATTGTACATACGTATTTATGTATCTTTGTGTAAGTTTATATATAATTATTTTATCTGAAATAGGGTCGTTATATATACCTTTCTTAATTTGCTGATTTTTTTGCTACTTTTCACCTAACTTGGAGCTCTCCTGACTATACGTGTAATCCCACTCACCTTTGTTAACAGCTGGGTGATACCGATGGGGGTGGGTCTGTCCCCTACCAGGTGCTTGGGGAAGCTCTAGCGGTTGGCCAGAGGTGATTGCTCTTTGCTGAGTTCTTGAGTCTTCTTTATGGTTTTTTCATCTCCTCTGTCACTCTTTTTTTTTTTTTTTTTTTTAAATGAGCAGAGCCATGTTCTCATCATGTTGCTCAGGCTGGTCTTGAACTCCTCCTGGACTCAAGCAGTCTTCCTGCCTTGGCCTCCCAGAGTGCTATAATTCAGGAGTAGGCCGCTGTGCCTGGCCTATCACTTACTTTTTTTGGGGGGGGGCGGGGGGGATGGAGTTTTGAGTTTTGCTCTTGTTGTCGTCCAGGCTGGAGTGCAGTGGCGTGATCTTGTGATCTCGGCTCACTACAGTCACCTCCTCCTGGATTCAAGGGATTCTCCTGCCTCAGCCTTCTGAGTAGCTGGGATTACAGGCACATGCCACCACGCCCAGCTAATTTTTATATTTTTAGTAGAGATGAGGTTTCACCGTGTTGGCCAGGCTGGTCTCAAACTCCTGACCTCAAGTGGTCCACCCGCCTTGGCCTCCTAAAGTCCTGGGATTACAGGCATGAGCCGCTGTGTCTGGCTGTACTCTTTATCAGTGCTATCTATGTGTCTGCCTTTAACATTGCCCTGCCCCCTCATTTGATTTGGGTTCCAGCCAGATACCCAGACTAGACTATAAAAGAAGGCTAAGTGTGTTTCCAGAGACGACCAGACGGGGCTTTTTGTTGAGTAATGTGCAGGATCCTTTAGGGCAAGCTTTGTGTCACGTGACTTGGTTGAACCGAACTGTTTGTATTCTCTGGGGTCCTGGTTGTGTTTCAGATGGGTAAGGGGGTACTCATTTGCTTGTTAAGTGGCTTGTGAATAAGTAGGCATTACTGTGATTCTTTTCTCAAGAGAAAATACAAGGACTTTAATGACAGCCTGTTGAAAGCATCTTGTTAGGTGTTTTTGAATTCAGTTTTATATTCTTTTCTTAGTAGTATCCATAAGCAACTCATTTTCTATTTTATATATATATATATATATATATATATTTTTTTTTTTTTTTTTTTTGAGACGGAGTTTCGCTCTTGTTACCCAAGCTGGGGTGCAATGGCGCGATCTCGGCTCACCGCAACCTCCGCCTCCTGGGTTCAGGCAATTCTCCTGCCTCAGCCTCCTGAGTAGCTGGGATTACAGGCACGCACCACCACGCCCAGCTAATTTTTTGTATTTTTAGTAGAGACGGGGTTTCACCATGTTGACCAGGTTGGTCTTGATCTCTCAGCCTCGTGATCCACCCGCCTCAGCCTCCCAAAGTGCTGGGATTACAGGCTTGAGCCACCGCGCCCGGCTTCTATTATATTTTTTAAGCATCTCAGTTTAGTGGTCAGGCGCAGTAGTAGCTCATGCCTATAATCCCTGCAATTTGGGAGGCCAGGATGGCAGGGTCACTGGAGGTCAGCAGGTTGTGGTGACACGCACCTGTGGTCCCAGCTACTCGGGAGGCTGAGGCAGAAGGATATCTTGAGCCCAAGAATTTGAGGTTACAGTGAGCTATGACTGTGCTACTGTACTCCAGCCTCGGTGACAAGCAAGACTCAGTCTCTCGGGGGAAAAATCCAAGGTTTTTTGTTTGTTTGTGTGTGTGTTTATTTCTGTTTGTTTTGAGACAGGGTCTTGCTCTGTTGCCCAGGCTGGAGTGCAGTGGCACAGTCACTGCTCACTGCAACCACCTCTGCCTCCTGGATTTGAGTAATTTTCCTGCCTCAGCCTCCCGAGTAGCTGGGATTACAGGTGTCTGCCACCACGCCTGGCTAAGTTTTATATTTTTAGTAGAGACCGTGTTTCACCATGTTGGCCAGGCTGGTCTTCAACTCCTGGCCTCAAATGATTTGTCCACCTTAGCCTCTCAAAGTCCTGGGATTACAGGCATGTGCCACCGTCCCCAGCCAAACCTGAGTTTTAAGATTCCAACTTAAGTTACTCAAGCAAGGAGTTTAGCTGCCAAGAGAATTTGGGGATACGGGTGTGTGACGGAAACTAAAGGGGTGGCCCGAGGCTCTTCTTCCTTTGTTTCTCCTGACACTTGATTCACAGTCTAGCCTTTCTCCAAGAAAGCATAGCAGGATCCACTTACAAATTGGTGAAATCATGAGCAGGGGTTATGGGGGCTCGCTCAGTGTCACTCTGCACGTCCTGGAGTGGGCCCACAGCCACTAGAAGGTCACTTCTCTTTCGCAAAGAGCTTTGTGTTGTCACAAATAAGCTGATTTCAAAACCAAGTCTGTATGTGTTAGGGGAGTGAGTTTCAGCAGACACGTACGCACACCCACATGGCACAGCACCACACTGAGCCCCCTTCATTCTGGAAGCAGTCCCCTGGCCCCGGATCTGGTTGTATGTCCCTTGAGGGGAGGAAGAAGTTGATCTCAGCATCACCCAGTGCTCACCCTTTCCTCAGCACCGTCTGTTGTCCACCGGCGGCCTGGCTTGGCACCAGCCACAGTTTGTACCTGGCCTCCAGGGCCTCTTTCGTATCCAGCTCAGCAGCTTTGACCAAGTAAAACAGAAGACTTGGTCTGCTTGCTAGCAAAATTACATTTTCCCAAATTTATTATTATTATTTTTGAGACAGTAGGCTGGAGTGCAGTGGCACAACCTTGGCTCACTGCAACCTCAGCCTCCCAGGTTCAAGGGATTCTCATGCCTCAGCCTCCTCAGTATCTGGAATTACAAATGCACACCACCATATCCGGCTAATTTCGCCATCTTGGCCAGGCTGATCTGGAACTCCTGATCTCAGGTGATCCTCCCTGCCTCGTCCTCTCAGAGCGTTGGGATTATAGGTATGAGCTGTTGTGACTGTCCCGTTTCCCCAAATTTCTAAGGCTTGGAGGCCAAGGGCAGAGTCAGAGCTGCAATAATGATGGGGAGGCAGTATCCATACAGTCATGTATATCCCTAATTATGTGACAGTCCCTGGGCCTGGGAGGTCAGGTGATTTGCCTAAGGTCACGCGCTCGTCCGGGGAGCTGAGACGGAGCCTGTTGTGGTCTCTGGCTGTCTGTGGGTTGCCTGCCCTCCATCCCACCTGCTGACTGCCTTTTGGGGAAGTCTGTGTCCCCATTCCATTGAGTCTCAGCAGGTTGCTCGTTTATTAAGTTTCCTGCCCTCTTCCAGCCAAGAGACCCAAGAGAAGCCAAGTTGATGCTCCCTCCCTGGAACTTAAACCGTGAGCTGAGAGCCAGAAAATACTGGCAGGGCTGAAGTGCCCTTATTTCTGTCTCTTCAGATGTGGCTCCTTAGCTTCCTTGGGTTTTCAGGAAATCCTATTCTGCTTTATTTTATTTATTTATTAAGAAAAAAAATATTTTGAGACAGAGTCTCACTCTAGCATCCAGGCTGGAGTGCAGTGGTATGATCTTGGGTCACTGCGACGTCTACCTCCCAGGTTCAGCCTTGCCTCAGCCTCCCAAGTAGCTGGGATTTTTGTATTTTGTAATTTTGTTTTTAGTAGAGATGGGGTTTCACTATGTTGGCCAGGCTGGTCTCGAACTCCTGACTTCAGATGATCTGTCCGGCCTCCCAAAGTGCTGGGATTACAGGCGTAAGTCGTGGCTCCTAACCATGGTTAGTTTAACTCTAGAAGTGGGTTCCTGTTTCTTGTCAGCTGTATTCGATTAATACCTGGCCATTGCCCAGCCATGGGACTCCTTAGTCTGCGATGCTGTTTCCTCTTGGTCATGCCGCTGCTATAACCTAGCAACAGTTAGAACGGTGATGGCTAGTGTCCTGGGTACCCTGGAAATGTCACAACATAGCCACAAAGTGATAGCTACTTGATTCTGAAAGTAGGACCTGCTGGGAATCTCGGGGTAAATGTGTTGCCATCTGCTTTGATTTTTCTTGAGGTAGCCATAGGTGTCAGCCTGGAAAATTCTAGCAGCCTGGCTCGCCAGAGCTAGCTCTTTGTTCGTTCATGGAAGGCAGCACCTGGCTGGCTGCTTCTTAGTCACCTGACCATCCACTGGGTCTCGGCATCTGCTTGTGTTGAAATCATGTTCTTATTTACCTAGATAATGATATCAAGGAGCAATTCCTTTTCTCTATGCAGGACAGATGAATTAAAGTAAAAGACCATTTTGTCAGCCCTTAAAATATGACCATTCTGATCGTACCATTTTATGCCAGAGAGGTGTGTGTGTGTGTGTGTGCATAGACTGGGGAGGGGGGAAGCCTTTATTGGCAAGACTATCTGAAGGTCTCATTCAGTGGAATATTTTGTTGAATAGAATCTAGCATGCAGCCGTTTCAAAAATACGCACTTACTCACAGATTCATCAAACTCTTACATGAGATGAAGAGATGAATGAGACTGTCTGATCTGTCGCTGCGGGCTCAGTTTTGTCTCTGGAAGGTCTCTCTCTCTCTTCAGGGATGGCAGCTGGTCTTTCAGCCTGGACAATGCTGGCTGGTTTTCCCCAAGCAGGGCTTTTGTCCTGAGCTGTTGCTTTTACCTGGGCTTGATCTTCAAGGGAAAAAGAGGTAGGAGGCGGATGGGGGCTCAGAAGAAGGAAGCCCCCGTCTTTGGCCTGAGCTGTGTCCTTTCACTCTGAGGGGTGGTCCTAAGACCCTCCCTCCAGCTCCTGGATCCCTTTCATGTTCAGAACTGCAAACTGGAATTCTAAGGAATTGACCTAGATTCGAGTATGGAAGTCTCCTCTTTCCCTTAAGCAGTGCTCAAGAAGGAATTATTTCTTGATAATCGGGTAACATTCAAATGTTATATAAACTATAGATTTTTTTTTTTTTTTTTTTGAGACTGAGTTTTGCTCTTGTTGCCCAGGCTAGAGCGCAGTGGTGTGATCTCAACTCACTGCAACCTCCACCTCCTGGGTTCAAGCAATTCTCTTACGTCAGCCTCCTGAGTAGCTGGGATTACAGGCATGTGCTACCACACCTGGCTCACTTTTTCTATTTTTAGTAGAGATGGGGTTTCTCCATGTTGGTCAGGCTGGTCTCGAACTCCCAACCTCAGGAAATCCACTTGCCTCAGCCTTCCAAAGTACTGGGACTACAGGCATGAGCCACCACACGCAACCCCTGTAAACTTTACATTTCCAGGATGGGTGTTGTGTTTAGAGCAAAGGCTCTTGTTTAGAGGGAGTGCTTAATGAAGGTAGGCCCAGTTCTGTGGAATTTCCAGCTGTCAAGCATGGGCTGGTTACCTTGGGCAAGCCACTTCAGCTCTCTGGGCCTTAGCTGGGGTAAGTATATTGGAATAGGATATGATGTGTAAATTTTCCTCCAAAAGATGTTATGGCCTTTGCAATTTATTATTCCAAGGCTTTGAATTATCTCCAGTAAAACTTGAGCAAATGTAACCATTTAATGATATACTGGAAACTACATCTATAGTACCTCTTTATTAAAAAATGCTTATGTTTTAGTTAGAGATACATTCACATGTTCACACATGTGTGTCTGTATGTGTGTATGTGTATATTATATATGTGTGTGGATGCCGATCTTAAACTCATTTGTTGTTGTAGTTCATAGAAATAAAAACCTGAACATATTTAAACCAAATCACCAATACAGGGAAATAGGCCGTTGGGATCTGCATTTTCCAGCTACCTGCCTCTTGCTTTGGGGCCAGTTTCCATGCCCTTCTTTGACACAGTGTCAACTGTGGAGCTGCTTAGGTCAGTACTGTGTGGAGCAGAGGTTTCTCTGTGGGACTTTGAGACCAAGAAAGTACTTCAATGTTTTTAAGCCATGCTAGTTCACAGTGGAGAAGCTCGGCAGGGCCCTGCTCTAGTGGCAGCTGTCTGTCCACATTGGGGTCGCATGTTTCTCTCTTCCCTTCTTGTTTGTGCACACTGCACTGTGTGCTATTGGATATCATCAACACATTGATTGCCTTGTACTGATACATTCATCCAGTTTGTATAGCTGGTAGACCCTCCTGCCCTTTCTGCCTTATTCAAAAATATTCCACGATCACAGGACAGGCCGTTAAAAATCAGGGGCTGCGTGGCGATTCCTCAAGGATCTAGAAATATAAATATCATTTGCCCCAGCAATCCCATTACTGGGTATTTACCCAAAGGATTATGAATCATTCTGCTACAAAGACACATGCACACGTATGTTTATCGTAGCACTGTTCACAATAGCAAAGACTTGGACCCAACCCAAATGCCCATCAGTGGTAGACTGGATAAAGAAAATGTGGCACATATACACCATGGAATACTATGCAGTCATAAAAAAAAAGGTGAGTTTATGTCCTTTGCAGGGACATGGATGAAGCTGGAAACCATCATTTTCAGCAAACTGACACAAGAACAGAAAACCAAACACCACATGTTCTCACTCATGGGAATTGAGCAATGAGAACACATGGACACAGGGAGGATAATATAACACACTGGGGCCTTTTGGGGAGTGGGGGACTAGGGGAGGGACAGCAGGGGGTCAGGGGATTGGGGAGGGATAACATTGGGAGAAATAATGTAGATGATGGGGGATGGATGCAGCCAAGCACCATGGCGCGTGTATACCTATGTAACAAACCTGCACGTTCTGCACATGTACCCCAGAACTTAAAGTATAAAAAAAAAAAATCAGGGGCTGTTTGTAATTACTCATGGGTGCATCTCAGGACTCTTTCCAGTGATGTGCAGCCAGGGGAGAGATCAACAGGTATTCGGCTGCCCTTCATGGCTCCAGCCCCCAGAGTCAGGTTTTCAGGTTCCTCCAAACAACTCAGTTGCTCTCCACGATAGACCTTATAATACAAACATATTGTAAATTGAACTTGCTAAAAATATTTGGAAGCCACAGATGTAGTGAAAAGGGCACAGATTTTAGAGGCAGGCAGTTCTGGATTTGAGAGTTCGCTTCCATCATTTGGTAACCATACGGCCTCTGGCAAAGGAATTTGGCCCTCTAATGCTGAATTGTCTCATCTGTAAAATGGGTCTGCTCTCTGGCAGCCGGGATCTTTTTTTTAAGAGTCAAGGTCTTGCTCTGCCCTTCAGGCTGGAATATAGTTGTGTGATCATAGCTTGCTGCAGTCTCTTAACTCCTGGACCAAAGGGATCCTCCCGAGTCAGCCTCCCATGTAGCTGGGATTACAAGTGCGCACCACCATACCTGGCTAGGCAGGACATTTCTGAAGAATTCAGATGTGTGTACGATGGGCCTACTTTTGTGCCTGACACATAACAGTATATTCAACAAATGGTAGTTATCATTATCTGATAATTAAAGTGTGACAGTTCAGGGGTGTCCAATCTTTTGGCTTCCCTGGGCCACATTGGAAGAAGAACTGTCTTGGGCCACACATAAAATACACTAACACTAATGATAATTGATGACCTAAAAAAAGAAAAAGAAAGAAAGAAATCACAACAAAATCTCATAGTGTCTTAAGAAAGTTCACGAATTTGTGTTGGGCCTCATTCAAAGATGTCTTGGCCGCATGCAGCCTAGGGGCTGTGGACAAGGTTGGTTTACACTGTAGAACTAGAGATATTTTATTGCATTTGCATATTTTCTTCTGTGGTGGACATAGTATGTGCATATCCTGATAAATCTATTTTCCTATAATGTGGAGATTTCAGCAGATTGTAATGACATTTCACTTTCTGCTACATTTTTTGCAGCAAATTTATTTTCTTTCATTTTTAAAATGTGTGAAGGCTTAACAGAATAATTTCTTATACTTGGGTTTTTTTCTAGGAGGAAAAAAAAAATCAGAGCTGGTGAGAATTGCGTTTATACACTGGGACCCCAAAGTGCTGCTTTATTTTCATGTACTGACTCGTTGGGGGTGGGCTGTCGAAATCCTTGCTCTTAGAAATGCATTTGAGCCCCTGGGAAACTGAATAGGGAAAAAAGAGCTAATTAAAAAAGCTGCCATCCACCTCCTCTAATTAACTTGCTCTCTGCTCCCAAGAGAGGGTTCAGAGATAGGAAAACAAGGCAGGCAGCACCGGAAGGGAATGCCATCCTCGTGGTCCATGTGGCCCCTGGTGTTTTGATGCAGAAATCGTTCACAGTGAACAGGCAAGGGACCACAAAGGGGCTTGGTGTGCCCTGGTCACTCCATGCTCTGCCTTCCACACAGGGTGATAGTGAGCGGCGGTCCCTCCTGGCAGGTGCGCAGGCTGGGCAGCTGCTGCAGCGGAGACCTCATTGGAATTCAGCAGCTAGAACCGAAGGGCATCCGGCCCTCCCTGTTGCTTGCTTGTGCTGTTGAGAAAGAGCAGGGCCTTTTGTGCTTCAGAGCCTGACGTCGCCAGTGCCCAGGAATGCAGGAGCCATGGGACAGATGAGCCCTCAGGCTTTCCCCGAATCTCTGCGTGAGTGGGGCAGCCTCGGGGCCTCTGGACGCGGGAGAAGCTCACGGCATCTGTGGCTGGTGGTGCAGCGAACTTTTTTGGTAACATTGAAAATTTAGATCCAAGAGATACCAGCAGGGGAATTAGAGGTGAGAATTTGGGCGACAGAGGCTGTTTTTCAGCGGAAATGGCCTATGCCTCCTGGCAGACGTGGTCCCCAGTGGAATGGGCTCGGTGGATGTGGACAGCGGTGACCAGCAGTGGGGACTCCAGTCTGCCGCACCAGGGAGGCTCTGGAAAAAGGCAAGTTAACTCTGTATCGTGTCCGTGTTGCTCATAATGGTGCAGTGCTCGGGGCCTGGTGAGGAAGCTGGTTCTCAGGGCTGTAACCCGGGGCCCTGTGTCAGGCCGCCAGGCTGATCCGAACTCTCATTCTTCTTTGTGGCTCAGTTGCGTGACCTCCTTTCGTTTTCCACACGGATGAACAGATGCTTCAGGTACCTCGATCTGTTGTGGTGCAAGTGTGGATCTTACATTCTCCCCACAGACAAAAGCTAAGCCCTTTGATATTCATGAGTGTTTGTAAGAAGTCAGTATCTTCTGCTGTGTTTGCATGAATTATTTCCTCATGAAATTTAATAGTAGACTGGCTTCGGCTCATTGGACCCCATCAAAAGCAGCGATGATGTTTCTTTTAAACTCTGGTTCCCTGGAGGCTTTGTGACTGGTTGGAGGAGCTAAGGTCCTTGCGGGGGTGGAGGGGGACAAGGGGGTCTTTGGCGCTGATGAAGTAACTCACTAACAAACTAGTTGTAAAAGCATTGATACAGACTTTCTGAAGGGAACTCACCAAATTGCTCTTTCCTCTAGTCCCAGCGGATAGTGGAGGGATTGGTTTGGTTCCTGGTGCTCTCTGCCAGCTGGCTGGTGGACTTTAGAAGATGGTGACCTCTCCTGGGGGTCCCTGGTCCTTTGGTCCTTGTGGAAGCTCACCAATGTGAACATCTCAACAGCGTTGGGTGGCGTGGCTTGCTGACGCCGGTGCAGCTTGGTGCACATACCGTCCCTACTCACCTGCCAGGTCACCCTGATGTCATGTCTTCACCAGATGTGCTTGCTGGGATCATTTGTGCCAATCAGCCACCCTAAGTGTCCACCCTCTTGATAATTAACCCCCTCGTTGCAAATGACTAAATCAGTATTTTGATCTGTTTAACCCTTCCGAAAAGGACTCAGCCCAGCTGCTGCTGCTGCCGGGTGCTAGCTGTCCTTTGAGGCAAGGCTGGGCTCGGGACCGCAGGCCCTTGGCATCTTGAGCGTAGGTGGAGCTGGCTTGGTACTGGGGGGAGCCTTATTCTTTCTGGCTTAAAATTTTTTTTTTTTTTTTTTTTTTTTTTTGAGACGGAGTTTCGCTCTTGTTACCCAGGCTGGAGTGCAATAGCGCGATCTCGGCTCACCGCAACCTCCGCCTCCTGGGTTCAGGCAATTCTCCTGCCTCAGCCTCCTGAGTAGCTGGGATTACAGGCACGTGCCACCATGCCCAGCTAATTTTTTTGTATTTTTAGTAGAGACGGGGTTTCACCATGTTGACCAGGATGGTCTCGATCTCTCGACCTTGTGATCCACCCGCCTCGGCCTCCCAAAGTGCTGGGATTACAGGCTTGAGCCACCGCGCCCGGCCTCTTTTTAATTTTTTTTAAGAGACAGGGTCTTTCTCTATCACCCATACTGGGGTGTATTAGCACAGTCATAGCTCGCTGCAGCCTCAAACTTCTGGGCTCAAGTGATCCTCCTGCCTCACCCTCCCTATTAACTGAGACATAGGCACGTGCCACCAAGCCTGGCTAATATTTTTATTTTTAGTTTATAGAAATAGGGCCTCACTGTGTTGCCCAGGCTGGTCTCAAACACCTGACATCAAGCGCCCCTCCCACCTCAGTCCCCCAAAGCGCTGGGATCAGAGGCGTGAGCCACCGTGCCTGGCCTGCTGGTTCTTCTTCAGCGCGGGCCAAGGCTTGGCCAGTTGCTTCTCCTTGTTAGCGGGCAGAGTTTCTCCAGATGGATTTTCGGTCCAGTTTTCTGGATGAAGAGCCTTCCTTGAGAACAGACTTTCCTGCAGACCAGCGAGGGCCATTTTTTTTCATTGTGTCGGGGTTGGTGGCTGTGCTTTGTGTCGGTCTGATGCACCCTCTGCCTGGCCGGCTGGCTTCACTCCATTCACCCACTCACCAGATGTTCATTCCCGGCCCTCTGCTGTAGGCTCGGGGATACTGTGATAAACAAGGCCGGCTGCCCTCCTGTCTTTTGATCTCAGTAGAAGAGAAAGACAGTCAACACTACTAGAATAAGTCTATACTCACAAGTTATGAGAGTGCTGAGGAGGCAAGGCAGTGGAGAGGATGATGGGGTGGCATCCTGTGGGTGAGTTGGCACCATGGCATTGAACATGCAAATGCCTCTCTCTCTCTTTGAATCCACACCCGATAACGAGCAAGTGTGGAAGTTCATCCAGAATCTGCCCTGTGTGTATTTGCCACTGAGGCAAGAAGCGTGTATTTCCAGTAGAGCTGAGTTCAAAGAATACATCATTTGTGCGCAGTCAGAGCCACTGATAAGATTCACCCTTGGGAATCACAACTGAGAAAATTACTTTCCTCTCATCTGTCCCTGCACAGTTTGATTGAGCAGTGAGCTGGAACCTACCACTGGCTCTGGGTCCGAAGGCCATGCTTGCTTAGCAGAGCTGGCCCTGGGCTCCTGTCTAACCTGTGCTGTTTCTCCCTCTCTCTCCTCAGGAGTTCTGATTCTGAAGAGGCATTTGAGACCCCGGAGTCAACGACCCCTGTCAAAGCTCCACCTGCTCCACCCCCGCCGCCCCCCGAAGTCATCCCAGAACCCGAAGTCAGCGCACAGCCACCCCAGGAAGAACCAGGTAACCAAGGGCAGGGAGGCCCCGGAGAGCCGTGTGGCCGTGAGCCCCAGGGGAGATTAGTGGCAGTTCCTCTGGTGCAGGCTGCAGGCGAGCACGCACCCCGGGGGACTGAGTTGGCCTCTTCGCTTTGAGTTGTACTTGATGTGGCTTTTGTAGTTTTCTTGAAAACGTAGGATAAAGAGATACTTTGGATTATTCGGCATTTGCTTTGCAGTATTTGAGGGGCGGCCTCTGGGGAGATTGGGTTCGGAGGAGGGCAGTGGGTCTTGGAAGCTCACAGCACAGTCTTGGATTCCGGGTCTTGGCCCCTTGCTCTTGGCCCCTTGCTCTTGTAAGAGCGTTCCTTCTGGACAGCCCTGTAATCTACATGTGTATTCCCAGCACCAGGCTTAGGGAAGGAAGGTAGTAAGGGGTGAGGATAGAGCGGTAGACATTCACAGCAGACCATGGTGGTTTGTTTATTCCCCATTAATCTCATGTCACCTGATTTCTTATTACTTTCCCACGTCTCTTCTCCCTTCGTGTGAGTGAAAACACCTTGATGTTCCTTTTAGGCGGGTCATTAGTGGACAGGTGGAACAGATCCCCTCCCTACGCCACCCCTGGGGGGCATTCTGCGCCTCCCACAGTTACACCAGCACAGCCAACCACCTCTCACATGGAAGATGAATAGGCACCTGGAGAGATGGGGCCTACCAGAGAGGGCCCCACAGGCTGGCCAGGGGGCCGGGTGGCATTGTCCTTAGACCTGGACAGCTCTGGGCCCCACACCTTAGAGGACCCCACTGTGGGCCTTTCTTGGCCCACAGCCCTCCCATGTGATGATTCTGCAGGGCCAGACCCTTTCTAGACCACACAGTGGATACCTGGGAGCAGCCACCGCCAGGGACCCCCTGGTCCCCTTCTCCTGGCCCTTCCTCCTGAGGGCAACCGGTACCTAAGAAGGAGCCAAGGATGGGGCTGGGCTCCTTCACTGTGCTCTTGCCCTGGCTGGGAGCCAGGTAAACTGTACGATAAAATAACATTTTGACCTTGATGCTGGTTTTAGAAAGAAATGCGGGGGTGGGGGGGAAATTCTTTTTATCCGCCCTGGGTTCGAGCAGCCCATTGTTTTGGAAAGGATGTACACTCCTGGGGCATTGTTCCTAAACCAGTAAGTTCCTGTGCTGGGGCAAGGGGGCAGGACAGTGTTCATGAGAGCTGACGCCTTTGCTGGAGTTCGACAAAAACTGCTCCCGTGTCCCCCCATCTGTGACAGCTCATCAGCCTGCAGCAGTGTCTGGATTCGGCTGACCAGTGTAGACACCAGGCTCCGGGAGGATAGTGACTGGTATTTCTTTGATTTGAAGGTAGAGAAGAGCCAGGAGCTCTGTCTGTAGTTCTCAGAAAGTTATTTGCATCTCTGCCTTTATTTTGTATGATAAAGCATATATAACTGTATTTCCCGTAATATTTTTAAAAAGTCACCCATAATTTTTAATGGAAAGTGGCTGAATGACAAATACATTGTAATCTCTAGGTCAAATGTGTGAATAAGAATAAAGTATTCTTGGCCAGGCGCGATGGCTCACGCCTGTAATCCCAGCACTTGGGCGGGCAAGGCAGGCAGATCACGAGGTCAGGAGTTCAAGACCAGCCTGGCCAACATAGTGAAACTCCTTCTCTACTAAAAACACAAACATTAGCTGGGTGTGGTGGCACACACCTGTAGTCCTAGCTACTCGAGAGGCTGAGGCAGGAGAATCAATTGAACCTGGAAGGCGGAGGTTGTCGTGAGCCGAGATCACGCCACTGCACTCCAGCCTGGGCGACAGAGGGAGACTCCATCTCAAAAAAAAGAAAAAAGAAAAGAAAACAGTTTAGAAGAGAATCATGGCATATTACAGGGCATGTTCCATCCCCAGATGCCAAGGAGTGTGCAGAGAAAGCCATTTCTGGCCACAGGCATGTCTCCTGGGATTCCCAGTGTCCTGCCAGCTCCTGGAGAACAGGATGCCACTCTGTTCTTTTCTTTGGTACGGCCCTTCTTCCTTCTGCCTAACTTCCTTTCAGCAAAGCAAAGAATAATTTCCATTCTTAAAAACAAACATGCACAATACCCACCTCTCTGTTAGATGGCAGTTACTAAAAGAATGAGCATTATTGAGGATTAAGAGATAACCCCCACCCCAAGGGAAGGGGCTGGAAAGTTAATTGCTGCGGAGTCACAGCCCCTCAGAACCTTTGATTACACCCATTGGAGTGTTTGAACGGGGACTTTATGTGTCTCCTCCTTTGAAAACGGCAGCGAGCTTAGCTGTGTAAGGGTTGTACACTGAGGAGACTTATGGTTGGAACTGTGTCTGCTGAAAGCCCCCCTAGCTTGGGCTGTACAAAGATCTGTTTGATTTGCTGCCCCGGTAGAAAACCACCTCCCAGATGGAGGGTCCCCTCATCCATTCTGCAGACCAGCATGGGGCATTACAGAGGCGCAGGAAGGCAGCTGTGCTTGCTGGCATAGGTGGCTGTCGGAGAAGAAAGATTCGTTCTGAGAACCACAGGAAAGAAGGGCACCCGGGGGAAATCTATTGTTCACTTTCCCCTGCACAGTGCCTGGGATGTAGCAAAAGGTGCTGCGGGAACCACATGAAGTAAAGACAAGACCTTTGGCTGTGAATAAAGATGTGGTTTTTCGTCCTGCCAACCTACATTTTATAAAGCACTCACTTGCCCTACATTGGGTCCTACCAGCGTGTCTGTGCCCTCCGGGATGGAAGATGTGGGCCGGAGCAGCTCTGCCAGCCTGTCCTGAGAGCTGTAGCTTGGACCACACTCCCGAGACAGAGGATGGGGCAGACTTGCACCTGCCGCCAGCTGGGGCGGGCCAGGACTCCGCTCATCTGAGCGCAGTTTCCTTATCTGTAAAATGAAGAGGGTGACCTGTGCGTCCCTTCAGATCCTTCCTGCTCTGGCCTCCCATGGTCGTGTGAACAGAATGCTTAGCTGAGGTACAGTGACTGTGTTACTAGAACTCAAAACCGACCACTGAGGGTCATAAATGCACGTCATGTAATTAAATAATGGCTCCCAATCAAGCATTTGCCTTGTCAGGGCTGTGCTAGGTCCTCTGAGTGTTTCATCTCCCACACAGGTGAGGGAGGATTGGCCACATGCACACAGCATTTCTGTACAGTGGATGTCTTCCCCTGATTCCCAGTGGCACGTGGAGGTTACGGACCTCGTGCACCGTCTTGCAGCCCACGAGGGGCTCTGGTGTCAGAACCCAGGTCTCTCCACCTCCAAGCCCAGCTCCCTTCCATTTGGAGCCAGACTGCTCTCCACGAAGGTGCAGTGAGCTGGTGCCTTTGTGTGCCTAGCCTGGGGCAGGCACTTAGTAGGTATTGAGTGAAAGTCGTTGCTGAACCTGCCATTGCTCAGATGTGTGCTGGGGCAGTCCTGCCAGACTGTCCTGAGAGCTGCAGCCTGGGCCATGCCCCCGGGGCAGAGGACGGGGCAAAGGATTGCAAGTCAGTGGATAGTCAGTGGGGGTGACATGGCAGGAGAGCCGAGGCAGGTCCCTTCGAACAGTGCACACCTGCCCTTCAGGGACGTTGATGAACGTTGGGGAATGCAGCTTCTTTACTCGTTCTTGCGAGAAGACTGCCAAGCCCAGGGAAAGGCCCATGCTGGGGCCTCGGAGGTGACGGGAGCCTCCTTATGCCCTGCGTGCCTACACCTTTCCTCTCTCTCCGGGACATGGTCCTGCCAAGCACTGATTGTGGCACTGCACTTGGGGGCCCGAGCCATCGAGCTAGGGGTATACGGGTTCACAGCCACCAGATCCTAGCGCCAGTGACCTCACCAGGCACTGACTGTGCTCCAAGTGGCTGGTAGTAGATGGCTCTCCTCACATTGACTTGGAATGGAGCTCAGTGCCCAGCCTGGCTTCAGAGCACCCAGTGGCTTCCATTCTCCCTGGGTCTGCTGCTGGTCGTTGTACATGCTGTCACCTGCCTTCATCTCTGAGCAGCCCATGTGTGGGTGTTCCCTGAAGCCACAGGAGACTTCCTGTCATAGGGTGGGGCAGCCCAGAACCCAGCCAAGGCCCTTCCAAGCCTGGGGCAGGGACATAGAATTGGGTGTTACCATGGCATGTGAAGAGCTGGGGGCCGTGGCTGCGTTTTCCTGGCACCTGCTATGCCCTGGGCCAGGTGCTTACAGACTCTCCTTCCTCAACTGCACAGAATGCTCCATGACAGCTGATGACGGCACACTGCCTTAGATCCGACCAGGCGGCTGTCACAACATAAGCACGGGCTGGGCACCTGTTAACAACAGAAATGTATTGCTTGCTCACAGTTCTGGAGGCTAGGAAGTCCAAGATCAAGGCCCCGGCAGATGTGGTGTCTAGGGAGGGTGGTGTCTGCTTTCTGTTCATAGGCAGCACCTCCTCCCGGTGTCCTCGCATGGCGGAAGGACACACAGTCTTCCTCAGGCCTCTTTTGTAAGGGCAGTAATCCCACTAATGAGGACACTGTCCCCATGAGCTCATCACCTCCCAAAGGCCCCACCTCCTGATGCCATCACCTTATATGAGGATTTCAACATAGGGATTTTGGGTCTAAAGGTGTGGACCTTTAGACCAGAGCACACAGCGAGCTAAGGCCGAGGCTTTTCAGGCCTGGGTCTGGTTGCCACAGATACTTGGACCCTTTTTGGCCGGCTGCTCCCTCTTCATGATATGAGTGTTTCATGTGGTCCAGGGAACAGATGAGATCACTGGGGATTCTGATGCAGCCCAGGCAGAGGTTGGCACTGCACCCAGGGGCCCCTGGCCATTGAGCCAGGGGTATATGGGTTCACAGCCACAGATCCGAGACCCGTTCATCCCAGGCTGAGGGGACAGTGGAGAGTTTGGGGGCTGAATAGCCAGGTGAGAAGTGAGAGGATGTTGACCTCACCCGCCTGCAGTGGCTGTTCACATGGGGGATGGTGACCTCGTGTGTCCTGTGCCCCTTGGATGGAGACACCAACAACCTGGCAGGGCCCCAACCCTCTGGACGCATGTTCACTTCCTGTAATGACCTCGCCGGAGGGGCTGGACTGCACTCCACGTCCACACAGGCACAGTGGGCCATGAATGGGCTATCGGAGGCTCCCACAGACCCCAGTGGCTCAGCCATTATTCTCCTGGGAAGACAGGGGTATAACCAGGCCCCATAGCTCTTCCCTGTTATGGACAATGTTTGGTGATGTAATAGAACAATGGAAACACTGTGGGGGAGATACTAGAGACAGTGACGTCGAGGCACAGCAAGGTTAAGGAACTTTGGCCAGAGACAGCGAGCTGAGGAGTGGCAGAGCCAAGGTCTCCACCGCTTTTTATCTGACTCTGGACTCTGAAACCGACATCTTTTGAATCTGACATCATGTCAGTGGTCTACCTTTGTGCTGTCTTCTTTAGCTTTTAAAGAAAGCACTTAGGCAGGGTACGGTGGCTCACATCTGTAATCCCAACGCTTGGGGAGGTCAAGGTGGACGGATCATGAAGTTAGGAGATCAAGACCATCTTGGCCAACATGGTGAAACCCCGTCTCCACTAAAGATACAAAAATTATCTGGGCGTGGTGGCACGTGCCTGTAATCCCAGCTACTTGGGAGGCTGAGGCAGGAGAATCGCTTGAACCAGGGAGTCAGAGGTTGCCATGAGCTGAGATGGTGCCACTGCACTCCAGCCTGGGTGACAGAGCCAGACTCTGTCTAAAACAGAAAGAAAGCACTTTTCCAAAGTGTCCCATTTCATGCCTGCTTGTAAAGGATGAGGAGTGGCCGCAGGTCACAGCCAGTGCTATTTCCCCCATTGCCCTCTCCCTCTCCCTTCAAATGAGCAGTTAAGTCGGCAAACCGACAGAGCTCTTGTGCTGATGCTGGGGCCTGGCCTGGGGGACCGTGACCCACCAGGGAAGAGCCCCATCAGGACACTAGGTGGGGACGTGGCAGGGAAAGTTGCTCATCTCTGGCTGACACGAGAGAAGTGACAGTCAGCAAAGCAGGACAGAGAGGGACATGTGGGCTGGGCATGGTGGCCCATACCTGTAATCTCAGCACTTTGGGAGGCTGAGGTGGGAGGATCACTAGAGCCCAGGAGTTCGAGACCAGCTTTAAAAACTAGCCAGGTATGGTGGCACGAGTCTGGGTAGCTACTTAGGCGGGCGAGGTGAGAGGATCACTAGAGCCTGGGAGTTTGAGGTTGCAGTGAACTATGGTAATGCCACTGCACTGCCGCCTGGGTGACAGAGTGGGACCCTGTCTCTTTAAAAACAAAATAGTGACCTGCGGCATGTTCTAGGTGGAGCCAGGACCAGCCCAAAGCTGCTGAAGTCCCAGCTGTCTGAACCGCCCCTGCAGCACAGTGGGGCTGTCACTCCGACAGTGCTCCTGGCTGCCTTCTTACTTCCTACCCTACCTAGCAAAGCCTCCCCTTAGGTTCTCCCCGTCCTGACTGTGGCTCTGTTACTTAGATGCTCATGAGGCCAACTCTGCTGGGAACAATTTGGTTTATATAAAGAGAATTCAATGTCTTCATCACTAAGTGAGTTAACATGATCAGGAATTGTCTGTCCCCACAATGCCTCCACAGCACTTCTCCCTCTTGATTTCTGGGAATTGAACAGAAGTTGAAAGCAGATATATGAGAGCACGGTAGACCTCAGTAAGCAGAGGAGCACAGACCCAGCGGGCGGGGGCTCCGGGGACCCGGTGGGGTCTCCATGAGAGCCGGAACACCCACTGGTCTGAGGACAGAAGGCAGCCATGGCACAGGCCTCCTGTTGTCTTGCTGGGCAATTTTGGGTTTGGTTTCTCCAGCTCTCTGTTTTGGCCCACATCAGAGGACAGTGGGCACTGAAGGACAGCCTCTGCCTGGCACTTCGGCAGACCTGATGCCCCACGATTCTGAGGTGAAATCCACATAGGGAATTGGAGCTCAAAGGCCCATCCTCAAAGCCCACTCATTTTTGTGGCCAAATACTAAAGTGTTGCCCACCGGAGGTTTTAAAAGTGAGGCTAGGCCCAGAGAGAAGTGGATGAGGTGAGTCAGCCCAGTTCCAGACTTCCCGATGAGCAGACGCAGCTGTGGCACCTGCTACGAGGTGGGCTCTGAGCCCCACCCCAGTCCTGCGGAAGGAACTGCTGCTCTGCAGAGGAAGGGACGGGTGGAGGCGGAGTCTGGGGCTTCAATGAGTGTCTCAGGTGTGTCTCAGGCTAGGCAAATTTGGGAAATGTTAAATTCATCATGGACTTGCTCTGAGCTGCCCACAGCCACCAGCAAAATGCCACACAAAGACCAAGTAATGCTTTATTTCTGTCTTTTTAGCCTACTTAAAATAGAGACCTTTTCCCAGAATAAATATTACTAATTGAAGGCAGCATTTATATACTTAGAAGATATAAAGCCATGCTCCCTGTGTATGAGACCGTGTACCCATGATGTGCCAGCTTAAGAGGAGTCTGTGAGTGCCGGGCCACACCTCTGGCCCTCTGGGCACCAAGGATCCCTGCCCAGAGTGAACTCATTGGGAGATGGGGTGAAGGAGGAGATGATGGACAGGAACCAGTGCAGTGACTGCCGCAGGTGCTCCTGTGAGAAACAGCCCAGCAAGGCTAAGAGTGTGGCCTTTGGAGAAGGTGACATCAGCTGGGTGATGTCGGCTGCCCTGTCCTAGCTCTCTTCCTTTCCTGGGACTCTCCTGTCATGCTAACACATTGCCTTTCCCTCAACTTGGGGGTTGTATTGCCCAGCACTGGTGCTGTGGGCTGAATTGTGGCCCCCACATTTGGATGCTGAAGCCCCAACCCCCAATGTGATTACTGCAGGGAGGACCTTTACAGGGGGCAGTGAAGGTTGAACGGGTTCATACGGGCGGTGCCCTAACCCCATGGGAACCAGTGTTCCTATTCGAAGAGGAAGGGACCAGGTGTGCGCACAGAGAAAAGGGCATTTGCAAACCAAGGAGAGAGACCTCAGGAGAGATAAACCCGCTGTCCAAGACACCTTGACCTCGGACTTCCAGCCGCCAGCACCGTGACAAAGACATTTCTGTGGTTTAAGCCGCCCAGTCTGTGGTCCTTGGTGATGGCAGCCCAGCAGGCTCATGTAACTGGGATACCCTAGTGAGCCTTTTCATCTGATGAGCCTCGGGTGCTGACTTTGTCATCAGACTGAGCCAGAAACCTGGAGCCTGCATGCAAAGGCACTGTTCTTCAGGGCACTGCCCAGATCTGTGCCAATGGAGTTGAGGTGGAGGAAGTGTTGTGGATGGAGTCATCTGGGGTCTTGTCCTTCCTTACCTCTATGTCCATGGCACATCCCACAGTGGCCGATGTCTAGGAGGCATCCCGGGTTATTTGTGGAATGAACAAATGAATCACACAGTTGATTGCATCTGCATCTGTCTTCATGCAGATGTGCTATGTGGATGTTTAGAAATCCAGTAGGGAAGGCCGGGCGTGGTGGCTCACGCCTGCAGTCCCAGCACCCCAGCACTTTGGGAGGCTGCGGTGGGCAGATCGCTTAAGGTCAGGAGTTCGAGACCAAACATTTTTTTGTTTTTGTAAAAATACAAAAATTAGCTGGACGTGGTGGCACATACCTGTAATCCCAGCTACTCGAGAGGCTGAGGCAGGAGAATCACTTGAACCTGGGAGGTGGAAGTTGCCATGAGCCGAGATTGCACCACTGCACTCCAGCCTGGGTGACAGAGTGAGACTATTTTTCCAAAAAAAGAAAAAAGAAAAACCCAATAGGGCAGCAGGGAGGACTGGGGACCCAGGTGACCACAGGAGACCCTCTAACCCTGTGAGGGACCCTGCCGAGCAGCCTGCTCTGTTGACCAACACAATAAGACATTGGTTCCCAACCAGAGAGGATTTTGCCTCCACCAAAGGTACATGGCAGTGTCTAGAGACAGTGTTGATTGTCACAGTGGGGTAGGGGGTGGGGACTACTGGCATCCAGTGTGTGGAGGATAGGGATGCAGCTAAGCACCCTACAGGGCACAGGACAGCCCCCAGGATAAAAACCTGACTGTCCCCAAATGTCCATCATGCCAAGGATAAGAAACCCTGCAGCAAGATGAGGTTTCCTGGCTCCTGATGATCTAATGAGAGCTTGTCAGTGTTAAGGAGGAAAGCCATGCTAAGCAGGCGGGGAGCTCTTTCTTCTGGAGGAAGTAATGAGCAGTTGGTTGAGCTGCTTATCCGCTCATTGTTGGGCGATTACTGCTGACATCTGAAGGGCCTCCGAAGGCCTCCTTCAGCAGGCTGCAGAGGCATGTGTAACGGCCTGAGAGGGAGAAGGCTGGTGTTGGTGGGCCTTGCTTTAGAAATGACGGGATAGGCTGAGGCTCGTTCTTCCTCCTGCCAAAGCTCATTTGAAAACACCTGGTCCCCCTCAGCATCCCCTGGTCCGCTGTGCCCTCCGTGTATCCAGGGGCAATCACAGAGCAGGAAGATGAGGTCCCTGCTGGTGGGAGGATGGGGTACTTGAGAGTACTAGGGCCTAGAGGAAACTGGGAGGGAGTTGATTTTAGAAAGAAGGGAGTTAACACGTTATGAAATGAGAAGGAAGAAGGGCGCTTTAGAAACCATTTGGTAGAAAGAGCTCTGTACTTAGGACAACTGCACCAGGTAGGCCCTGGGTGGAGAAGAGGATAGTGAGAGGCTTGAAACCAGGACCAGCTCAGAGACGTGCTTCCAAATGATGCTTTCAATCCAAGGGTTTATTGATCCTGTAAGAAAAAGTGTGACCAGTCAAGGTGGAAACAAAGCTAAGGCTGGTCCTTAAACTCAAGAAGCTTGAAGTTTTTTTTTGTGTTGTGAGCTGATTTCTCTGCCAGGTACTCCAGGAGAAAGGTGCTTAGGAGCCAAGCTTGGTAAGCACTGTGCACAGTACTCACTGCCCAGAGATTTGCAGTCGTGAACATGAATTGCTCGGAGAAAATAGACAGGAAGAGACAGTTCAGGGGTTAATCGTGCGTTTTCCAAACCTTGTTGTTTGTTGGGGTGAGAGGGCAGATTCAGCAAATGAAAATTCGGGGTGCCCATTAAATCTGAATCTTAGATAAACAAAGAATCCTTGAGATATGGGACATACTTACATTAAAAAACATGTTCCTCTATCAGAAATTCAAATCCAGCTGAGCATCCTGTTCTTTGTCTGGCAAAGGGGGAAGGGGGAAGGGGGCTGGGGGCAGACCAGCTGTCGTGAGGCACACGTCGGAAACGCTGTCCCAGGTCTTACCCGGGCAGTGCCGTTTAGTCCTGGCTCTGCGTTCTCCCCGTGCTGAGGCCTGCAGACCCTGCAGACCGCTTTGTCGTGTTTGCCCTCTTGTCCAATGACACACTGTTCGTTTTCTGGCAAACCATTTTCTGGCATTCTTGACTGCCTGGAGCAGCTGTGAACTCAGAAATGCGTGAAAGACGTCGCTTGGTGCCAGCGGAACCCAGAGTAGCTGAGCCAAAGCTGGGGCCGGCCAGATCCCCATGGGGAGTAGGGGTGGGACCTTTGAGCATCATTTTGCCGGCGTGTGCGGCATCTGCGGTGTGTTGGGGAAATAGGAGCGACCTCCTGGGCTGGCAGCATCTGATGAGGTAGAAAAGCTGAGAGGAAGCAGCTAGGAGAGCAGTGAGAAGAGGCGAGGGGCAAGGCCGAGGAGAGGCGGACAGGACTAAAGGAGAGGTTACGGCTGGAGCTGCAGGTGGCAGACAGCAGTTCCACCGCAGGTGCCGGGGGCCTCCGTGGAAAGGCCCCTGTCCTTCACCGTGGCTCTGAGTCATCCAGAACAGGCTTGCTGGTGGCTGTGGCTGCTGTTAATATTTACGGAAGACACCCTATGCCTTCCTGCAGGATTTCTCTGTCCTGCTGTCCCACTCCTGACCCTGGCTTTAGCCACACTGGCCTCCTCGCTATTTCTGCAACACGCAAGGGGTGCTCCTGCCACAGGGCTGTTACACGCGCTGTTCCCTCTGCCCAGGATGCTTCCTCCCCAGGAGTCCTCCTGGTTCAAGGATTTACCTTCATTCTGGTCTTTGTTCAGATGTCTCTTCGGAAGATCTTGCCCGATTACCTTATTTTAAAAGTGAAACTCTCCTGGCTTTATTTTTTCCTTAACGTGTGTCACCCTCTGAAATTCTGTACAGTTTGTTTTGCTTTTTGTTTTTGTTTGTTTGTTTTGAGACAGAGTCTCATTCACTCTGTTGTCCAGGCTGAAGTGCAGTGGTGTGATCTCAGCTCTCTGCAACCTCCAGCTCCTGGGCTCAAGCGATTCTCCTGCATCAGCCTCTGCAGTATCTGGGATTGCAGGTGGACAGCACCATGCCTGGCTAATTTTTGTACTTTTTTAGTAGAGACAGGGTTTTACTACGCTGACCAGGCTAATCTCAAACGCCTGACCTCAAGTGATCTGCCTGCCGCGGACTCCCAATGTGCTGGGATTACAGGCGTGAGACACCAGGCCCTGTCCTGTTTATTGCTTTATTCACTGCCTTCCCCTGAAGAATCTAACTTCCAGAAAGGGAAGAATTTTGTCTATTTCTGTTCTTTGTTGAATCTATGGTACCTAGAACTGTGCCTGGTCTTAATTAGGCACTTGATGAGCGTCTTTTAACGAATGCTCTGAGCTGTTCTTTAATCAGTCCTTATCACCCTCATTGTATAGATGAGGGAACTCTGGGCAAGCCTTGCCTGGGTCTCCAGCTAATAATGGGTAGGTCAGGATCTGTATCCAAGTAGTGTACCCAGTAGTGCGCTGGGGGGGTCTGGGGCCAAGGTTTGTCACCCTTTGCTAGAGGGTGTTTTTCTAGCACACGAGGAGAGGTGCCCCAGTGTGTCCTATGTCTGTAATTGACGGCTTTGTCTCTGTTTCCTCAGGATGTGGTTCTGAGACAGTCCCCGTCCCCGATGGTCCACGGAGCGACTCGGTGGAAGGAAGTCCCTTCCGTCCCCCGTCACACTCCTTCTCTGCCGTCTTCGATGAAGACAAGCCGATAGCCAGCAGCGGGACTTACAACTTGGACTTTGACAACATTGAGCTCGTGGATACCTTTCAGACCTTGGAGCCCCGTGCCTCAGACGCGAAGAATCAGGAGGGCAAAGCGAGCACACGGAGGAAGTCCACGGATTCCGTCCCCATCTCCAAGTCTACACTGTCCCGGTCGCTCAGCCTGCAAGCCAGTGACTTTGATGGTGCTTCTTCCTCAGGCAATCCTGAGGCCGTGGCCCTCGCCCCAGATGCCTACAGCACTGGCTCCAGCAGTGCTTCCAGTACCCTTAAGCGAACTAAAAAACCGAGGCCGCCTTCCTTAAAAAAGAAACAGACCACCAAGAAACCCACAGAGACCCCCCCAGTGCAGGAGACGCAACAGGAGCCAGACGAAGAGAGCCCCGTCCCCAGGGAGGAGAATCTAGCATCTGAGACGAAGACGGACTCTGCCAAGACGGAAGGTCCTGGCCCAGCCTCATTGGAGGAGACGCCCCTCGAGCCTGCCACGGGGCCCAAAGCTGCCTGCCCTCCGGACTCAGAGAGTGTGGAAGGGGCTGTCCCCCCAGCTTCTGGAGGTGGCAGAGTGCAGAACTCACCCCCCGTCGGGAGGAAGACGCTGCCTCTTACCACGGCCCCGGAGGCAGGGGAGGCAACCCCATCAGATAGCCGAGGGCAAGAGGACTCTCCAGCCAAAGGGCTGTCCGTGAGGCTGGAGTTTGACTATTCTGAGGACAAGGGTAGTTGGGACGACCAGCAGGAAAACCCCCCTCCTACCAAAAAGATAGGCAAAAAGCCAGTTGCCAAAATGCCCCTGAGGAGGCCAAAGATGAAAAAGACACCCGAGAAACTTGACAACACTCCTGCCTCACCTCCCAGATCCCCTGCTGAACCCAATGACATCCCCATTGCTAAAGGTACTTACACCTTTGATATTGACAAGTGGGATGACCCCAATTTTAACCCTTTTTCTTCCACCTCAAAAATGCAGGAGTCTCCCAAACTGCCCCAACAATCGTACAACTTTGACCCAGACACCTGTGAGGAGTCCGTTGACCCCTTTAAGACATCCTCTAAGACCCCCAGCTCACCTTCTAAATCCCCAGCCTCCTTTGAGATCCCAGCCAGTGCTATCGAAGCCAATGGAGTGGACGGAGATGGGCTAAACAAGCCCGCCAAGAAGAAGAAGACGCCCCTCAAGACGTAAGTTCAGGGGTGGAGGTGGTAAGGATCGGAGGCGGGGGTGCGCATTGGCTGTGACCCTTGGTCATGTGCCTGGATAACCTTTGACTGCCCTAACCTTGCCCCTGGGTGCTGTGATGATGCCACGCTTGCAGCCGTTGCACCAGGCAGACAATATTTGTGTTTTCCTTCCTCTCTGCCATCAGAGTGGAGGTATTTTCCCATCCACATACCCCTTTGTGTCCTTGGTCTTTTGCTTTCATAAATCAGTGCTCTAGAGCTTTACTTTTAGCCAAAGACCTGATGTTCAACTCCAGGGCAATCTGGGAGACCCCATGGCTAAAAGTTCCCTTGAAGATCTGGTCAATCCCTCTGTTGGTAACTAGTTGCCTTTTGGAGAAGCTAGGAGATACACCCTTTAAAATATTAAAATGTATAGAATTTGTTTCTGCCTATTAATGACACATTAGCCCAGGAGGCAAACATAGTAGGTTCCAGAAGGCCCAGGAATGAGACATGTGGCCTGGGCCCTTTTCTGCTGCATGCCAACCAGCCCATAAGAAATACCCCTCTTTGGCCAGGTGTGCTGGCTCACACCTATAATCCCAGCATCTTGGGAGGCTGAGGTGGGTGGATTGCCTGAGGTCAGGAGTTTGAGACCAGCCTGGCCAATGTGTGAAAACTCTGTCTCTACTAAAAATGCAAAAATTAGCTGGGTGTGGTGACGGGTGCCTGTAATCCCAGCTACTCGGGAGGCTGAGGTAGGAGAATTGCTTGAACCTGGGAGGCGGAGGTTGCAGCAAGCCAAGATCAGGCCACCGTACTCCAGTCTGGGCGACAGAGCAAGACTCCATCTAAAAAAATAAATAAATAAAATGAAATACTCCACTGTCTCCTTCCCTCTCTTCTCTCATCTTCTATAGACAAAACCCCTGTAAGTTCTGAAGAGATAAATGGAACCTGAAAGCAGGGAGGAAATCCCCACAATCCCCAAGAAATCATTAGTCCACGGCTCTGTGGTCCACAGACACTTGGCCAAGTACACTGTGCTTAAATCCCAAACACCCGTGGCTCTAGAATTCATCCCAAGACTTGCTCTCACATGGATGGTTGCTGGCCCTTTATTACGTGGCCCCTGTGGTTAATAGCTTGGCGATTTCCTTACTCTTATGGGAAGTATTGTCAATAATTTTAAAAGGCTGTGGAGATCAGTCTCCTGGGGAAAGACCACAGCGCTGGCCCCTCTGGGTCTGCCTGGCACGAAAGAGACAGGGTGACACGTTTACCTCCCATTCTGGTCTCCCCCTAACATTGAACATCTGAGAAGAACGCAGGGCCTCCCGAGAGGAGGTTTGACAGCAGGGTTTGACCTTGGATTACCCTGCCACTGTCCAGTGGTTGCTGGAGGCCATCCTGGCCAAAATGGGGACTTTTTTTTTCAGTTACCCAACTAGATCCTTCCTAGAGACGGCCTAGAATTCATGTTGGAAACTATTTCAAGCCTGGAATAGAAGTCTGACATGCCTGGACTGCAAAGCCATGCTCTCCCATCTGTGGAGTGAGAGCCGACCACGGCCACCACCCCCTCCTCCTCTGAGATATAGTCTGTGTCTCATAGGTGCCCCCAGCCACTTTCTTGTTTGAACATCAGAGCTAACAGGGATCGGGGAAGTTTACCCAGCTTGTGGTCTCACCTCTAGTGCAGATAAGGACTTTGGTTTGGAAGACCCTGCACAGGTCTGATAAAGCTCTTGGGGCGCCAGTACTTTGTGGGATCATTAGAACCAAGAGAGGAAGCTGTTCCCCAGCAGCCCCTTCCAAAAAGCTGGGGCGCTGTCCAGCTTCAGAAGTAGACCCTATAGCAATGGCTGCCATATCCTAACCCGTTAATAACCAGTTACCTGCAGATTTATCTTTTTTGTCAGTTCCTTCTGTCTGTCTCTCTTTTTCTTTGTCTTCTTGTCTTAGGATGGTTGAAGATGTGATGTCTGTGTGTTCTCTGTTGTAAGTAAATTTAATGCAATCTGCCTCTTATGCCCAATGTGCTTGTTTTTCTGCCTTTTGTTTCTGCTTCCAAGCTCTTTTTAATTTTCCCTCTATGGCTGCTACTGATGTATTTCTGTGGTGGACCTGGGAATGATGTGGCATGGGGCTCCCCAGTAGCAAAGATTACTTTTCTGTTTCATAGTGATTCGCTTAAGAGATTGCTTGGCTGTGAAAATGCGATCATCCAGCATCTGCCTGCTTATCAGGAATGGAACTTTTTCCCCTCCCTCGCATATTGGATGTCTTCATCTGAAATCGTGCAATTTTTTTTTAACTCTTCATTGCATTCTTTCATTTTAAATTGGGCTAGTGGGCGATTGCTTTCAACACTCCTGGGGCTTCACGTTAAAATAACCGGCCAGTCTAACCACAGGCAGTGACGGCCATGGCTTTTCCTGCTAACATGTAAAGCAGAAACGTTTGGGCTGTTCCAAATTGAGGCCTGTAGAGTGCCCTGAAATGCAGGGTCAGCGCAGAGTGGAGCACATGGCTGAGAGCCATCGCCAGGCTGCCCCAGGCCTGCATCCTCAGTCACCCAGGACCTGGCTGGGTATCGGCATGCCTCATCTGTCATCCGTGGGTCACCCTGCCACCTGTCAGTAGAAACAGAGCTGACCATTTCTGTGCCTCTGCTGCTTTGCCTCCCCTGGCCAGGAGGGATCTGTGGGCAGCTCTGGGGGGTCCATAGGCATATACCTTCTCCCTGTCCTTACAAGGGAAGCTGGCCTCATCCCAGGTGGCCAGCAGTCCCAGGATAGGGTGGAGTCTGTCAGGCTCTCTTCTGCCCAAGGGATTTCTTCACTCTTTTTGAGCCACCCAGCAACTATAAAATTTATGGTTATATATTTATATGCATGAATAAATATATGCTTCAAGCTGTGGCTGCACTGTTTTAATGGCAAATGTCATCAATGCTGTAAATAGCCATTTATAGTATTTTTTTTTCATGATTAAATGCCATTGTTGGAGTGATTTGAGAGAACACAAGGAAGGAACTTGAATGCCAAATTGCTCTGCCCACTCAGTTAATGTCGAAAGCAGGGGAGGGGGTGGGATCTAAGGAAAGGGAGCACCCCCCAGAGCCTTTGCTTTGCTGGTAGTGGGGCCATCCCAGGGAGGGGCTGGGGACAGGGGCAGGGCCAGTCTGCAGGGTGGAAAGAGCCCCCATTCTGACATCTGCACGATGGATTGAGTGGAACTGCTCAGGCTACAGTCATCCCTTCCTCCTGGGATCCGCTTGCTTGAGCCTTCTGGAGTCTGATCTGGTGTTTCCTCTGCCTCAGCCCCCCATTCATGTGAAGGAGAAAGAAAGGGAGAAAAGAGCTGTGAATCTTGTCTGTTCACCATGGTCAGGAAAAGACGTAAAAGAATCACCTCTCCCAGCCCTGCCTTTAGTCAGGATTCCACCTAGAAGCCTTCAGAGCGTGGGAATCCGTTGAGCTCAAAGATCCTGTGATCGAGAGGATTCAGCAGGTTCCCCCTGAGGACCCCAAACTTTTATTTCTGTGTGGGCCCCTTCAGTTGTTCGTTAACTGAAGTGTTGCCTTGCCCGTCTGTAAATTGGTGTCCTGAGCCTAACCTTAGTTGGGTTGACATTCCTGGAAGACTCCAGATAAATTAATCTGCTCACCAAAAATTTGCTTTATGAAATAAAAACATTGAGTTAAATTTATCTTCATTTTCTGGGTCAGTTCTCCAAAATGGCATCTCGTCCAAGATTTCCAGCTTGATGGATCTTTCCCTTGGGGGCAAAAGTAACAGCTGTTAAAAAGCGAGAATGGGTAGTGGCCGTCTTCTCGCTGATGCTGGAGTGGCGGAGGTGGGAGGGTGGCCTGGGCCAGATGGCTCCGCAGAGGCAGTAGCTTCGGTCCGCTCTGTACTGCTCTGGAGTGTCCCGTTCCTCTGCTTGTTGTGTTTACATTTTCCATTTTGTTTCCAGTGACACATTTAGGGTGAAAAAGTCGCCAAAACGGTCTCCTCTCTCTGATCCACCTTCCCAGGTACAGTGTTCTTTGATCATGATGGTTTTATGCCCCCCCACCCCCGGTGGTTTTTCTTTCTTGTTGACAAAGCTTTGCTTTCCACTCATCCTGGGCATGCTTCCAAGATCATGTTTGCAAGACCCTCTTCTTGCCTCCTCTGTGGGGATCCCTCGCATTTGCAAGACGTTGTTTTGATCTCTTCACTTTGCAGAAGATCATAGTGTGTCCCGAGAGTAGGAAGATATTCAGTAAAAATGTTAGTTGGGTTCTAGAGGACCCATTCTCCATTCAGGCCAGTTCACCTGCTGTGAACTTCCAGTACTGTTGAGTGGAGAGACTCTTGAGATGAATGAATACGCAGTGGGAGGGTAAAAAAAAAAACAAACAAAACTCAGCATGCTTCAGGAGCATGCATTGTGCATCCAAATTGGTGTGGGAAGAAAAGGGAACCCCACCCCAAAGAAGTGGGGCTTGCTTTCTTTCTTTATTAGAGTCCCTCTCACCAGTTCCTCCGTCAGATGTATTCCATTTCTTCTACGCTGTTTCCAGACCAAGGAAGATTTTCCTCAAGCCTGTCAGTCATATGTCTAGGGCTAATTTCTGGATCATAGAACAAGCAAACCTCCTACCCCTCCAAGTCTGAGCCAGCAAAGCCCCAGCCTGCAGACCCTGGCCAGGGTGGGGGGCAGTGGAGGGAAGCACTCAGCCCTGGGGAGGGGGCTCAGGTCCCAGCTGCAGCTCCACCCCCACCCTGCCCTCCTCCATGTCACACCCTCCCATGGAAATGGAGATAAGATCCCCCTTTTCTGCCTCCAGGGACTAGTGTGATGAGTGTCAGGTGACTCTGGTGATATTGATGTGTAGGCCCGAAGCCCTGTCTGAGCATCGCACAGTAATCAGTCATAAAACTAGCAAGTAACCAAGACATAAAATCCTGATTTTTAAAAAAAGTAATGGTTACTCCCTGAAACAAACCATCACAAAAGGAGATTCATAGAAGAATCTGTATGTCCATCTCCTTCCTTAATGGACTATTTGGAGCAGAGTCAGAGAAGAGCGTGCAGAGGACTGTGACCAAGACGTGTCCTGACTCACGGGGCCCCAGAACTGTGGGGTGGAAGCAGTTTCTGACCAAGAGTCTGACGAGACGAGAAACTGCTTTTCTTCTCTTTGCAGGACCCCACCCCAGCTGCTACACCAGAAACGCCACCGGTGATCTCTGCAGTGGTCCACGCCACAGATGAGGAAAAGCTGGCAGTCACCAACCAGAAGTGGACGTGCATGACAGTAGACCTGGAGGCTGACAAGCAGGACTACCCGCAGCCCTCGGACCTGTCCACCTTTGTAAACGAGACCAAGTTCAGTTCCCCCACTGAGGGTAAGCAACTCCGTGGCCAGCCGGACCCCCACTCTGCCTCGGAGAATACTGGCCCTAGGGAGCCCAAGGCCAGGAGAGAAAATTCTCAGCCAGGTAACCATGGGATCATTATGTGAGAGCATCTGCACGTCTCCTGCTGCACTTGAAGCTCAGGCTGAGACTTGAAACAGCTGTCCCTTGACCCATGACTCCTGCTAAGAGCTGGCATGGTGCCCTCTGACTCCACCTCAGGACTCCATCAAGCGGGTCCTGAGCGCCCACATGAGCTTTGCCCGTGGCTTACGTCCCCTCTGTGATTTTGGTAAACAGCTCCAAGGGAGTGTCATTCAAGTCAAACTCTCAGTATAGGTCACTGACCTGGAGTCGCTGGGTGCCACCATTATTCCCAGGCCCCATATGGTGTTCAGACACTATGGCCACACCTTTTAATCAAGCCTCAAACCAGAGATTCACCCTAGGCTTGCTAAGAGGACTGATTCCCTCCTCAGAAATGGGCTCCAGAAACTGCTTATTCCATTAATATCCTCCTTTTTTTTTTTTTTTTTTTTTTTGAGATGGAGTTTCACTCTTGTTATCCAGGCTGTATTGCAGTGGTGCAATCTCTGTCACTGCAACCTCCATCTCCTGGGTACAACGGATTCTCCTGTGTCAGCCTCTCGAGTAGCTGGGATTACAGGCATGTGCCACCACGCCTGGCTAATTTTTTGTATTTTTAGTAGAGATGGGGTTTCACCATGTTAGTCAGACTGGTCTCAAACTCCTGACCTCGTGATCCACCCACCTGGCCTCCCAAAGTGCTGGGATTACAGGCCAGCCTGTACCCAGCAGATTTCTAAGTTTTTTTTTAACCGAGTAGAAATCGCTGTGAAGAAGATCACACATGAACGTCTGGTCTCCACTTCTTTGCTGCTAGTAAGAGACTAAGATCTCCTTTAAACTGCTTCCTCCCTCCCTGTCTGGGTGGGGTAGTAGTGTTATGAGGGTGCAAGTGGGTTTTAATTGTAACTCAAAAACCCCCCACCTTCTTCTGGACGTTATTCCACAGTCAGGCCTCTCTCCCTGGTTTGCTTTGTGCCCACAAGGGCTTGGAATGTTACCAGTGTACATTTATGGTAGATCTGTTTCATATTTTTCAGAATATTGGATTCTTCCCCCTACCCAAAACTGCCTTTGTAAAGTTGACAATGAAAAGGTGACCCAAATTATGTGTACTTTCACTTCTTGGCATTTTGTTTTGCATAAAACGGAGCCTTTCGGTTGGCTGTCAGGTTGGCCCTCTGGCTTGGGGTTTGAGAGGTCTAAAAGTGACCATCTTGGCCAAGCGCAGTGGCTCACGCCTGTAATCCCAGCACTTTAGGAGACTGAGGCAAACAGATCACTTGAGCTCAGGAGTTCAAGACCAGCCTGGGCAACATGGCAAAACCCTGTCTCTACTCAAAGTACAAAATATTAGGTGGGCATGGTGGTATGTGCCTGTGGTCCTGGTTATTCAGGAGGCTGAGAGGGAAGGATTGCTTGAGCTCAGGAGGCAGAGGTTGCAGTGAGCCTAGATTGTGCCACTATACTCCATCCTGGGTGGCAGTGAGACTCTGTCTCCAAAAAAAAAAATTAGAGAGTGGACATCTTGCTCTAACCCGACCCCAGAGGCCCTACGATCTGGCCTCAGCCTCCCTTGGATCCTCATTTTCCTCTGCACCTGCATCTGAGGCAGAAGTCTTTTCCTGGAACACCCCTCATTCAGCTGCCTCTGCAGTGCTGCTGCAGACCCCACCTGCTGGAACACCCTTACCCCAACCCACACTGCACTCCCTCACCTCATCCCTGTTTCCCACCCTTTCCTTAGTGCTGTCCCCTCCCAGCCTTTCCCTGGACATCTGCTCCTGGCTCTGCTCACCTTTAGTGCTTGGTCTGGGCCGAGTTGGGGGCACATAACACCATAATGACGATGTGTGTGCATTTCTTGCTTCCCAGCTAGCTTGTATGTTTCCTGAAGGCAAGAACTTTTGTCAGGTTCATCTTTGTTCCTCGCAGCACCCTCAGCATCATTGGGGCTAAAGACAGGTTTGTGAAAAAAAGTTCATACAAGGTTCAGGCAGGTCCACAGCTTAGTAGTGTCAACCCAGCTATTTGATCTCTCGATGGGTATCACCTGCATCAGGTGTGGAGGGCTGCGGGAAAGAGGTTTTCATCCCGGAGGCAGCAAGCGACATTTGAGTACAAGCATCAGACTTGGCCATTTTGATAGCACCTATGGTGGGTCACATCTCTTGAGCTTTATAAGAAATTTCTAAATGTCAGAGAAAAGCATTTAGAAACCACCCTGAAGTTGGGGCCGGGCGTGCTGGCTCACGCCTGTAATCCCAGCACTTTGGGAGGCTGAGGCAGGCAGATCACTTGAGATCAGGAGTTTGAGACCGGCCTGACCAACATGGAGAAACCCAATCTCTACCAAAAATACAAAAATTAGCCAGTCGTGGTGGGCACCTGTAATCCCAGCTACTAAGGAGTCTGGGGCAGGAGAATTGTTTGAACCTGGGAGGTGCAGGTTGCAGTGAGCTGAGGTCATGCCACTGCACTCCAGCCTGGGTGACAGAGTGAGACTGTCTCAAAAAAAAAGAAAAAGAGAAGAAGAAGCCAGCCTGAACTAGCCATATGATTTTGATACATGTATGTCTTTAGTTTTATGGTCAGGAACCAAAGCATTTTTTTCTTAGAAAAATCTAAAAATCCTAACAGTACTTTTAGACCTAATACGTACCTCATTCACAAGTCTCAGAGACTCTTCGGTGGTCATTCCGTCTCCCTGTGTCCTTTGACACGGCTCTGTTAGGTTCTCCTTCCTGCCTCTCACAGAGGGGAACGTGCCCTCCTTGGAAGCCCCAGCTGTTCTCTGAGGTCAGGCACCACCACTGTGGCACTGCAGAGCTCAGGAATTCAGGCTTGCCATTTTGATAGCACCTATGGTGAGCGGCATCGCTTGAGCTTGATAAGAAATTTCTAAATGTCACCCTTAGAAGGGTGACAGTGGGGAAGCTGGAGGCAGCCTCCCTGCCTCTTTCCCTGGGCTCTTTTCTTCCATAACATAATGTTACTTAGGTTAAAAGTTCCAGAAATATTAGTCATGAGCAGGAATAGATCTGATCACACCCCTTTCCATGTGTGTCACCCATTGAAGGGTTTTTATCTTACAGCATTTCATTTCAGCCTACAAAACTAGGCACTTTGAGCTCCACTTGGTGGATAAGTCAACAGGCAAGGTGACATCGGGGGAGTTGGCTTCCCTGATCCTGGGAACGGAGACGGGGACTCAGCAGCCTCCTTCTGGCTTCTGCACGGGGCTCTTACCCGTTCCCAGCAAGAGCCCAACAATTAGTCAGATGAAAGAAACACTCCAGCCCTCTCGCTGTGCAGTGCCCTCGTATGAAGTGATTACCAAGAGCAGCCCTCAGGAATGACAGGACCCATGAACAATAGCTGAGGCTCTTCCGATAGGAGCAGCCACACACGTTAGCAAGGGCCATCTTTTCCAGTTGAGAATGTGATGTGCCACTTGGTATGTTGGCGTCACCCTTCCTGGCCTGCCAGCTTTATGTGGCATGGTGTGAAAATGGGGCTGAAATTGGATGTGGCTTCACTCCCGGGTCTGCCCTTTGAGGCTTAGGATTTGAAGCAGATGAGTGAGATCCTGAAAACCAACTTCAGAAAGACTTCTTCAAAATATATCAGAGATCACCCAAGATGACAGGAGGAGGTACTCATTTTTCTTACATCCTGTCCAGGCCATTTTGGAAATTATAAATCAGGGCCCCAAATGACTGTGATTGCAACAAGCAGGGCATGTTCTGAAGGAGCATCTCCAGGCGCCGCCACTCACCTGGGATTGACGGGGAAGACTGTAGGCCTCCTGACACCAGGCATCTTACAAATGCAAACACTTCTCTGGGTGTCAGAGAACCCCACTTTTGCACTGTCAGTTGCTCCTTCTAATGGGAGGAGTCGGGGACACGGGACAGTGGGAAGGGATTTCCTTTTGGCAGGTAGCAGAGAAGGCAGGTGAGTGAGATCCGTGACCTAAAACTCACCCAGATTCAGCCACTAGAAGAGCTGAGGTTCCAAGTGGGACGCATCACTGAGGCAAGCTGGTAACTAGAGCTGGGTACTCAACTGGGGCCACGGTCCCTGAGAAATCTCTGCAGTGGTCTGTTGCTCATTCGTGCCTCCTGGGTGCCCTGTGCTGTATTGGAGTGTGCTGAGAGATTTCTGCTAAATAATTTAGAGCATATAATGCCTTGGCAATTGTAATGATACCTTGGAAGAGGCAGATGATTCACTTTTATTATCTCAACTTAAACAGTTTATAATAGAACAGTAAATTGGTAGTCCTAGGGTTCTCTACCTGGGAAGTGATAGATCAGGAGGAGACCCTAAACATCACCTCATCCATCCCTGTTTTTCTCCTGCTTCCCCCTCTTTTTTTTTTTTTTTTGACAGTCTCGCTCTGTTGCCCAGGCTGGAGTGCAGTGGTGCGATCTCAGCTCACTGAAACCTCCACCTCCTGGGTTCTGGTGATTTTTCTGCCTCAGCCTCCCAAGTAGCTGGGACAACAGGTGTGCAACTGGCTAATTTTTGTGTTTTTAGTAGAGACGGGATTTCACCATGTTGGCCTGGCTGGTCTCGAACTCCTGACCTCAAATGATCCACCAGCCTCAGCTTCCCAAAGTTTTGGAGTTATAGGTGTGAGCCACTGTGCCCTGTCCTGCTTCTCATTTTTAAGGTGAGGAGGAGATGAAGTCTTTACAAATTGATGCTTCTGTGTCTTAAGTTGGGGCAGACCCTGGGGTTCAGGCTTGGTGTGAGAGTCAGAAACACTTTCTCTACTCATCTCTATTCAGGATGAAACAGGTCTTTCTGTCCTTTAATCCACAAAACTGTCTTCAATCTCATGAGCTGGCCATGCAGACTAGAAGGGTATGTTTAGCCCACCAAGGGAGATTCAGGGATTCCAGAAAGATTGTCCACTTGTTTAAGTAGTTATTCAGCCATTTGCAGGTTTTAAGACAGTCTTCCAGGAAATGTGTCCTTTTAAAGCTCATATTTTTTTTGATGATGCTTTTAATAATAGGCAGAAATAAAGAGGCTTTAAACCAGATCTGCTATTTATATTTATTTTCATCTTTTAAAAAGTTGAAAGATTAAACTTTATGGATTGCCACTGATGCTTTTTTACAGTGGGTTTCTGAGCAGGTCACTCTTCACCGCTGGATTTCTTTTTAAGTAGAAAAGGGGCATCTGGAAGCTCTAGATTGTGGCTTCTAAGGCGACAGAAGTGGCTGCTGGTCTCATTCACTACTGTATCCACTATGCCCCACACAGTGCAGAGCATATAGGAGGCACTCCATCTCTTTGCTAGACAGGGAGTTAGTTTAGCGTCAGCTCAGTTTCCAGGTACTGGAGGCAGGCAGTGGTGTTTCCCGTCTTCATTGAGTGTATGGGATTTTCTCCAATCAATTTGAAACAGAACATTTCTCCATCCATTGGACTTTACTAGTCTTCGAGTTTGAAAATGGATTTGGGCCAGCCCTGTAGACACTGGTAGACCCCTGGGAAAGGCTCCAGATGACTTGCAAAGCTTCTCTTACCAGCAGCACTGAAGGAACGATACCGGTTTTCCCTCACTTCAGAGCGTGGCCACAGCTGAATACCCAGAGAGGAACAAGTAAGGGTCCAATTCCAAAACGTCATGAGGATGTGTCATTCCATGTGTTGCACGTGAGAGTTACAGAGGAAACCAGCACCCGGAATGCACGTGCTGTCTTATAGGAACACTCAGCGCAGAGCGCTCAGGTCTGGCCACACTCGGGCTGTTTGGTCGTGCCATGGAATTCCTTAGCTTCCCTAATGGCAGAAGTGCTTTTACAGCAAGACATTTACTGATTGTGTGAAAATAGCCAAGCTGATCCTTTTCTTCAGGCTATATCAGAAGTCTCTAGGCAGTGGGCACCATCCGATAGCCCAGAGTCCTGTGGTGGCACCCACCCTGCCTGGCGCAAATCTTCCCATTTTTTTCTACTGGCACTAATGTCATTTTTTGTTTTTGTGTTTGTGTTTGGTTTTTTTGCAGAGTTGGATTACAGAAACTCCTATGAAATTGAATATATGGAAAAAATTGGCTCCTCCTTACCTGTAAGTTCTTCTGCCTCGGGCCACTTAGGGGACTTGCTTTCCTGCCTGCAGGGGCCTCCTCCCCTGTGCAGAGCATCTCTGGGAGCTCAGGCCCCAAATCGAGCGCTCTTTGTGCCCACAGCTTTCTGGGTGCACACCAATGATGGACTGGGGCTGGGGAGGTTTGAGGTTTGTACTCATTCCACTTTGTTTGGCATTTTCAGGGAGAAAATGATAGAATGCAATTAGATGTCCTGCAGAATTACTTTCCCAGACTGAGAAAGAGCTAGCAATTTCTTTAAAAAAAAAAAAAAAAAAGTGTTGGTTGTTTTTTAGGTATACTATTAGCTGTTTTTGAGACATTGTTTTAAGTAACTGAATATTTTCTCTGGGCAATAAGCCTTTCCCTTTCTCCCTGGTTTTTTCTTTTTCTTTTTCTTTTTCTTTTTTTTTTTTTTTTTTTTTTTTTTTGAGACAGAGTCTTGCTCTGTCCCTCAGGCTGGAGTGCAGTGGCGCAATCTCAGCTCACTGCAGCCTCTGCCTCTGGGTTCAAGAGATTCTCCTGCCTCAGCTTCTTGAGTAACTGGGACTACAGGCGTGCGCTACCACACCCAGCTAATTTTTATATATCTTTAGTAGAGACGGGGTTTTACTATGTTGGCCAGGATGGTCTCAATCTCTTGACCTCATGATCTACCTGCCTCAGCCTCCCAAAGTGCTGGGATTATAGGTGTGAGCCACTGTACCCGGCCTGCTTTTTCATTTTAAGAGTTTATGATGGGCACTGTCTTTCCTGGCATAATACCTGCTGCCCTTGGAATAATTCCAAGCTCGACTTCTTGCTGTTGTCTGGCGATGCCCTCAGAGACATGTGGCATGCAGGAGGGCTTGCTTGCAGCACTGCACGGCCCTGGACATGTGGTTCCTGTCTTTATCTTTCTTTGCATCAGTAGTAGATGCTGCGGTGGCTGCTCCCAAACCACAGGTTGCTGTAAGTTAGACCTGAAGGTTAGGCAGGAGCATGTCCCCATGCACAGGCTTACCTCAAGCGCCAAGTCAGTGAGATCACAGCTCCCCGAGGGAGGGCGTGGGCTTTGTTATCATCCCCTGGTGTGTTGCTTAGAGAGCTTACCTCTGTAGTCACAACTGTGTCCCCAGAGGCTGATGCCACATGCATAATACTGAGGATGAGACATTTTACTGCTGAAGTAGAACTGTCATGTGCTTTGAGGTCTTTGATTTAAATGGATTGAAACCACAAGGGCCCCCTTCCTTTTGTGCCCACCCACTGCTCAGTGTGTTGGCAGACCTGGTGGACGAATTTCGTGAGCAGCATGCGCTGCTCAGGGACAGCAGAGCCACCCAGAGATTGCATGCCATGCAGAGCAGCATGCCTGCTGGCCATTGCAGGGACTTCTTTGGGGATCCCAGCAGGCCATATGGAGGGGTCTTCCAAGGTCTCCCCATCACTGAGAGATGCCAGTGTCCATTTCTGGGCTTGGCATCCCACAGCCCCTGTTTCTAGTCTGGTTGAGCTGTCTCCGGTCCCTGCCCCTGCCCTGGGCTCATTCAGCTATGGTCAGCCCAGGTCTGGTCTCTTGCCCTACCTGCCTGTTTATCCACAGTGGCCAGCGCAGCTCTTGGCTCAGAGAGGGGGCTCAGTAAACGTTGGTGAATTGAACAGAGTCCAGCTCAGCAACGCCATGGGCGTCTTTTCCACTGGCGCACGTTCCTACTTGGACTCAGTTGTACTTTCTCTGCATCCTCCTTCCCTCCCGGCCTCCCCACCGCACTCCCAACCGGGCCCCACTTCCTCCTCTCTTCTGGTGGCTCCAGAACACTGAAGGCTTTTCCCTGATGGGCTGTTTGTTCCCTGTTGAGAGTGCTTTGGTTTTCATCTCAGTTGCACTTTCAGGCCAGCTGTACCCACGCTGATATGTGACTTTGATCCCTGCAGCAGGACGATGACGCCCCGAAGAAGCAGGCCTTGTACCTTATGTTTGACACTTCTCAGGAGAGCCCTGTCAAGTCACCTCCTGTCCACATGTCAGAGTCCCCGACGCCGTGTTCAGGGTATGACTTCCATGATGAGAGAGTTACAAATCACACTGGATGCTCCAAAGCCTCTGAGCGCCTTCATGCTGTTATTTCAACTTCATTTCAGTGCATAGATTCAGGCCATCAGTGCTCCGTGTGTGTGTGTGTGTGTGTGTGTGTGTGTGTGTGTGTCTGTGTTTACTTTTTGCTTTTTTTTTTTTTTTTTTTTTTTTAAATAGAGACAGGGTCTCAGTATGATGCCCAGGCTGGTTTCAAACTGCTGGGCTCAAGGGCTTCTCCCTCCTCAGCCTCCCAAAGTGCTGGGATTACAGGCATGAGCCATGGTTCCTGGCCAGCCCATACTTCAGTCTCTGTGAATGTCCGCAGGGACGTAAACGCATTGGTTTTGTTACTGGCTGCCCTTTGGACTAAAGTGAAGTCCTTCAACAGCCGAGTGTGTGACCCACCTGACCCTCTCTGACCCACCCCTATAATCTCGCCCAGCACACACACACTTTATTCCATCATTTATCTAAAGGGGGACACTGTGGCCCAGCATTCAGAGCCTGAATCCCACCTGTACCCTCTCCTGGTTATGTGACCAGATGGGAGGTACTTGGCTCTCCTGTGCCTCAGTTTCCTTGCATATAAAGTAAAAGTAATAATGAAACGGACCTTGCAGGGAGTTTGTGAAGATTAAAGGAGGCTGTCAGTCTTTTAGAGCCTCCCCGACCTGTGTGACGGGGAGAGGGCACCTGCCTGCCAGAGAGATGCCATGTGTAAAGCTCTTGTTGAAGTACCTGGCACATACCAAGTGCCTGGGTACATTGTTGATGTGGATGTTCACGTTTGCATTCATCAGGGCTAATGTTTGCAGCAGTGCATCGTTTGATCAAGTAAGTGTGGGCATTGCGGGAAGATTTGGACCAGCCTATCTGGCTGGCTCCCTCTTTAAGCAGGAGGAGTGAAAGCTCTTGCACTGACTTCCCAAACTTACAAAAGAGACTCTGCAAGCTGCCCGGAGTGGTGAGAAGAGTGATGATGGTGGTGACGTTAATAAAACAGTAGCGGCACCAGCACTGCATGAAGCGCTTGACAGCGATGCAGCCTCATTCAGTCTTCACAGAGAGGCCTGTTGTCTCCAACTTACAGACAAGGAAACGGAGGCATGGTCCCATCACTTCCCCGGAGTCCACAGCCAAGCGGCTGGTAGTCCTCGCTCCAGAGCTCAGGTCTACGGCCAGCGGCATCTGTGCTTCTCCCTCTCCCTTGTCACTTGGCTCTGGGGTGCCTGTCCACCTAGAAGCTGCATGGCCAGTAGAGACCTGGCCCATATCCCTCTGGAAGTCCAGGACTCCTTGTGGGATTAACTTGATCAGGGAATCCTGGTTGATTTCAGTGAATTTCCCTATGAGAAGACTCTAAAGATGCCCTTTGCTTCCCCCAGGTCAAGTTTTGAAGAGACTGAAGCCCTTGTGAACGCTGCTACAAAAAACCAGCACCCTGTCCCACGAGGGCTGGCCCCTAACCAAGAGCCACACTTGCAGGGGCCAGAGAAATCCTCCCAGAAGGAGCTGGAGGCCATGGCCTTGGGCACCCCTTCAGAGGCGATTGAAATTGTAAGTGGGGTTGGAGGGCCCCAGATCACAGGAGAGGGGTGTGGGCCAGCTGCGTATTGTCACCAAGAAGGCCAGGCCTTCAGAGCAACACTCACCTGGCACCTGCCATGGGTCCCACCCTGACTCCCTGACCACAGAAGCCAACCTGCGAGATCCCATACCATGAGGATGAGGGGGAGGTTCTCTGTTCACACCCGGGTGGTTTTGCATTTCTCACTTAAGTACTTTTTATGCCTTCAGGGTTATTTATTTTCCATATTTCGCCCCTTAGGACCTGACTGTTGCTTTGGAGCAGTCATTAAGCAGTCCTGTGCCACTTCATTCTTGATGGCGGAGGGCAGGGGATGCTTCTTTTGGGAAACAGTTAGTTTTCCTGGGACTTAGTGATGGGAATGTCTCCTGTTTAAAGGCTAGGACTTTTCCTCTCCCCAAGCCCTGCAGGGGTCTTGCAGAGCAAATAAAAGCTGAGCAAAAGGCCTTACCTACCCCCGGTCCCTGCACCGCACGTGTATCATGTGGCCTTGTGCATGCTCCAAAGTAAGTGATGCCCATGCCAGGCTCTTCCACGCATCTGGAATGCACCATCCTTCTAGCTGAATTTTATTTTTATTTCCTCTACCTCCCGCCCAGCAATCCCCAAGCAGGTGTGAAGCCCTTCATTTAGTGTGTTATTTTTGTTGTTCTGTCTTAGTAGGCCATTTCTCTCATGCATCAAATGTCTATTGAGCACCTACTGTGTGTCTGGCAGTTGGATGCTGGGGTAGATACCAGGAAAATAACAGTAAAAAGAGGATCTAGATGTGAATCCATCTCTCATGTTAATACTCTGAAACACACATCCATGGTTCACTTTCTACAATGCTGGCTTCTGAGTCTGAGGTCTTTCTGATCTATCAGAAGACACTTTCTCACTTGAAATCATCTTTCCATGATTTAGAAAATTACCTTTACCAAAACCTGACTTTCTTTGACATACCTAATTACTTGAAGGTATTTCTTGATGAGTTATGTTTGGAAAACCCACCAACTAACTGGCCTTTCACCTCCCACTAGCTAGCTCCCGTTCATCAATCAGGGAGCGAGGGTGGCGTGGGGGTGGGAGGACACTGAAGGCCGCGCTGTGGGGAGGGGGTTGGGTCTGCCAATCTCAAAATGTCCATTGTCAGCTTGTGGGAATTAGTCCAGATGGAGCCGCAAGTAATGGCAGCTAACTGATACTCTCTTTAGCTTCAAGGCAGAAATGTCCAGCAAATGGCAGCGTGGGCCTTGCTTGGAATCAATATCACTCTTTGTTCTCCTCTGTTTTTCTTGTGTGTCCTCCTCTCTGCCGGTGTTCAGACAGCTCCCGAGGGCTCCTTTGCCTCTGCTGACGCCCTCCTCAGCAGGCTAGCTCACCCCGGCTCTCTCTGTGGTGCACTTGACTATCTGGAGCCCGACTTAGCAGAAAAGAACCCCCCACTATTCGCTCAGAAACTTCAGGTTTGTAGCCCACGTGTGACCTTTCGGGAGTTTGGCAAAACCTCAGTAGAGAATGAACCCCCGAGGCCCAAATGAAATGAGGCAGGATTTGATGAGGAACTGCTGAGAATGTTCCCGGTGACCTGTCTTCCCTTTAAAGAAGGGTATACGTGATGTTCTTTACCCAGGATACCAAAGTTATACAAATTGTGTGATTACGTATTGAACAAACCATTTCTATTTCAATTTGGAAACTGGGCCCAAATCGTCATTTTTTAGGAGCACTGATAGCCCCAAAAGCAATTTCTGTGATTTATTCACTGAACCAAGAATATCAGATCACCACTGAGCCAAGCTGCTTATATGCAGGTGGCTATCTCAGACTCCCATTGAGATAACATCTGGGCTCAGTCTTGCATCTGGAACAAAAAACAGTGATGTACTCTGTGCTTTAAATTTGACAACTTAATTTGATATCCTCTAGACTAGGATGTTCAGAGCAAACCTAGAGAGACTGTTACCAGCCATCTGAGAGTCACAGATCCATTCATGGAGACTGTTGGCCAACTTCGCCTTAAGAAAGAAAAAGGGAAAGAAATCAAAAGAGAAAAGTCCAGTACAAATTTTGATCCCATTTTGAAAATCATTTCATATTCAACTGCACAATACTCCCCGACAGATAGTCAAAAGGGTGATTTTTTTGAAAAGGAAATTAAATGCTTATTTCATGATCTGCTGAGGTGCTAATTGTGAGAGAAAGGCGGAGCGTGTGTTTTTCCCGAGTGCCTGTCTTGACACATTTTCATGGCACGTTCATTTCTCGGATGTGGAAACCATTGACGTCTGTCTTGATGCATTCCCTGCGGTTTGCCCACACCCCCGCGGGCAGGAGGAGTTAGAGTTTGCCATCATGCGGATAGAAGCTCTGAAGCTGGCCAGGCAGATTGCTTTGGCTTCCCGCAGCCACCAGGATGCCAAGGTACCGGTTTGCTGCCGCGTGCGCCACCTCCTGAGAATGTCGTGTGCCGCTGGGGTACAGAAGCTGCTTTTCTAACCATCCGCCAGGCGGGCATCGTCGGTGTCCAGCAAAGGGTCATTTCCAAAAAGCTGAAAGCGTCACTCTTGCATAAACACACACTGAGCACATAGCTAAGATCTGTTTAACTCAATAATGCTAAACCAGTGGGATGGTAATGCTGGTTAAAGGGAGGGTAATGAAGAGACCAACGTATAGGTCAGTGGGGTGAAGAAGGATAGCCTAAGATGGCAAAGTTGGATAGAAAGCTGGTTAGCACTGATTCAACAGAGCAAAAAAAAAAAAAAAAATTATGACTTTTGAGGGTTTTTTTTTTTCTACAGATGGCCATTTGCTTCTCTATTGAACAAAAATCATTTGCAACTTTTCTATTTTCTAGAAGTTAACATATAACTTTGCTGAGATGAGACCCTCATCAGTAACACATAGTACGTGAAACCAAGGCATTTGATGATACCCTAGACCAGGCCTACACAATCCTTTCTGTAAAGTGCAGATAAGTATTTCCAGCCTTGTGGGCCGTACTATCTGGCACTGTTCCAATGAAACTTGTATCTATTTATTTTCATTTTTTTTTTTTTTTACAAAAAAGGGCAGTGGGCCATTTGGAGTCTCCCACTCCCTAGTTCCGGCATGGAGTGTGACATTGACAGGGCGTGCAGAAATCTTTTTGCCTGGCTTCCAAGTTTGGGGTAACTTTTCTTAACAACTTAAATGAGTTGCCGATGACGTGCAGAACGTGTGTTTGCCCCTGGATTGTCCGTGCAAACCTTGATCTCTGAGGGTGGCCTCATTCCTACCCCTCACCCCACCTGGAGTGGGACAGCCCGATGAACCTGGTGTGTCAGATTGTGCTCCGTGGCTTTGAACAGGTAGGCAAACCTCTCTGGGCCTTAGTTTTGCCGTTCACGAGATGGGGCCGATCATAGTCACTTTACAGGTGGCTGTGAAGATGACAGACAGCTGGTGTGCAGAGACTGGCGCCGTGCTTGACACATAGTAGGTGTGTGATCAAAGAAAGCCGCTGCGTCAGCTAAGACTTCCCTTTTGCCTCTGTTACTGGATCAGCTGCTCCCAGCATCTCTCCTTGGTAGGTGGATCCGGGTCCCATTTTACAGATGGGCACGTGGAGCCACTTGACAGTGATTCACCAGCCTGTTGGGGAGTAGAAGTCAGGTCTCCAAGTGAGAGGCCCCTGGCTGGGTGCGGTGGTGCATACCTGTAGTTCTAGCTACTCGGGAGGCTGAGGTGGGAGGATTGCTTGAGCCCATGAGTTCAAGGTTACAGTGAGCCATGATCACATCATTGCGCTCCAGCCAGGGTGACAGAGTAACCCTCTAACTTTAAAAACAAATGTAAACATGGGAGCCCCTGGCCTGCCTGCCTAGAGTAACAGCTCATCTGCAGAGGGGGCAGTGGCGTCTGTGTCTGTCATCCTTGGTACAGGACTAGGAGTCCAGCTGCTGCTCCGGCCCTGAGGGCCCCTAATGTGATCTCCCTGGCCATACCCAAAAGAGAAGCCCCTCCCAGAGGCAGGAGGTGGTTACACTGTGGGTGTGCGGGCTGGGAACAGTGAGACTCAGGGCAGGGACAAGAATATAAATACAGATTGGGGATGTCCCCATTCTTGTTGCCAAACCATAAGCTTAGGTTGAATTTCCATGAAAGCAAGATTTTTAGAGAGCATGAAGCAGGGAGGATCCCCCAGCCCCACCACTAGATTTATTTCTAGATATTCTTGGGGCTTAAAGACAGAATGAATTGTGTGCAGTTTGGCCACTGTAAGTACCGTGTATTCCTGTCCAGAGTTTGAAGTGGAATTGAGCATGTTTGGTGAATAGCTCAGGGTGGAGATGGAGTGTGCTGGGTGCCCTGGTCCCCCTGCCGCCTCCTTTGGAGAGCAGTCAGAGAAAACTGTTGGCAAATAATGGCCAGGAGTTGACTTTTTGTCCGTTACAGGCTCTTCTCAGAATATGTGCCGGATTCTGAGTTAGAAAACGGTGTTGTGTGTGTTCATAGGGTGTGAGTCGCAGAGGCAGCCCAAGCCACCTCTTTTGTTTCGGAAGTGTATGCTCAAAGGAACATTCATTCTCTGAGGGTAGAACTGTCTCGGGGTAAATAAGGAACGTTTTTCTCTCACAGAGTCACTTGTATTGCTTTTGTGAAAAGTACATTACCTGCTGATGTTGGCCTATGGAAAATAGATGCTGTTCCTGTAGCTACCCAGCCCAAGGGTGGTCCATGAGTCTGACCTCAAGTTGGCCCCCGTAGGTTTCTTTAACAAATAGAAAGATTGTCCCTTGCTGCATTGGATGGAAACTGCTGATGCACGGGAAGAGAAAACAGCAGCTGTGCATCCCATTTGCCGTTTCTTCTGGCCATAGATTTCAGCTGTAGGTGACACAGTTCCGTCATTTTGCCACCATGGTCTTAAGCTGTTGCTAACACAAAGATGACATCACTTGGAATGAAAAATATCATATTGCATGGATGAAAATCACCATGAGATAGAGTGGGGAGTGATTTTCTGGCTGTTCCCTAGAGCAGCTTTGACTTCCATTTGTCTTTAGACCAGTGAAGAGCTGAGTCAGCCCTGGAGGAGCTGCAGTGGGGGTTTCTCCATCTCAGTTAGAAAATGTGAGAAATGAGGAAAAATCCTTAGGGGCTGGGGTGTCAGGCTGCGGTCTTAGCATTATTTTCCTTCCACATCTTCTGGTCAAATGGAATTCGGCTGTGTCCTCCTGGGGGCAAACCTGACCAAGGTCCCTGGAAATGTGGTGCAGCAGCCCTGAATTGAACACTCAGCCACGTCAGATGAAACGTGAGTGTCGTGTCTGGGTGGCTGTCTGAGAGGCGTAAGCCATGGGCCTTTCTGGATGAGGGGGACCCCATATGAAGACTGAAGGCTATGTCTGGGTTACTTAGGAACAAGGCCACACAAATAACAAGATTCAGAGCGGGGGTGAGTCCTAGCAGGAGGCCCCCAGGGTGGGTGAGTGGTGTGGCCCCTCAGTCCATGCCTAGAAGAGGCCAATGCCTGGAACTTGCATGAGCAGAAGGAGTTGGGGCAACCTGTGTTGTCACAGAGCAGCCTGGCACCACGTCCCATGTTCCCCTCTCTATTGCTATGTCACAGACTATCCCCCCATACATACACATTAAACCGAGGTTCAGAAGGAGGGAGATGTGATGCCCAAAAGCCACAATAACAGACTGAGGAGAGTGACAAGGACCAGCTCGTGAGCACCCGTGTATTTGGCTCTTTGGAGCATCTGGAGTTATTGCTTAGAGGCTGTATCTTGACTCAGTGGGCAGGAGCAGCTGGCTGGTGCCAGTGATGGGAGTGGCATAAGGCATGATGCCCAGTGCCTCCCCATGATTGCCACTCCTCCTGGGCTTGGGGACTGCCTGTGGTCAGAATTGGATGGGGCAGCACCTGGCGGAGGCCACTTTCCTGCTTGGGTGGCGGCACATGACCTGGACACCCTCTGAGTGCCAGGCCTGTGTCTCCTTACAACCAAGAATTGTTTCTAACTGAAATTAATAGCTTTGTCTGTCGCTGATATTTTAAGATCAGATATTTTTAGATTAAACTTTGTTTCTCTCACATAACCCCTACTTGCTATTTTAGAGGGGCCAAAAAAGCCACTAGAATCACAAACTGAAATGTGAAATGGCTGTGCCGCAGAAGGCATGGGCCTTTGCAACCAATTTTTTGACCTTCATTCCACTCAAGTCCTGCGACCTGCGAGAACCTCTGGCCATTGTCACCCGCTTCAGACCTGCAGGCTGTGCCTGGGTCCTTCCTGCTGGCAGCCTGGAGTGGGGTTCTAGCACTCACCCTGGCTCAAGGGCCCCTGTGGACAGTTCCCTGCTGGCACCATGCCCTTGACCCAGGTAGCTGTCATCTCCCTCGCTCATCCTGACTCCTGGCCTCACCCCTCCGTGGCCCCTGTGGCATGGCTCTCCCAGCCTCAGATGTGCAGATGCTCTCTCCAGAATTTGCCTCTGTCTGCTCCAGGGGACAGGGATCCTGCCCTAGTGCCAGCCCCTCCCCGCCGTGTCTGCCAGCAGGGAACTGTCCACAGGGGCCCTTGAGCCAGGGTGAGTGCTAGAACCCCACCCCTGGCTGCCAGCAGGAAGGACCCAGGCACAGCCTGCAGGTCTGAAGCGGGTGACAGTGGCCAGAGGTTCTCGCAGGTCGCAGGACTTGAGTGGAATGAAGGTCAAAAAATTGGTTGCAAAGGCCCATGCCTTCTGCGGCACAGCCATTTCACATTTCAGTTTGTGATTCTAGTGGCTTTTTTGGCCCCTCTAAAATAGCAAGTAGGGGTTATGTGAGAGAAACAAAGTTTAATCTAAAAATATCTGATCTTAAAATATCAGCGACAGACAAAGCTATTAATTTCAGTTAGAAACAATTCTTGGTTGTAAGGAGAAACCAGAGTGTACACAACGAATTTCATCAACACGCAGATACTTGGGCAGTAATTCAAGAGGGCTCTGAAGTCATCTGTTCCTTTATTGAAAACACCAGGTGGCCAGGATGAAGGGGGTCAGTGACAGTCTACAGGGTAGTGTCCATTTGCATTTTCTTACAAGACTCACTATTTTATTGATTTTTTTGATTCCCTTTCTTGTTTTACAAAGGATTTTAAGCAGCATGAAGATTATTAATTCCTTCATCAGTCATATTTAGTTTTTGCCCAGTATGATAAAGTTAGTTTTAATGAAATCAGTTTTCTCCTGCACTACAGGGAACCTGCTTACTTTGGTCAACATTGAATCTCATTCTGGGAAACCCTCTGGCCCAGTCTCAGATTCTCCATTTTTTCATCTTCAGAAGGTCCATGCTGAGTTTGATGGTGACTGATGTTGCTCGTTAAAAAAATAATAATAATAATAAAAATACATACTTGTTGACTTTAAAAGTGATGGGAACAGTTTTTATTTTTCTTTTTAAAATCCTTTGCCTATTTTTTTTCTTAAAGACAGAGTCTCACTCTGTCACCCAGGCTGGAGCAATCTCAGCTCACTGCAATCTTTGCTTCCTGGGCTTTAAGTGATTTTCATGCCTCAGCCTCCGAAGTAGCTGGGATTACAGGCAGGCATCACCACGCCCAGGTAGTTTTTATATTTTTAGTAGAGACAGGGTTTTGCCATTGGCCAGGCTGCTCTTGAACTCCTGACTTCAAGTGATCCACCTGCCTTAGCCTCCCGAAGTGTTCAGATTACAGGTATGAGCCACTGCGTCTGTTCCCCCAATATTTTTTATTAAATTTTTTACAGAGATGGGGTCTCACAATGTTACCCAGACTGTTTTCAAACTCCTGACCTCAAGGGGTCCTCACACCTCAGCCTCCCAAAGTGTTGAGATTATAGGTGTAAGCTACCACACTCCATAAAGTTCCTTTGGGAATTGTATGTTTATTAACTTTCTCCATAAAGACAAATGTTGAGTCTTGATCTCTGTGTAATTTTCCAACTACTTCCTGAGAAGTTCCCCCATGACAAGCAGAACTATGAAACCCACTCTCAAACAATAGAGGTGAACCCCTGCACCCAAGAGGCTCTGGCCCCGTGGCCTGGTGGTGCCCTTGCTTCTGGGAGGTCAGCCTGCCTCTGCTGAGAGCTGTTAATGTCTATTCTGGTCAAGTGTCCTTGAAACAGAGGCTTCTTGGGAGCCTGAGCCTGCCCTGTTCTCACATGAGCGAGTCTCTGGCATCTGGTTGAAGGGGACTGTGCACTCCCATCACTGGCCAGTGGATCATCTGGGTCCCGCTTCAGGGCTACCCCAAGTATGCAAGGCCAGGCAGGCGCCATGAAATCCAGGCAACCGGCATTCTCTTCCAGGACAACCGAAACGATGTAATTTCACCCTGCATGTCTACAGCTAACTAACTGGTCCTAATTCGATCATCTCCGGTCCTATCCATTAAACTTCTCCTTGAGTTTTCTAAGCTGCCTCCCCTCTCGGGTTCATTTACCCTGATGCCGTCGTAGGGTAGACATGCCTGTTCTTGTGGTGGAAGAGACCACTTCTGTACGGGTACCTTGAGGCCCACTGCCTTCCCAGTTACCGTTGGCTCTTTGATCTTACCAGCTGTCCTTGATAAACCCTCATCATTCTTTCCCCAAATCTCCCTCTCTCTACTGCACTGTGGTGGCCTTTCACCATTCAGTTTCCTCCCATAATTCCCCAAGGGAAGAAGCAGTCCTGCTCTGCCTGTTAGAGCACTCGAGGATCGATAACTAGGGTAGAGGTTCGCCTGGGTAGCCATGGCAGCGCGATGAGGTTAATGCATAGGACTGAGAGTGTGGTTGGTTTGATGTTTCATTCGCAGTAGAGGTAGACTGACAACCCGCTGTGCTGGTCCGTGATGCTGCTAACACTGCCTTTCAACTGCGTTGCAAATTGCCGAGCATTTTGTGCAAAGGGAAAAAGAATAACCACAGACTCCTTCTCACCTCTGGGAGGCTGGTATCTGTTCTCCGCAAAAGGCTGTCAAGTCTCCAATCAGTATCAGTTGGATGGGTTGGTGTGGTGGATCATGCCACTTGTTCAGGGTCTCATCAGCAAATGTGGATATTGTCATTGAGCCAGTTTTTAATTTTCCCCTTGATGTAACAGATTTCAGGGCAACAGAACGCCAACGTAACTCTCACATCCAGAAACTCGACCCAGCCAAAGGTGATACTGGTTGATGACTACAGTAGGCCTTAAGCTTTGTGTGACTCAGCATCCTTTCAAATGGAGCTGAGCAAATACCACCAAAATTGAAATGTAAACAGTCTTACCAAAGTGATCAAATCTGTGGTTATTCAAAACTAGGCAAACGTAGACTAGAATTCAACATTATTCGCCATTGAGATCTTATTTTGGAAGTGGAGCCTGCTGAATAGCGCCCTGGGTTCTCAGGCACTGTGCCTAAGTGGCTCAGCATGTGATAAATGGCAGAGATAAGCAGGTACCAGACACACTGGACTCCAAGGCCTGGGAGCCGCAGGGGCCTCTGCCGTTAGCCCCTTTGTCTGCCTGCACAGGTGCAGAATGATAGGTCTCCATCCATAGACTCTACTCGGCATTTCCCTGTTCATCAGTCTGTGCACTTTCTCATACTTCTGATGTTCTTTGTTTCAAAACCATACAACTGGCCCATTCATGAGAGGGTGAGTGTGATCCTCTTTGTCATATGATTAATGTTAACTCTTTTTTTTTTTTTTTAATTAAAAACCATTCCACAGAGAGAGGCTGCTCACCCAACAGATGTCTCCATCTCCAAAACAGCCTTGTACTCCCGCATCGGGACCGCTGAGGTGGAGAAGCCTGCAAGCCTTCTGTTCCAGCAGCCCGACCTGGACTCTGCCCTCCAGATTGCCAGAGCAGAGGTATTGTGGCATGTGACGTGACCACCCTCTTCCTGCCACTTACTAACAAACACATATGCTCACAGTCCACAAAGCCAGTGTCTTTGGAGACAGACTTTGTTCTCTGAATGCTGCAGGCAAAGGTGTGTGGCAGACTGTGGGTTTTGATCTTCCTGACACTGTGTGTAATGGGCCTTTTGGGCCTTGTTGAATTTGTAACAAAAAGCACGCCTCTTTCAGCTGCTCCCCAGTGGGCACTGTGAAAGTCTGATATCTGACTTCTTTCTTTTTCATGCGCAGGGAAGTTCTCTGAATGTAATTATCATTTGTTGTAGGAAGTTTTCAGTCCGCATTTATTCACTGTCTCCTTTTCTTGATCTGTGAATTGCTCAGAGCTGAATTCACTCATCTGGGGCCAACCTTTCTCTTCTCCCTGAACTAGATCATAACCAAGGAGAGAGAAGTCTCAGAATGGAAAGATAAATATGAAGAAAGCAGGCGGGAAGTGATGGAAATGAGGTGAGTTGGGGAGCCGGGCCTTGCTGGCGCCTGAGGGATGCTTTTACCTGTGGTTTGATGATGAGCGGAGCTGGTGCGGTCCACAGGGGAGCGTCTTCTGTAGAAATTCTCTCTCCTTCATTACACGTGCTTCCTATTTTTTAAAAGTATTTTTACTCTAATACTATTACTAAAATAGCATGCACATGAATTAAAGAATGCATTCAAATATATACATCTACAATGCAAAACAGATCTTCACACTCAGCCTCCGGTTCCAAAACCTGAAGGTGACTCTTCTGTTTCTTGTGGTTCTTTCCAAGAATTTTCCATTTTTCATCACAAATGTGATAGTGAATCTAAACAGCCTCTTTTTTCTCCAAAACAAGAGAGCATGCAGGATATATTATTCTATAGTCTTTTTAATTTTTTTTTTTTTTTTTTTGAGACAGAGTTTCACTGTTTTTACCCAGGATGGAGTGCAATGGTGCCATCTTGGCTCACTGCAACCTCCAACCCCACTGGGTTCAAGCGATTCTCCTGCCTCAGCCTCCTAAGTAGTGGTGATTACAGGTATCTGCCACCACACCCAGCTAGTTTTTTTGTATTTTTAGTAGAGACGGGGTTTCACCAGGCTGGCCAGGCTGGTCTTGAACTCCTGACCTCAGGTGATCCACCTGCCTCAACCTCCCAATGTGCTGGGATTACAGGCATGAGCCACCGTGGCCAGCCCACTCCTTTTAAATTTATCAGCATATCTTGGACATATTTTTTATTCCTCTCTGCCTCATTCTGTTTAGCAGGTGCTTAATAGTCCATTGTATGAATGTAACATAATTAATTGAACCAGTCTCTGTGGACAAACATTTAGGATGTTTCCTGACTTTAGCCTAAATGATTTAATTTCATTTGTGGTATATCGTAATAGAAATATAGTCACCACATATAGTGTACGTAAGTACAATGGCGGATACTAGTTGATTATCAGATCAATTGCATTCCTGGCTACCATTTTAAGTAGAAAGCAAACTTTAGGTAATCATATCCCATGTTCTAGGTCCTGGTAGGATCTTTCTGAAATTCTCCTGTTCGTTCCTTTTTTCCGCTGGTGGTTTCCCGTGACCACCTCTGGCCGTTAAGCTTAGTGTGCTGTTTCACATTCAGACGAGAGCCCTGCAGTTGCGTTATTTTTAAACCTCTTTGTTTTGTCTCTTATTTTGGGGCATGGGTGGCTCTAGTTTTTTACATGCACTGAACATGAAGCATGGCACCCTGGGGAGGCTGGAAGTTCTGTCTCTAATTTCTTTTGCCTCCTGGGAGCTTTGCCTTCTTGGTGCCGGGGGAGTGCTTCTTTGTGGTTTGAGAAGTTGTACCTCTGAGGGGCCCCCAGGAGGTACCATTTACTAGCTGATGTGGTAGGATTTCAAGATGTCACCAGCTGGCGCAGATGTGCCAGCATTTAATGGCCCGACTGTCAGCCCGTCAGCCTCTGGAGCTAGACTAGGTGAAAACCAGGCTCTGCTTCCCAGCCACTCCGGGGTGCCTTACTTAACTCTGTGCCTCACTTTGCTTATCTGTAAAATGGTGGTAAATAACAGTGCCTCAGTGGAGTAAAGCAGAAGGATTAGGAACAAAGGCTGCAGTGTCTCATGCTTGGATTCACACCTGGGCTCTGCCACTTGGCAGCCCTGGGATCTTGGAAGAGTGTCTGGATCACACTTACTCAGTGTCCTCATCAGTAATGCTGGGAACAGTGAGAGCGCTGCCTCTTAGGGTCATTGTGAGGGTAGAGTGAACAAACAGCACAGCTTAGGTATTTTCAGGTCCCTGGTCTCTCCGCGCTTCCTGAAGAACACATCCCTTATCTCCTTGTGTCCTCGGCAGTGATGGGGTTAGACAGGGGAGCCTCAACGATCTATCACAGTCTTGTGATTCTGAGATACAAGGAGGTGTTTTTTCATTACAGAAAACACAGCTTCTGTGTAGGATTCGGAACAAACCCTCAGAGGCTCCTCTCCTGTTTACCTTTCTTGGGAGTCCATCCTAGGGTGAGACACTGACCTTAGGAGCAGGGTCGAGCAGCCAAGGACAGGCACCCAGCGTTAGACCCTGCAGAATACAGTCTACCTTCGTCATCCTTTCACCCTCATTGAATTTCTCATACAGCCCTGAAAGTTGGAGTCTAGGAAAATCCTTACTGTACCAAGGAGTAAGCAGAGCACCCGCAGCTTCTATGAATGTCATGCTCAGAGTCACACAGCTGGAAGGCACAAGGCCAGTGGGAGCCCAGGCCTCCTGACCGGGGGGGTCTCCATGGTCTTCTGTCGTTAGGGTCCTGAATCTTTAGCAGTTACTCGTCTTTGGTTCTCCTGTGGGGAATAATTGCTGGGTAATGTAGGTGAATCCCTGATTCTTTTTGAGAAGTTTCTTCCAGCAGGTTCGTTTTCTTCACACATGGGTCCTTCTACCTGGGGACAGCTCTGAGGCAGTATGACAAGCAGGGGATTTTAATGCTTTGTGCAGTGACTGTTTGTTGAAGCTTCCCAAGAAGTTTACTCTGGGCCAGTAGGAGATAAGACTTGTGTTCGATGATGCCAGATGCATGAGATACTTTGGAGAAAGATACAGATAAAAGGTGACAGAGTTCCAAGGAGAAATCAAGGAAGGCTTCCTGAAGGAGACAGCATTTCAGTTGGACCTTGAGAAACAGACTGTGAGGGGTAGAAATAGAGAGAGGGAAAGTGAACAACGTGGGTAGAGGCATGGGGATGAGAAGCCGAGAGCAAACAAGAAATCATTTGTTCTCATTGAGCCACCATGTTCATGGCATGGCTTGGAAGGAGGTAAGATCGATGAAGGAGCTTGGGCCCAAACTGCAAAGACCTCAATTATCAGACTGAAGGTTTGGCTTTATTTTCAATTGTCAAATTTGTTTGGGCGTTGGAATCTCACTCTGTTGCCCATGCTGGAGTGCAGTGCCTCGGTCATAACTCACTGCAGCCCCAGACTCGTGGGCTCAAGACCCTCCCACTTTTGTCCCTTGAATAGCTAGGACCACAGACGTGCACCATCACACCTGGTTAATTCTTGTATTCTTTGTAGGGACAGTGTTTTACCATGTTGCCCAGGCTGGTCTCGAACTCGTGGACTCAAGCAAAACTTCTGCCTTAGCCTCTTCAGTAGCTAGGACTACATATGCACACCACCATGGCTCATGAATTTTTTTTTCATTTTTGTATAGGCAGGATCTGTTGCCCAAGGTAGTCTCAAACTCCTAGCCTTAAATAATCCACCCCAGCCTCTCGGTACCTGGGACTACAGGCCTGCCCTACTCTGCCTGGTATTGTTTTTTTTCTTAGTGGACAGTGAGGAGTGTTGAAGGCTTTGCATAAGAGAGTGGCATATTTGGAGTCAGGCACTGGGAGAATGAGTGTGCAGGGCGAGGACCAGCGTTGAAGGTGACCCGGGAAGTCGGGGCCCCACTGGACATGGGTCAGGCTGTGGCGTCCAGCTGTGTGAGATGGAAAAGAATTCTGTTGTCCTGACTCCATGTCTTTACTTCTCTTGCAGGAAAATAGTGGCCGAGTATGAGAAGACCATCGCTCAGATGATAGGTAGGTATCCTGACCTGTGGGGGCTCAGACCGGCCCTGACTTTTCTGAACTGTGAGGGGGCCTAGGAAGATAGGAGGCTCAGAGTGGGTTTCTGGTAAAGTGTGAAGCCTTTCAGGGAGGGACCAAAGCATTCCAGAAAAGATGGCTTTGCCCCGGGACAGAGAGCCTGGGGCTTTCTGGAAACGCCCTGGTCTGTGCCGTAGCATTATTCACACCTGTGGGAAGTCATGACTGTCACCTGCCGGCCACCATTTGACCCAGCCAAAGACTCTCCACCTTGTGGGGAAAGAGATTTCTGCTGGTTGGGATATTTGGGGGATTTTTTTTCTTTTTGCTTATGGGAGAGAATAGGAAACAAATACCTAGACCCTAACTTAGTTTAGACTCAAATGACAAAATACCCGACTCAGCCTTTCCACAAGGACCCAAGGACCCAAGGACAAGGACAGTGGATGATGGCGTGATGGTCTGTCCCCTTCCTCCCGTGACCATGGCAGGTGCTGTTCGCTGACCCCAGCGTTGTTTCTCACTGAGATTGGACGCTGCCTTGGAATCCTTCTTAACACAGCGCCCCTGGCAGCCAGTACTAACAAATTTGCTTTGGCCCACAATGAAAGAAGTCCTCAGTGATGAGCTACACACGCCTGAGCCTTTTTAGCCCAAGTTTTTATGCTAATGATCACTATTCAGAAATGATATTATGGCTGGGGCTGCGGGGTACTTGTTTATCTATTTGTTTATTTGCTTAGTTTCGTAATAATCTATTTTTTGTTTGTTTTGAGATGGGGTCTTGCTATATCGCCCAGGCTGGTCTCAAACTCCTGAGCTTCAGCGATCCTCCTGCCTCGATCACCCAACGAGCTTGGATTATAGGTGTGAGCTACCATGCCCAGCACATGATAACCAGCTTTTGTTTTCATTTTTGTTTTTGTTTTTGGAGACAGAGTCTTGCTCTGTTACCTGGGCTGGAGTGCAGTGGCGCAGTCTTAGCTCACTGCAACCTCCACCTTCCGGGTTCAAGTGATTCTCCTGCCTCAGCCTCTCAAGTAGCTGGGATTATAGACAACTGCTATCATACCTGGCTAATTTTTATATTTTTAGTAGAGACGAGGTTTCACCATGTTGGCCAGACTGGTATTGAACTCTTGACCTCAAGTGATCTGCCCACCTCAGCCTCCCAAAGTGTTGGGATTGCAGGCGTGAGCCACCACACCTGGCCCGATAACCAGTTTCTAAAAGATTTTTTCTTCTGAGGATATATGGAGTAAAAACTCCAGGTCACTGCAGACCGCACTTTATGTGTCCAAGCTTGACACTGCTAGCACCTGGCCCCTCAGCCCCAAACAGTTGGATGTATGAGCCACGTCACACCTCCAGCTTGTCCCAAGATAAATATAATAGCAGCCTCAGGAATGGTGAAGAGCCCAACAGTTGAGTGATTTCCATTCAAAGGAGCTTTAATCGTGATTCATTGTAACAAAGTGCATTTCACTCAGAAAAAAAAAAAAAAAAAAAAAAAAAGCCTATTCAGGTTGAGCCTTACGGTGCATGCCTTCTATCAAAATGAAACTTCTTCATTAAATTGGTATAAGAATTTATGAACACATATGGATAAGATAAAAAAAAATGCTGGCAGAAATGGTCAGGCTGAGGGATTTATGTTTTCCTTATGCAGAGTTTAGCAAGTCGAACCCAACTTTTTGGCCTCCTGGATGTGAGAACCTGACTCAGGCCCTCCGTGGTTCATCTGGAAGCATCCCGCCCCATCTCAGCCATACTCTGTGATTTTTGCCTTTCGTGATGACATTTTGGTACATGTTGAAATGCAGGGGCAAGGATGTGAGCTTTTGCTCCTGAGAGGAGGCTACCCAAGCCATCTTTTATTGCTCAGCTGGCCAAGCTGATATAAACAGACATTCCCTCTTGAAAATTCAAAGTGGAGAATGTGTCTAGTTGGCATAAATGGCCTGTCCTTGTCACGGCAGAAAGATTACTCAACTCCCACGGTTTTTTCAAAGCCTATCTGCAGGTGACACCTGAGGACCTTTTCAATCCTAGGCAGTGCGAGTTCCTTCCAAGCCCTGAAGAGAGTGCCACCGGCCTCCCGCTCACCCCGGCTCCAGGGATTAGGGCCACACATCACCCCCCACCCTCACCCCTGCTCCCAGACCTGACGTGTTTGGCCTGAGGGGCCCTCTCTTCAAGAGCTGTACGCACAATCCCTTACAGCATTTTCCTGTCCTTGGAGTACTCTCTGGGTGGTCCCGTGAAACCTCTCCAGTGTCCCTGGCTAGGAGGAGCATTGCCACACAGAGGGATATCTCACTGTGTATCCGTTCCCTGTTCCCCATCCTCATTCACCCATTCACTGTTCTGTCTGTCATTCCAAGGCTTTTCTCATCAGAAAGGTGGTGGGCCTGGGGTCATTCTTTCAGCCACTGCTGCAGGTCATTGGCCAAGGTCACCATAGATTTCAGGGTCCTTGTGGAAGACAGCAGGGGGCTGAGGCATGGCCGGACTCACTGTAGCTGTGGGCAGGATGTGCCTTCTTTCTGGCATGGTTCGGGTCAGGGTCTCCATGCATGGTAGCATGCCCAGGAGTCCCACGTGGGTTCCATGCTTTTCTTTCCATTTTCGCTCACCCAACCAGCATCCCTTGTGAAAGAGGAAACTCAGGCCCAGAGAGATTGGCAGTTCAGAACCACAGTGAATGTAGTCGGATTTTGAGGTTAAACCAGCTCCACTCGACATGTGTTAGCTCTTCCTGGCTCCGCTCCATACGGCTTTCACAGATGCTCCACACCAGGGTGACATCAGCCCTGCTGTTGTGATTCATTCGCATCAGACGTTACTGGAGAGGATATGTCTTTGAAGCTCAAATATTGACTATTTAGAATTCAGAACAAAAAGAGACTTCTGTGCTTTCTGCATTCCAGGTTGTTGCAATTGATTTTTTTCTGCTTTTCTGACAACTGCCCTGATTATCTGTTTTGCTTCCATTTTTCTGTTGCTTCTTGCCCTTTGCTTGCAAAACAAACAGGCAAGCCTGGTAAGTAAATGCTTTCCCCTCTAATTTGACACCTGCCCATCGCAACCGTTTGTTTGTTTGTTTGTTTTTCTTTTTTTCTTTTTTTTTTTTTTTTTGCTTTGTGTATTGCTGCATTCCCCCCACATGATTTCATAATGTGAAAAAGCCAGAAAAAAAAAAAAAAAGTCTTCTGGAGCATTGTTTTGTCGTTGAGTGCAGGGTGTCTTTTTCCTGATTTGAAGAACCTAACTGCATTTGTCACTTACGAAAGGATTTGTGAAGCATTCTCATCTCCTGGGAACGGGGCAGTTCTATTTTTAAAAGGGTTAGGTGGAGAGGAAAGGAAACCTGAGGAGGGAAAGCGTTTGGGTCCAGGAAATCAGATGGACTTGGTTTGGTAAACAGCTCCTTTCCCAAGTCAAGTGAAACATACACACGGGCTCAAATCAGCCCAGAATGTCCACCATACAGCATGCTGGGAACTGAGGAAGCAGCCAAAATTCAAAGAATAAAAACACACATTTGATTACTAGAGACATTTTGAAAGGGCCTTTCTTTTAGCAGTGTGGGTATAGCAGGCAGGTTGCTGGCGATTCTTCTCTCTCTCTCTGTGTGTGAAAAATCTCCCTTTTCATGAGCCACTGTGACACTAGTGCACTCATTCCAGGGGTTACAGAGTTCGCTATGGACCATGGTGCTCTTAATAACGGGTTGCCCATACGGGACTCTTCCTCCTCGTTGAGGGCTTTATGTGTAGTTTCTCGTTCAATCTCCTGCAAATGCCAGGAGATAGAAATACTCTTTTTTTCCCTGTTTTAGGCAAAGAGGCTGAGACCCAGAGAGTTTAAAACTCTGCTCAGAGTCACTCATGTGGGCAGTGTTAGAATCAGGGCTCGAACCCAGGCAAGCAGACTCCAGAGCCTCTTAGCCACTGGCCTGGGCAGCTCTGGGCTGCTGGTAGTGAGAGCTCTAGCAGCTGTAATGCCACGATTGGAGACAGGGTGGGAGGGCCATGAGGCATCTTCAGGGCCAGTGGTTCTCCAGGCAGGGTCCCTGCCCCAGCAGCATCTGTGTCACTGGGAAACTTGTGACCTATGCGCAGTCTCTGCCCCACCCCAGACCTCTGAATCTGACACTGTGGGGTAGGGCGTAGCAGCCTGTGTGTGAACAAGCCTTTCAGCTGAATAAATGCACACTCACATGGGAGAGTTTGTGGAAATGAGGCGCTGGGACTCCAAGAGGTCAGAACTTTATGTCAAGACCGGAGCTGAAACGTAGGAAATGACCCTACCACACCACACCGTAACAGTGTGCCTAGACTGGGGTATGGCAAGATGCCAGTGTTTCCAGAAGCTACGGGAAAAGAACTCCTGCAACAAAATCTCCTCCTCCTAAGGGAGCTGCATCCATCAAGCTCTGTCATTACAAGAGGCCCATGTAGAGACGTGGTGGTGATCACAGTTTCAGGTTTGGGTTCAGGCTCTGCCATTTTCTCTGAACAGTGAGACTTAGCTTCTCAAACCCTCTGTTTCGCCTTCTGTGAAATGAGGGTAGAAAAGCTGCCCTGGGTGGTTGCCATACCATAGTCGTTGCATGGATGTCAATCAGGTATCCTGTATGCCTGGCACTGTGCTAGGCCCCGGGGCAGAGCAAGCAGACAAAACAGAACGTGCATTCATCAGGGAGATGAGCCACTGATGTCCTCGCGTAAGCACGCGTGTACACATGCATGCACACATCTGATGTAATGATAAGGGGCGGCTCCTGCTGAGAAGAGGAAAATAAAGGACTCTAGAGGGAGAGGAGGCGTTTCCAGCACCTCTGGAGAGGTGACATGGGATCAGACACCTGAGCAAATGCTGGGGAGCCCTGGAAGCTCTGGGGTGGAACCCCCTGGGGCGTTGGAGGCCTTTGTGGCTGAAGTGGAGAGGCCAGGGAGGGTAGAGGGCAAAGCATGCAGGCAGTGATTTGGGTGCTATTTCCGTCAGAGGGAGGTCACTGAGCAGGAGTGAGGTGGCGCTGTCTGCACATTAGGAAGCTTGTCTGGCTGCTGAGTGCTGGCTCAGAGATGGTCAACACCTAGAGCAGCCAGCAGGTACCCGCCACACAGAAGGGCCCAGTCAGCACTGGCTGCCACTGTTCTGTGGTTTCCAGATGTGATCTGTCTGTGGCAGGCAGCCCTCGGAGTCATTCCAGGTGGCAGGCAGCCCCCTTCCCGGTGACCAGGGCCTGACAGAAAGACAGGTGTGCTGAGCCCCTTCCCCAGGAGCTCTGAGTGGGCCTTCTCCCCGTTCTGCTCTCATCAAGAGAGCAAATGGTTCGTCACCCACCTGAGCTGGGGATGGGTCCACACAGAGGACGGGGGTGTTTTGTGTAGAGTAGTCAGAGAACGCCTTTCCCATAAGTGTAGAAATGATTTTCTAGGTAGCCACGAAAAAGAACAAAAGTCATGTCCATTGTACCAAGGTGGATACAGCTGGAGGCCGTTATCCTCAGGGAATCCATGCAGACACAGAGAGCCAAACACTGCGTGTTCTCACGTATAAGTGGGAGCTGCACATTGGCTACACCTGGACGCAAAGATGGACCCAGAAGACATGGGGAGTCCAAAGTGGGGGCGGAGGGAAGGCAAGCAAGGCTTGGAAAAACAGGCTCCTTAGAAGCCAGACCCCAGCATCAGTCACACTGGATGGCCGGGTAACCAACCTGCACATGTGCCCCAAATTGAAAAAAAATACATATTTTCTACATATTTAGGGCAAATTATTAGCTTGGGATGGCCAAGGGCCAGAGAGGTGGGGCGGAAGACGACGTTCCTCTCACCAGGATCAGCCACACTGAACTGGGCCCAAATCAATTTACATTGTACATCCCTGAGAAACTCACCTTGACAGAAGTAGCTCCACGTTTCTTGGAGTTACGACACTCGCTGTATCGAAGAAGCTCTCTGTGCCTGTGTGAGGGAATTTCAGAGGAGATGGATTTTGGGCTCCGGGTTTCCAGCTGTGTTAAGGACCCTCAAAGACCTCCTCTCTGTCCTGATACGAAGGAGGGTCCACCCTTCACAGCCCACACCTCAGCACCCTTTAATCGTCCCAACACAAAGTTCAGTAGCGATGTCTTCTTTTTTTACTTTCTGGATCTCTCTGCTTGCTGTCAACAACCACGTGGCGTCACTAGGGATGTTGGCATAGACCCGTGAAGGGGCTGCATATGTTAGGGAATAAAAATGGCTCATTTCTACTTCATGAGGCTGCAAGGCCTGGACCTGGGAAGGTGGGACTATGGGTTTATCCCAAGGAAAAGCTCGGGTTTGAGGTGCCTCCGCTGGTGAGGCTGAGTTGCATCTGAGGCCTCGGCTGGCCCCAGAGACCCAGTTTCGAGGCTCTGGGCTCCATCGTTTGGCTCCTGGTCTCTCCTGCCAGAGGACGAACAGAGAGAGAAGTCGGTCTCCCACCAGACGGTGCAGCAGCTGGTTCTGGAGAAGGAGCAGGCCCTGGCCGACCTGAACTCTGTGGAGAAGTCTCTGGCCGACCTCTTCAGGAGATACGAGAAGATGAAGGAGGTCCTGGAAGGCTTCCGCAAGGTGGGGCTGAGTCTGGGGCCCCTGGAGGAGGAGGAGGATCTGGTTGGGAGAGATTGTGGGGAGCACGGGGTGGGTTTAGGGGTTCCAGAAGTCCATCTTGAGCCACCTGCGAGGAGGGGGTCCATGCAGGCTGGGAGGCAGGCGTGGCTCCCTGCACCTGCATTCGAGAGTTCATGGGGTTCTCACCACTCCTGGGCATTTGTTCCCGGGGGGCTTGACCAGCTTGTCCTCTGCCTGCGTGTCAGAATGAAGAGGTGCTGAAGAGATGTGCCCAAGAGTACCTGTCCCGAGTGAAGAAGGAGGAGCAGAGGTACCAGGCCCTGAAGGTGCACGCAGAGGAGAAACTGGACAGGTAACGTTAGCCATGTGGGGCTGCTCCCAGGGGTCGCCCAGCAGCCCTTCCCCAGGCAGGCTGGGACCTCTGGCAGCACCTGTGACATTGGCTTGGAAAAGGGGAATCATCCAAGTGCATGTTTCGATAAGACTCGTGAGAAGGCACACACACAGTTAACATCATTTAATCAGTGGAGGATATGTGTGCAATGTCCAGGGTGCCCCGGCACCTTGGCCTCCGGGGAATGGAGTTGGGTTTGGTGTTCTCATGGGCTCCTGTGTTCCAGCTCCAGTGGGTGGGAGCTGGAGCCGTATGAGGCCACTCTCCCTGCCTGCAGCTGGGAAGCAGGAGGTGTCTCTAGTGATCCACAAAGAAGAGCGATCATCCCGATCTCCCTGTCCCTGCAGGGCCAATGCTGAGATCGCCCAGGTTCGAGGAAAGGCTCAGCAGGAACAAGCTGCCCACCAGGCCAGCCTGCGGAAGGAGCAGCTGCGAGTGGACGCCCTGGAAAGGACGCTGGAGCAGAAGGTAACGGAATGGTGTGGCCTCCAGGCGGGCAGGGCCGCTGCTCTCTGTGCTGCTGACCAGTCCAGACAGGCTGGGCTCCCCCAGCCACTGCTGCTCCTGAAGATGAGTTCATGCTTCATGAACATACCCTTGGCTGCTTCTGGAAGTCCCAGTTTTATGCCAGCCCTGAGACCAGCTTCTTCTCCACCATGCCTGGAATTGGAGCCCGCATGTGTGTTTACTGCCATTTTCATTCCTTTGCAACATTCATTTATCTGTCAGATATTTATTAAGCGCCTATAATGTGTTAGTGTAGCCCTTGAACCCCTGCATCCCGCATGCTCACTGGTGAGTGGATGGGGTGCCCACCAGGCCCTGGCAGCAGTGGCCAGCTGATGCAGAACATGGGCAGTGTCAGGGCTGGAAGGCCCAACTGGCCTCTAGTTCCAGGGACAGGAGTGATCTTCACAATGACACTCAGTTTGTGCCCAGGTTTCCTGCTTTGGGATCTGGCACCCATACATCTACCGTGTACACTCTCTCCCTGGGTGTCCGGATAAGAAGCTCCCTCAGCCCAGGAGGGCCCTCTGGGCGTTGGGCTGTTGAGTCTGTGTATGTGTGAGTGAGGTCAGCCTCCCTTCCTGGATGTGTTTCTCAAGGAGAGAATTGCCAAATGTGCAGCCTCCTTCCAGTCAATTTCCTGAGCCTTGGGGTTCCCCTGCATGTTCATCCATGAGCCCCGCAGCTTGGGGCAGCAGCTTATGCATTTTGGTCCTTGATAGGCTGTGACGAGGCACCCTTTGTTCTCATCAGGAATCCATGTGCCTCCTGAGTGGCCTCTGTTCCTCCGGGAGCGCCCAGCCAGCCCCAGGGGATTGGCCATCCTCCTTTGCCCACTGTGGTTGGCAGTGGTCTCGAGGGGCATTTGGACCAAGCAGTGGTGATCTCTGCCCTGGGCAAGTGCCAGCCCTTACTCCATTTAAGTGATGTTGGGGAAAGAGCCCTGGGGATCAAGAATCAGGGCTCCTGGCCCCACTGCACCATCTGTCACAGCCCTGGGCAAGCCTCACACCCCACCTCAGGGTCTGGGTTCCCTCTAGCTCTGAAAATGAGAAGGCTGTGTGATTGGGCAGATGGATTTCCCTGAGGTCTGAATCTGACACTTACCTAGTCTCCACTGGTCCCTGTGCCCCACAGCAGGATGCCCCTGGCTATCCAGAATTCATTCATGTTACAGATCATTCTTTTCATTCCTTTTCTTCCTTTTTTTTTGTTTTTGTTTTTGTTTTTGTTTGAGGCAGAGTCTTTTTCTGTTGCCCAGGCTGGAATGCAGTGGTGCAATCATGGCTCACTGCAGCCTTGAACACCTGGACTCAAGTGATCCTCTTGCCTCAACCTCCAGAGTAGCAGAGACCCACAGACACATTTCTCCCTACCAGGCTAATGTTTTAATTTTTGTTTTTGTAGAGATGGGGTCTTACTTTGTTGCCCGGGCTGGTCTTAAACTTCTAGGTTCAAACGATCCTCCTGTCTCAGCCTCCCAAAGTGCTGGAATTATATATAGGTGTGACATTAATTTCATTCTTTAACTTTCTTCTTAGGATGAAAAAGACAGATGGCTACTAGACAGAATTTAATATCAAAATTGCATTTAAGAAAGTCTGGACTATGCCAAATATGGCAGATATGTTCAACCTCTGCTTTGTAGGCTCTGATGATTGTTCTTAGCAGTAACCACAGAACGAGATAATGTGGTCACAACTGCCCAGTGCAAGTTTTTGCTCACTCACCCAGTATTTATTGAGTATCATTATGGTTTTAGTATTGAATGTGCTTTTTTTTTTTTTTTTTTGAGACAGAGTCTCACTCTGTCACCCAGCCTGGAGTGCAATGGTGCGATCTCAGCTCACAGCAACCTCCGCCTCCCAGGTTCAAGCAATTCTCCTGCCTCAGCCTCCTGAGTAGCTGGGATTACAGGCACGTGCCACCACACCCAGCTAATTTTTGTATTTTTAGTAGAGACGGGGTTTCAACATCTTGGCCAGGCTGTTCTTGAACTCCTGACCTCCTGATCCACCTGCCTCAGCCTCCCAAAGTGCTGGAGAGTGTACATTTTTAAATTGTTGTATGTTGATAATCCCTGTGTGACATATTTGGTGACTTGAAAAATGGAATGTTCCATTAAAACAAAAATCATTAGAAGCCGGGTGTGTTGGCATGCTCCTGTGGTCCCAACTACGTGCGAGGCTGAGGTGGGAGGACTGCTGGAGCCCAGAAGTTCAAGGCTGCAGTGCGCTGTGATTGTACCTGCACTGCAGCCTGGACAACAAAGCAAGACCCCATCTGGAAAGAAAGAAAAATCATACTTCATAGTTGTTTTGGCTATTGTAGCAGTTGAACGTAAAATGTTTCTTCGTGAGAAATGTAGCAATGCATGTGTTTGAGATGGTTCCCCATTTCCATCAGGATTTGATGCTGTTTATTTCTTTATTTTTTTATTCTGAGATGGAGTCTCACTCTGTCACCCAGGCTGGAGTGCAGTGGCACAATCTCGGTTCACTACAACCTCCACCTCCCGGGTTCAAGCAATTCTCTGTATCAGCCTCCCGAGTAGCTGTGTTCCAGCTCCAGTATTCCTGATTACCAGTGCGTGCCACCATGCCCCAATTTTTTTTTTTGTATTTTTAGTAGAGACGGGGTTTCACTATGTTGGCCAGGCTGTTCTTGAACTCCTGACCTCATGAACCACCCGCCTTGGCCTCCCTAAGTGCTGGAATTACAGGCATAAGCCACCGTGCCTGGCCACTAATAGTAATTTTAAGATTAGTGGTCCGTGCTGCACCCTATTCAGAGCCCCAGCTTCCAGGTGGTGTTTCAGTGCCTCTCTGCAGCTGTTGACCTCAGAGATGCAAATTCGAGGCAGGAGGTGGGCCAGGGTCATGTTCAAGGCAGGTTTCTCTCCCAGCGGGGACTGCTGCTGGGGAGGACTGGAACTTCCCCTCCACCGAGGAGAGCCACTTCTCCCCCAGCACTGGCACAATGATGAGCCACAGCCAAAGTTCTAACCTGCAAACAGAGGGCACAGGGCTCTGGGCTGAAACATGTCTCAGGAGTTCCAAGGTTTTCAGGGAAGGCCTCTGCACAGCCTCAGGGACAGGCTTTTGGTGAAGACTCACCTTCCACGGGAACCCCAGGGAAAAGCTGGCTGCAGAACGGCCCCAGTATGCTGGAGCGGTCCAGCCCCCTTGGAGAAAGCCATTGGAGAGTGTTTGCACTGTTGAACCAGATCAGCATCAGGGCCGGCATGTGACCGATCTGGGAGCAAAGTCACAGTGTCCACGATGGAGGCATCGCCCGATCCCCTCACTCTCTTGAGAGGATGGACGGTGTAGGATCATCTGTGATAGACAAGCATGTGGTTGGTTCCCCTTGATTAGACAGGCAAGGTGTGGTGGGAGGACCACCTTAAAGCCAGCCTGCATCTGTCCCGACCCCTCGTCATGACCCTGTAGCCACAGCGCCACCTATTGGGCATCCCTCTGAGCAACGCGAGTGATCCCACACAAAGAACTGCTTAACTCTCCTGTGCTCCCGGAGGGTTTACCCCAGACCCTCCTCATCTGAGATCACATCCTTCCCAGGCAAATAAAGGGAAAGGAACCAGACTAGTTAGTTCTTTACTCCGTGCTGGTCACTATCAGGAAACTACATTTATCACCTCATTTACTTCTCAGAAACATGTTATCACCTACGTTCTAGAGATAAGGACACCAAGGCTCAGAGAGGTTGTGTAACCTACGGGAGATCACACAGCTAGAGCTGGGATGTATACTCCGATTGTTTGGCTCCAAGTCATTTGTCTCACTGCTTTAGATAACATCAGTGGGGACCAAGGGGCCTGGTGGACCCCCGTCTCCCCACAAAGCCCCATGACCATTCTGATTGGCCAGATTTCAACCATCAGCAACTTCTTTCTTGTCTTCACTTGCAGAATAAGGAAATAGAAGAACTCACCAAGATTTGTGATGAACTGATTGCCAAAATGGGGAAAAGCTAACTTTGAACCGAATGTTTTGGACTTAACTGTCGCGTGCAATATGACCATCAGCACACTGCTGTTCCTCCAGTTCCATGGACAGGTTCTGTGTTCACTTTTTCGTATGCACTACTGTATTTCCTTTCTAAATAAAGTTGATTTGATTGTATGCAGTCCTAAGGAGACTATCCGAATTTCTTGCTATTGGTTTGCATTTTCCTAGTATAATTCATAGCAAGTTGACCTCAGAGTTCCTGTATCAGGGAGATTGTCTGATTCTCTAATAGAACACACATTGCTGACCTTGGCCTTGCCCTTTGTACATGAGTTCCCAGGGTGAGCAGCTTTTGGATTTAATATGAACATGTACAGCGTGCATAGGGACTCTTGCCTTAAGGAGTGTAAACTTGATCTGCATTTGCTGATTTGTTTTTAAAAAAACAAGAAATGCATGTTTCAAATAAAATTCTCTATTGTAAATAAATTTTTTTCTTTGGATCTTGGCAATAAGTGTGGCTCTATTTTATTTTCTGGGAAGGGTTGAGTCTTTTCTCACCTTTGTCAAATATCAGATTTGGGTTTGTGCTCTTCTCTGTCATTGCTTTGTCCACAGACTTAAATGACATTTCCTTTGTTATCGTGACTGCATTTGTAAGTTGAAGCAAATAAGAAATATTTACTTGCTACTTAAATAATTAAGTGAATGCACTGGATTAGCTGAGATTTTGTTTTATTTTGTTTTTTGGGGGGTGGAGTCTCGCTCTGTCGCCAGGCTGGAGCACAGTGGCACGATCTCAGCTCACTGCAACCTCTGCCTCCCGGGTTTAAGCGATTCTCCTGCCTCAGCCTCCCGAGTAGCTGAGAGTACAGTGCCAGCCACCATGCCCAGCTAATTTTTGTATTTTTAGTAGAGATGGGGTTTCATCATGTTGACCAGGATGATCTCAATCTCTTAACCTCATGATCTGCCCACCTTGGCCTCCCAAAGTGCTGGAATTACAGGTGTGAGCTACCATGCCCGGCTGAGTTTTACAAAGCCTCTTTGACTTTAGGAAGCAAATCTATTTCCTGTTATTCAATCAAGGAAGTAACAGGCTGTCACTCTTTCTGTCCCGTCTCTTAGTGTTTGAAAGGCAACGCCGAAACCTCCATTCCCCTCTAAAGAAAGAACGGGGAAAAGGTGAGCAATTGCCAATGGGTGGCAGGTCATGAGGCCACTTTGGAAATAAACTAGCAGTGTGCCTGGCTTAGATTGCTTCACTGCTGCTGACTTGCTCAGGGCTCCCAGGTTGAGGGGTGGGTGGACGGGGTGGGAGGGCGTTAGAGGGGTGGAAAGGTGTGATCATTTCCTAAGGCTGCCATTAACAAATCACTGCAAATATTGACAACTTCAAACAACAGAAATTTATTCTCAGTTCTGGAAGCCAGAAGTCCAAAATCAAAGTGTCTGTGGGGTTAGTTCCCCCAAGAAGCTCTGTGGGAGTCTGTCCCATGCCTCTCCCAGTGACTGGGGGCTGCTGGCTCTCCTGGGCATCCCTTGGCGTGTACCCGTAGCAGTCCAATCTCTGCCTCTGTCTTCACGTGACCTTCTCCTCGCTGTGTCTGAGATTTCCCTCCTTTCTTACAAGAATGCCCACGTTGGATGAGGCCATCCCCAATCAAGTATGATCTTATCTCAAGATCCTCAGTTACATCGGCAGATACCCCGTCTCCAAATAAGGTTGCATTTGCAGGAAGGAGGAATTAGGAGGTAGACGTATCTTTGGATATGTGTGTGTGTCAATGGGATGTATGGTACAGGCTGGAAACTTGGAAGGCAGACCAGAGCCCCTGATGGCCCAGAGCTGGACTGTCCCTCTTCCTGCCTCAGCATGGTGGCTATGGGATACTCCTCTCAGTAGGACAACCACCATCCGTAACAGGATAGGCCTTAGGTAGCCTCGGCTTTTCAGGGACAGGGTGGGGAGTCTTTTCTGTGATTTACGAGGTGGATGAAGTTCAGCTGTGCTAGATAGCTCCAAGGAGAGAGGACCACACGTGCGCTGCCTAACAGCCTCCTCTGGGTGCTGGGGGGCAGCGGGGTGATGCCTGGCGTCATTTGTGCTCTGAGATCCTTTGTTTTCTTTCTGCTACACTTTCGAGATCCATTCATCAGAGCCTGCCTCTGGTGCCACTGAGACGCTCACCCGCCAGGCACCCTAAGCTGGGTCAAGCAGACTACCTCCTTCCCATTGCCAGCACCCTTTGCTTTGCCCAGCCTCCCGGTCACAGCAAGTTCTGGGGCCCAGCTGTGAGCCCTTACGCAGGTGCTCGCTTCTCTCGGCCAAACCTCTGCTCTGCCCTTGTTCTGGATTCTGACCTTGACTCCGTTCTCAGAAATGCCCGGCTTGTATCTCTTGGAAACTTCTTTCTCATTAAGTAAAACATTTCCATTGTGAAAAAATTAAAAGGAAGTAAGAAAAAAACCTTACAGTCCCCAAACTGGTAATGTTCGTATGTATATTTTATGGCCTTTTTCTCCATCTATAAAATACCTTATTTGTTGTTTGTATTTATAAAAGTGCCACCCAGTCTACCCTGTGCAGTGTTTGCGGTGGTCCTGTATACAGTTTTGTAAACTTTTTTTCACCTAATACTATAATGTGACCATCATGTTGTGATAAACTTTTCATATCAATAAGTATAGCTCTTCATCATTTTCAAGGCTGCATAGCATTCCATTGTACCAAAATGTGTTTAACCAACCCCCACTCTGTACTGACGAGCATTTATATTGTGTCCATGTTTTTCTATCATTGTGCGTGCCGCAGGAGTATCCTTACGTATGTTTATGAACTCGAGTATTCTTTAGGCTAATTTATTTATTTTTTTTTAATTTCTGGGGTACATGTGCAGATCTTGCAGGATTGTTACATAGGGACACACTTGCCATGGTGGTTTGCTGTCTCCCTCCCCCCGTCACCTACATTAGGCATTTCTCCAAATGTTATCCCTCCCCAATCTCCCCGCCTCCCACTATCCTTCCCCTAGCCCCCCACCCCCCAATAGACGCCATTGTGTCTGTTTTCCTCCCTGTGTCCACGTGTTCTCACTGTTCAACACCCACCTATGGAGTGAGGACGTGCAGTATTTGGTTTTCTGTTCTTGTGTAAGTTTGCTGAGAATGATGGTTTCCAGGTTCATCCATCTCCCTGCAAATGACATGAACTCATCCTTTTTTATGGCTGCTTAGTATTCCATGGTGTATATGTGCCACATTTTCTTTATCTAGTCTATCATCGATGGGCATTTGGGTTGGTTCCAAGTCTTTGCTATTGTAAACAGTGCCGCAATAAACATACGTGTGCATGTGTCTTTATAACAGAACAATTTATAATCCTTTGGGTATATACCCAGTAATGGGATTGTTGGGTCAAATGGTATTTCTATTGCTAGATCTTTGAGGAATCGCCACACTGTCTTCCACAATGGTTGAACTAATTTACACTCCCACCAACAGTGTAAAAGTGTTTCTATTTCTCCACATCCTCTCCTAGGCTAAATTTTTAAGAGTGGGTCACCTGGGTTAAAGATGTCACTGCACTCCAGCCAGAGATCACTGGGACCTGTGGTTGAGCAAGTGGGGTTTATTGCTTGTTGCAAAAGTGAGTCAGGGCACACGCCAGAGGAGGCGCCGAGCTTCTCAGCTGGAGGGTCTCAGGAAGGCTGTAGGCGTGGGATTCGGACTTGAGTTAGTGATTCCAGCAAGGGTTTCAGGAAGCTGGGCTTTGCTCTGCATTGAACGCTGCCAAGACATGGAGGCAATTCTGAGACTGGGTGCCTTGATAAATCTGACCTGGAAGAAGAGAGGACTAGAGTAAGAGAAAGCTGAAACTGATAAAGAGGCAACAGTCACTCACACATATTAGCCAGGACGGAGAGAGCTGCTCCTTACTGTGGTTTGGATGATGTCCCTACGGATGCAGACATTTGTGGAGTGGGCTTGTTTTTGTTCTAATTCACCGCAGTCCGAGTGGCCTGTCTGGTGCTGATGGTCTGTGAAATGGTTTATGGCCTAGGCCCAGCCATGAGTGCCAGGTCAGCTCCCGGATGCTGGCGGCTGTTTTTCTCAAAGGGTTTGCAAATTTTTAAAGTTTGGGAAGCTCATTGCCAAATAACCTTCCTCTAAGGTTGAACTGCTGTACGGCCCCTCCCCTCTCCGTAGTCTATGTATTTTTGGGTGTGTGATCCAGCCCCTGGGCTGTACTCTTTCCAACTGTCAGCCCAGCCTAGCAAGAAGGAGGGAAGAGCCAGCAAGAATAGTAAACAGTATGACTGACTACGAGAAGATGTTCACAGTTTTCCCTCCATCCTGTGACTGCAGTTGTTCTCAACTAATTTGTTGGCCCGTCTCTAAAGCCTCCAGTGAAAGAACATTTCTACTTGCTGTTACGGATAAATATCTGAACCGAACAGACCCTGCCTGACTGCCGTGACAATTACAGTGCCCAGAGCAGATAAACGCAGGGAAGCAGTCAGTTCTCCTGCAGAGCTGTGTCTTAACAGAGCTTATTTCTCTTTGGATAAGTGTAACTCAGGCGGAGAAGGGAGTGGCCCCAGAATATAACGGGTCATTCCTGTAGCCAGAGACCTATGTCATGGGGGTAGCAATGCCCATCCTGTGCAACTATGGTGAAGGTTAGGGAAAATGAACGCAGCTGCTGGACACACAGTAAAGCTTAATCAATGGTAGGGATACTGACAATGAAGATTATAGAGACTTGGCAAAGAATTGGTAAGGGCCTCTGTGGCCCGGGACACCGGAGAAGTGGGCCAGCTCTCTTGGCTCTGAGGGGTTTGTGGCCTGGGATCCCGGAGAAGTGGGCCAGGCCTGCCTCATGTCCTGGGGGCAGGGGCCAAGCACAGAAAGGCTTCTCCATAGGGAGAGGGGCTTGCCTCAATCCTTCTACCCAGGGTCTGCATGTAGGTGCCTTGCGGATGGAGACATGGAGGTTGGATCAAGCTTGCGCTGTGTGCAATTACAGCCCACACAAATGCATGGAAAACTAAATCCCTGATTCCCAGGCTTGGCCTCGGGCCCACCTCCACGCTTGGCTGCCTCGCTACTCCAGCATTGCCCAGGCTGCGGCTCCGTCCCTGGGATGCTCCAGGAAGTGGCGTGCCTCAGCCCACCCGTCGTTTGTTAGCACACTTTGCAGTGGGGCCTGAGCAGTGTGTTTCTATTCACCTGGCTTCTTTGAAACCTTTAAGGGCTGTGTCAAGGCAAGCAGGGATATGAGACAAGGGAAGCCCCCACAAGAGAGGGCTGGGGTGATGACTGCACCCTCTTCCTCCTCCACCTCCCCCATGGGCCATCTGGCTGGAAGGTGGAGAGAAAAGCTCACCCCGATGAAGGGCTGGGCTGCAGGATCTCAGCTCTTCAACCTCCTTTTTTTTTTTTTTTTTTTTTTTTTTGAGACAGTCTCGCCCTGTCACCCAGGCTGGAGTGCAGCGGCGTGATCTCCGCTCACTGCAACCTCCGCCTCCCGGGTTCAAGCAGTTCTCTGCCTCAGCCTCCCGGGTAGCTGGAATTACAGGCACCCGCCACCATGCCCAACTAATTTTTAGTAGAGATGGGGTTTCACCATCTTGGCCAGGCTGGTCTTGAACCTCGTGATCCACCTGCCTCAGCCTCCCACAATGCTGGGATTACCGGCATGAACCACTGCGCCCAGCCAGCTCTGCCACCTTCTAACTGTTGTCAGGGTAGGTCACACCGGCTCTGGGCCCACCGCGAAGATCCCTACTTACCCACAGGGCCATTGTGAGGCGTGCCTGGCCCCAGGACCCACATGGGCTCAGATGAGCTGCTTTTCACCCTCGGGATGGCAGCGGAGAACTGTTTACATTATTTGGCTTTGCTGAGAGGGAGCTCAAGAGCAGACACCTGACCTCATTTGAGTTTTCCCCCTCCCCCGTGCCCCGGGAGCTTTGGGATTCTCAGCATTCTTAGGAACTTGGGTTTGCTAACTCAGCTGAAATCTTGAGCTTTAACTTTTTTTTTTTTTTCCTGGCTCAGCATTTCCTCGGGGCTCTCAAATTACAGGTAGCTTTGTTGAGCTAGGAAGAGTACCTTGTGAGGGCAGGGAGTGGATGTAGGTGGAGAGAGAGCTAGGAAAGAGGGTGGCCACTGAGGATGGCGGGGCTGGGACCGGGGATCCTGGGGATTCCTTTTCTCAGCCCCTTGGGTGTAAGATCTGAGGAGCCCGAGGGCCTTGCCAGGGAGCCTCCCCCTGCAGACACCTCCCCATTCCCAGCTGCTGACCTGGGAGAGAAGCCATCCGTGCTGTGCATGGGACAGGTGAGGGAGGAGACGGGGTCAGAAAGAACTGCCTCGCTGGGTGGCAACTGCTCCTTTCACCTGCTCCGTGGCCTTGGTAAGGCGCTGAGGTTTCTCTCTCTCTCTCTCTCTTGCTTTGAAATGTGAATTTTAACATTTCAAAATACTGTTTCTTCTAACATTGTTATATATTTTTTTAAATTAAGGTTAAACAGAATTTACCATCTTAACTGCTTTTTTAAAAGTTCATTTCACCCTCTACATTTTTTTAATTGTACTTTAAGTTCTGGGGTATGCAAATCTTGCAGGATTGTTGCATATGTACACATGTGCCACGGTGGTTTGCTGTCTCCCCATCACCGACATCAGGCATTTCTCCCAATGTTATTCCTCCCCAACCTCCTCACCCGCCGCTGTCCCTTCCCTAGCCCCCGATCCTCCACTTAACTGCTTTTTAAGTGTATAGTACAGGATTAACTACATGCACTTTTTCTTTCTTTTGAGAAAAGGTCTTGCTTTATCACACTGGAATGCAGTGGCACCATCAGGGTTCACTGCAATCTCGACTTCCTGGGCTCAAGTGATTCTCCCACCTCAGCTTCCTGAGTAGCTCGGACTACAGGTGTGTGCCATAATGCCCAGTAATTTTTTTATTTGTTGTAGAGACAGGGTCTCTCTATGTTGCCAGGGCTGGTCTCAAACTCCTGGCCTCAAGCAGTCCTCCTGCCTCGGCCTCCCAAAGTGGTGGGATTACAGGCATGAGCCATTGTACCTGACCCTAAGTGCACATTATCGTGCAACAGACCTCTAGAACTTAATCATCTCACAAAACTACAATTCTGTATGCAACCCCCTTTTTCTCTCCCCACCAACCCCCATTCTACTTTCTGCTTCTAGGAGTTTGACTACTCTAGATACTTCATGTAAGTGGAATCAGGCAATATTTGTCATTTTGTGACTGGCTACTTGGGGTCCTTTGACATCGCATATGAATTTTAAGATTCTTTTTTCTATTTCTGCAAAATATGACGTTGGGATTTTGATAGAATTGCATTAAATCTGCAGGACACTTTTAACAGTATTAAGTTTTCTAATCCATGAAATGGGTTTTCTTTCCACTTATGTTTGTCTTTAAATTATTTCAGCAATGTTTTGGAATGTTTAATGTACACATCTTTCTCTTTGGTTAAGTTTATTCTGATGCCATCATAGATGGGATTGTTTTCTTAATTTTCTGTTTAATTATTCACTGTTATTGTGTGGAAATGCAACTGGTTTTCTTTGTGTTGATTTTGTAGCCTGCAACTTTACTGATTTATCAGTTCTATCAGCTTCTTTGTTTGGAATCTTTAGAGTTTTCTAAATATAATGTCATGTTATCTGTGAACAGAGATAATTATACTTCCTCCTTTTCCATTTATATGGCCTCAGTATCACAAATTATATCTTTTCATATTTTGTAACCATTAGCATAGGTTTGTTTGGTTTTTTTTTTTTTGAGAATGAGAAAAAGAATAATAAGAAAAAGAATAAAGAAGAGGAAGAGGGAGAGAGAATGGGGGTATTGCTTTATTGCCCGGGCTAGAATGCAGTCTAAATATGGGTATGCCTATAATTGTCCTTAATAATGGAGACATGAAAGAAAATGAGGGAAGAGAATAACAAACAAGGAGCCAACCAACATTTCGTTTAAACTTCTAAGTTGATATGATGTGGTACTGATAAGAGTGTATATTTTGTGTATTTAAAGTGGAGAGTGCTATAAATGTTAATTATGTTTACTTGTTCCAGATCTGAGTTCAAGTCCTGGATATCGTTGTTAATTTTCTGTCTCATTGATCTGTCTAATGTTAATGTTGAAGTCTCCCACTATTATTGTGTGGGACTCTAAGTCTCTTTATTAGTCTTGTATGTCTGGGTATTCCTGTATTGGGTGCGTATATATTTAGGATCTTTAGCTCTTCTTGTTGTTGCATTGATCCTTTTATCATTATATAATGTCCTTCTTTGCTTCTTTTGATCTTTGTTGCTTTGACGACTATTTTATCAGAGGCAAAAATTGTAACTTCTGCTTTTTATTTATTTTTGCTCTCTGGTTGGTAAATCTTTCTCCATCCCTTTGTTTTGAGTTTTTGTGTATTCTTGAAAGTGAGATGGGTCTGGATGCAGCATACTGATGGGTTTTAGTTTTTTATCCAAATTGCCTGTCTGTCTTTGGGTTGGGGGATTTAGTCAATTTAAATTTAGAATTAATAATGATATATGTGAGTTTAATACTGCTATTTAATATTAGCTGGCTGTTTTGCCCATTAGTTGATGTAAATTCTTCATTATATTGATGCTCTTTACTTTTTGGTATTTTTTAGAAAGGCTGATACTGTTTGTTCCCTTCTATGTGTAGTGGTTCTTTCAGAAGCTCTTGTAAAGCAGGCCTGGTGGTGATGAAATCTCTGAGTGCTTGCTTGTTCACAAAAAACTTTATTTTTCCTTCACTTATGAAGCTTAGTTTGGCTGGATGTGAAATTCTTGGTTGAAAGTTCTTTTCTTTAAGGATGTTGAATATTGGTCCCCACTCTCTTCTGGCTTGTAGGGTTTCTGCTGAGAGATCTACTGTAAGTCTGATAGGCTTCCCTTTGTGGGTAACCTGACCTTTCTCTCTGGCTGCCCTTAGTATTTTCTCGTTCATTTCAACCCTGGTGAATCTGACGATTATGTGCCTTGGAGTTGCTCTTCTTGAGGAATATCTTTGTGGTGTTCTCTATATTACCTGGAGTTGAATATTGTCCTGCCTTGCTAGGTTGGGAAAATTTTCCTGAATAATATCCTGCAGAGTATTTTCCAGCTTGGATTCATTCTCTTCGTCACATTCAGGTACACCTATCAAGCGTAGATTAGGTCTTTTCACATAGGCCCATATTTCTTGGAGACTTTGCTCGTTCCTTTTTATCCTTTTTTCTCTAATCTTGTCTTCTCGTTTTATTTCATTGAGTTGGTCTTCGACCTCTGATATCCTTTCTTCTGCTTGATCAATTCGGCTGTTAAAACTCGTGCATATTTCACGTAATTCTCGTATTGTGTTTTTCAGCTCCATCAGTTCACTTATATTCCTCTCTAAATTGTGTATTCTTGTTAACATTTCGTCAAACCTTTTTTCAAAGTTGTTAGTTTCTTTGGATTGGGTTAGAACAAGTTCTTTTAATTCACAGAAGTTTCTTATTATCCACATTTTGAAGCCTGCTTCTGTAATTGGAACACACTCGTTCTCCATCAAGCCTTGTTCCGTTGCTGATGAGGAACTGTGATCCCCTGCTGAGGGAGAGGCGTTCTGATCTTGGGCATTCTCAGCTTTTTTTGGCTGTTTTCTTCCCTTTGTTATAGATTTATCCATCTGTGGTCTTTATAATTACTGTCTTTGTAATTGGGTTTCTGAGTGGACATCCAACTTACTGATTCTCAGCGCCAAAATCTGAGCAACCCACTGCACCGACCAAATCAGTGGCGTTAAGATTGATGGTGCTTTTCTGACTCTGCACCAAGAACCGACGCTCCGAGGCGCCGGCAAAACCGCCTCGCCGGTCACAAGAGTCGCGCTGTCGCTGGGAATGTCCTGGTGCGTCAGCAACAAGAATTCATCTGTAAGTGTGGCGTCCTCTTGTTCTCTGCGCTTTCACTGGGAGCTACAGTCCCGAGCTGCTAGTGATCAGCCATCTTGGATCTCTCTCCCTCAGGTTTTTTTTTTTTTTTTTAATTTGGTGGCAAGAGCTCTATCACCCAGGCTGGAATGCAGTGGCACAATCTCGGCTCACTGTAGCCCCAACCTCTGGGGCTCAAGTGATCTTCCCACTTCAGCCTCCTGAATAGCTGGGACCACAGGTGCATGCCATCATGCCTGGCTAATTTTGTTTGGTTTTTGTAGAGATGAAGCCTCACTGTGTTGCCCAGGCTGGTCTCAAACTCCTGTGCTTGGGCAATCCTCATGCCTCAGCCTCCCAAAGTGCTGGGATCACAGGCATGAACCACCATGCCCAACATAACATATTTTTATAGTTATTTTTATACTTCTATCTTCTTAATTCTATACAAGAATTAAGTGATTCACACAACAGTTACAGTATTACACGATTCTGAATTTGTATATGTATTTACTTTTACTAGAGAGCTTTATATTTTTGTTTTCTTTCATGTTGTTAGCTATTTTTTTTTTTTCATTTTAACTTGAAAACTCCCCTTGGCAATTCTTATGAGGCAAGTCTAGTAGTGATGAACTTCTTCAGTTTTTATCTAGGAAGGTCGTTATTTCACCTTCATTTTTGAAAAAAGTTTTGTCAGATATAGTATTCTTGTTTGGCAGTTTTCTTCTTCCAGTGCTTTGAATATATCATTCTACTCCGTCTAGCATACAATGTTTCTGCTGAGAAATCTGTGGATCATCTTAGAGTAGCTCTCTTGTACATTATGACTTGCTTTTCTTTGCTGTTTCATGATTCTTTTTTTTTTGTCTTTTGCTTTTAAGTTTTATTCTGATATATCTCTGTGTGAGCCTCTTTGTGTTTATCCTAGTTGGAATCCTGTAAGCTTCTTGAATGTGTATGTACATTTTTCTTCCTCAGATTTGTGACATTTTCAGTTACTATTTCTTCAAATAAGCTCTCTGCCTTTTTCTCTTCTCTTTCTGAAGCTCTTATAATATGCGTATCACTCTGCTTGATGGAGTACATAGGTCTCTCAGATTTTCTTCACTTTTCTTCTTGCTTCTTTTTTTCCCCCTGACTTGATAATTTCAAATAACCTCTTTTCAAGCTCCTCTGATTCTTACTTTTGCTTGGTCAAGTATGCTATTGAATCTCTCTAGTGAATTTTTATTTACATTATTGTATTCTTCATTTCCAGAATTTCATTTTGGTTCTTTTTTAGATTCTATTTCTTTGCTATTTTTGTTTTATTCATACATCATTTTCCTGATTTTGTTTAGTTGTCTCTTTTTGTTCTCTTATAGCACATTGAGCTTCTTTAAGATAATTGTATTTATTTCCTTGTCAGGTAACTCATAGATCTCCATTTTTTAAGGGCACTTTTTGGAGATTTACTCTATTTCTTTGGATTGTGTTTACCTATTTCATGTGCTGTGGGTTTTTGTTTTTATTTTATTTTTTTTTTGCTGTGATTTGTTCATTTGAAAAACAACAGTCACAGCAGTCACTCCTCACAGTCTTTATAGACCAGTTTCTTCAGGGAAAAACCTTTAACCATCAGTTCAGCCAGTGATTCTGGGGACCTCACAAAACATTTTCTGAGAATGTATCTTCTTTGGACTTGTGTGTATAATTTCCCAAATAGAAACGTTTGCTGGTTTCTTTTTAGGAGCTTGTAGGCTCTTGTTCCTTCTGATGGACTGCAGGTTCTCTGGCACTGTGACAAGACACTCAACTCTCTTTTGTTCTCAGCGACTCCCAGGCATCCAAAATATGCCAGTTCCTCATAATTGCTCCAAGTAAGATGAGACAGAAACTAGTCCTGTGGGCATCGTGCCAAAAAGCTGAAATGTTGAGTGTACATTCCATTCTTCTTTTTCTTTACCAGTGGAGAAGTCATGAGGTTTTTGCTCCTGATGGCATCACGTTGTGCTGGCTTGGAGGAAGGACTATCTTGTTTCTATATGAAATGGTTTTTCTTGCCTGTTTCAATGTGATTGTTCTTTGCTTTGAGCTTGCATAGGGGTACAACAACTTCTTAACTGATTACTGGAGTCTCAAAAGGCTTTTTGAACTGTACATTGTCAAGTTAGTTTCCCTGTTGGGGAACAAGATTGGGAGCTTCCTATTCTGCCAGCTTGCTCAGATCCTGAGCAAAGCCTCTTTGTTTTCCATGATATTCTTACTAGAAAAAAATTGAACAAAGCAGGGTGGAGATGGGTATGGACAGGGTCAAAGTGTGTGTATGCACAGGGATTGTTGGAAGGAGGAAAGGTATTAACATTTGAGCACCCACGGTGGCTCACTCAGGTCAGTGCTATCTCTTTTTAGCCTGAAATGATGTGGTGAATGAAAACCATTTTTAATTTACAAGAAGGAAACAGGCTCAGAGAAGTTAGACTTGCTCAGATCACTCAGGAAACAAGGCAGCCAAAATTCAATCCCAGGTCTTCAGGATGGAAAATCCCACATCCTTTACAATCGCTGGAGAAGTGTTTTCTTTACAAGGAAGTCCAAGCAGAAGGTGGTGGGGAGATGAGGTAGAGGGGAGAGGATGCTCCCAAGAGCATGCGGTGGGTCCTTATATCCATTCTTTAGTCTAGTTGGTAGCACTGCCTTCAAGTCTGGACTTGACTCCTCTACTGCATTTATGGACTCTAGAAAGCATTCTTCTTGTTCAGTGGGTGGAAGCAGCAGTGGGACTCACCAAGGGTGTACATTGTTAGATGCGTTTGAGTGGCTTTGTTCTTCCTCATCTTCGTTTGTTTCCCTTGGGTGGTCACTGGATCCGTGGTACCTCCCCAGGTTGGTGGTGACCAGCTGGGCAGGGCTTCTGCACTCTCAGGGCTGGATTCTCAGTGATAGAATCTGGAGAATTCACGGACTGTCTTTTGGGTTTATTTGGAAAAGCAATTTGGAGATCAAAAGAGACAGAACTAGATAAAACTCAGACTCCTTGGCCTCTGTGAGTCCTGGGATATCAAGACCCTTTCCCCCTTCCTTCCTCATTCCTCTGTTCTCACCCTGCACTGCAATCAGACTGCATGGATCATTTCTTCAGTGGGTCCGTATTTCTCCACTCCAGCCTAGGACATGCTGTTCTCTCTGCCTGGGACACTCACCCTTATCCCTATCATTTTGTCTCTCAGCTAACTTCTATTCTGTTATGTCACTTCCTCCAGGGAGTCCTCCTTGAACCCTGGGGCCTGGGCCAGTGTTTTAAAAATGTAGGTTTTATTATTATTTTGTTACAATTGAGATCTAGTGAGGCCAATAGATAAGGAGATAATCGTCTTTGAAAAGATCATTTGTTACAGTTCCCAAGAGGAGGGGGCATACAGGGAAGCAGTAGGGTTAGGAGGCAGAAGGAGTGACGGGGAAACGTGGGCAAGAACCTTTACTGTGGATCCCATGGGAAAAAATGAGTGAGGCGGTGTAGTCAGGTTTAGAATTGGTGAGATGGAATAACTTCATTGGGCTCTGGGGAATAAGGATTGTCTCTCATCTGGTAGTACTTGACCCTGAGTGATTAGGGCAAGTGGATAGTGGCCCTGAGTTTGAGGGCCTGATAAAGGGAGGTGATTGGGGTATTGGCTGTGGCTTATTGGTTTGTGTATGAAAGGCATGCTTGTAGGGTCCTTTATTATCTCCAGGAATTATTAATAGCCCTGGGAGGGGCAGTCCCTCCAGAGTGAGCAAGGTTCCAGATGTCAAAACCTCAGAATGGGAAAGCAGGCTAATACGGTCCATTCCCCAGCCTGTGAGTTCTGCAGCTCACTGACTTGACTACACTGTGAGCATTACAGCGCAGAGGTTAAATCCCCAAAAGTAAGCACAGAAGGTGATTTTCACGGGCAGCTCACATACGACTTTTTTAAAAAGTTATGTAGTTATTTTAATGTATATTCCAACTAAGCATACCAAATATGATACTTCATTGATAAAGTTACTTTTAAAACATCATAACAAAATGTTATGTAAAAATATAAGTCCAGACTGGGCACAGTGGCTCATGCCTGTAATCTCAGCACTTTGGGAGGCTGAGGCAGGCAGATCACAAGGTCAAGAGATCAAGACCATCCTAGCCAACGTGGTGAAACCCCGTCTCTACTAAAAATATAAAAATTAGCTGGGCACAGTGGCGCATGCCTGTAGTCCCAGCTACTCAGGAGGCTGAGGCAGGAGAATCACTTGAATCCAGGAGTTGGAGGTTGCAGTGAGCTGAGATCGCACCGCTGCACTCCAGCCTGGGCAACAGAACGAGACTCCCTCTCAAAAAAAAAAAAAAAAAAAAAAAAGTAAGTTCAGTAATGTACAGTATGAAGCTGTGAAGGTAGTACACATCATTCTCGGTCCTCATTTTATCTCCAGTACCCAACACAATCTTCACACTCAGATCTTTTCTAAATAAGTGAATGAAACAAGCCCTGGGCCAGCCCCACTGGCATCACCACTCTCCAGAATACCTTGGAAATGAGGATCAACCGTGGATGAAGGAACTGTTTTGTCTGAACTTTATTTTGCAGATGAGAAAATTGGAAGTCAGAGCTAAAAAAGGACTTCTTCAAAGTGCCGCAGCAAGTTCATGGCCAGTTCAGTTTGGACCCAATCTTGTTCTCTCTTTTTCTTTTCTTTTCTTTTTTTTTTTTTTGAGATGGAGTTTGACTCTGTCACCCAGGGTGGAGTGCAATGGTGCTATCTTGGCTCACTGCAACCTCTGCCTTCTGGGTTAGAACTGTTCTCCTGCCTTAGCCTCCCAAGTAGCTGGAATTACAGGCACACACTACCATGCCTGGCTAATTTTTGTATTTTTATTAGAGACGGGGTTTCTTCTTGTTGGTCAGGCTGGTCTCGAACTCGTGACCTCAGGTGATCCGACCGCCTCAGCCTCCCAAAGTGCTGGGATTACAGGCATGAGCCTCCATGTCTGACTGTGTTCTCCTTTCTTATCACTGAGATCAGCCGAGTTGCCATAGAGGACTCAGTTCCAGGGCAGGACCCTTTGTTTCTCCTTCCTGGAAGCCCCTGTCTTCTGGCTCATGCAAGGCCTCCGCCAGGGCCTGGTCTGGAGGCAGCACTCCCAGCAGCAGCCTGGACCCTGGCTGGGTGCATGAGGCTCCCGGGCACAGACTCTCCAATCTTCCAGGCCCCTGGGGCTCCAGATTTTCTCTTTTCATCAACAGAGGTTAAGGATGTGTCCAGGGCCACACAGCTAAGCCAGTCAGAACCAGGTCAGAATTGGGTGTTGTTTTCAGTGCACTCCACCACCTCCGCATGTGGGCGACGGGATGGAGTGGGCGGAAATGGGCACTCTGGCCAGGTAATGAGCTCCCCATCCCTGAGTGTTCAAGAAAAAGATGGATATCCCTTCATAACCACCCCAAACTATGACACAGGAGATTTGGCATAAGGCGGTTCCAGCTAAGGGCAGTGCTCAATGAGGTTTGATGTCTGTGTTGCCAAAGACCTTTGCTCTTGGAATTTCCAGCTTGTGGGCTGCTTCATCGGCTGGGCCCAAGGGGCTGAGTTACTGTCCAGGCCCAGCACACTGACACCACCAGCAGAGAGCTCTCTCGGGGAAACACGCTGGGGGCTATTTCCATTTATTTGTATTTGCTGTGTTTGACTTTGCCCAATATCTCAGCTTCTGAAGGATCTGTGGGGGGTGTATGTACTGAGGGTTCTGGGGTGAGCTGAAGGCCCCGATCCTTGAGCTAGACCTTGTAGAAAGCTGGGGATTCAGCCAAGGCCAGGGTTCTGCCTAGGGGTTGCTGGGGGTGTGGCATCCTGGGACGCTTCCACAGAGTGGCCACTAGAGGGAGCCCGCTCTCAGCTGCACCCCAGAGTGATACCTGGAGGGCATCCTAGGTTGGCCCATGATGGAGCAGGTGGGATATGAAGATGGTCCAGGGTAATGTCCCTCAGACTTGTTAACTGAAATCTTACATGGGGCGCCACATTCCAGGGACAGTTAGCAGGGAAAAGTTTGGGATAGAGGGGAAGGAGTAGCGTAGAAAGGAAACCTGTCTATTTGTACACAGACTTCTGCCCAGCCCCTCTCCAGCCCTGCGTTCTTGGCACTGGGCTAGGAAGGAAGCCATGGGCCAGACCCCAGGAGGGGGAGTGGAGAGCAACGCGATGGTCAGGGAAGAGAGGAGGTGCGCAGTGGCTGTGGGCGCACACTCGTGCGGGGGTGCCCGATGAGCCTCTGTCCCTGCCCAGGAGAGGAGCGCAGCCTGAAGGGCGGGCTGCACCTCGAGCTGCCGCATGTCCCCTAGAAGGGGCTGCCTACCCGAATCCCACTTGCCTCTGCGTCAAGAAGCACAGAGTCGCCATTAGCAGTCGTGCACAAGAGCACAGGAGAAAACGTCCAAGTTAGTGAACAACTCACGTTCAAGAGTAGGTACAGTAGGACCGCGTTTCAAAAACGCGTGTATACATACAAAATGTCCTTGTACTATTGATGCTGAATTTTTGGCTGTGGAATCCAAGTGATTTTTATTGTTAAGAATTTTTTGCCTCTGAATTTGTGCCTATACATGGACTGCATTTGTAAAAGGAAAATACACCAACAAGAAGTGTTTGGTTTTCAAGCATGAGAGACGGCCCACCCCTGGCTCAGGAGTGCAGCCTCTGCCTCGGGCTCCTGCGTCCCTGCAGCAGGGAGGCCTACTTCCTGTCTCGTGCTGCCCCTGAGGGTCTAGGGATGGGGGACAGACCCGGAACTGGGGTTCCTAACCCTTCTCCCTACGACATGCCAGCGTCTTCAGCCCTCTGTTGCCTGCGTTCTCCTCCCACAGGTTGTCTCACTGTGCGCATCCCTCCCTACCTCCTGCTCTCCAGAGGAGCTGGGCTGAGAGGTGAGCAGCAGTGGATTCCTTCGGAGCTCACCTCAAATCCTGACTGTGGTGCCAGCTGCTGCTGCTGCTACTGAACACCAAAAACCTGACAATTGGCTGCCTCTCTAACCAGGTGGCAGTTGCTGGGATCACTTGTATACTACCATGAAACCCCCTGTCATCTCACTCCCAAACCCAAAATCCAGTGCGCAACCAAGAGGCATTGCTCTGTACTGACGTGTACCTCTGGAAGCTGCTTGAACAGCCAAAGATGCTCTTAACCACATGCATACATGGATGCGATTGCAAATGAGGACACCAGCCAGCGGGTACAAACATAGGGGCCATGTTTGCACCCAGACGCAGACACACACACCTATGCATACATAATCACATGTGCATACGTATACACGTGGCGCTCAAGCATGTGCACAGGCAGAGTGTTGGTTATGGACTAGTACATCCAATTACCCAATTCTAGCGATGTTTGTTGAGCACTTTTTTTTTTTTTTTTTTTTTGAGACAGTTTCACTCTCATTGCCCAGGCTAGAGTGCAATGGCAGGATCTCAGCTCACCGCAACCTCTACCTCCCAAGTTCAAGCGATTTTTCTGCCTCTGCCTCCCGAGTAGCTAGGATCATAGGCATACACCACCATGCCTGGCTAATTTTGTATTTTTAGTAGAGATGGAGTTTCTCCATGTTGGTCAAGCTGGTCTCGAACTCCTGACCTCAGGTCATCCACCTGCCTCGGCCTCCCAAAGTGCTGAGATTACAGGCATGAGCTACCGCGCCCCGTCCTATTGAGCACTTTCTAAAGTCCAAGTTTGGTAGCTGGGCTCTGGAGATGCAGAGATGGGTAAGCCACCCACAGAACATTCCACAATGATCAGCTTCTCTGCAAAGCAGAATATGGTGTTGGGAGGGGTAGAATCACAGGAATTGAGAGCTGAGTGGGAGATAAATTCAGGAGTACCTTCCATTTACAGAAGGTTTCATAGTTTTTAGGTCACAGCCACAGGAGGCAGGACAGCTACTTTCCTGCTTTACGATGTTTGTAACTTAGGAGAGGCTGGTCTTGGGTCTTACAAGCTGCACTGCCTCTGGGTTCCTAGTACTGTAACTAGGGATTTCTGTGATCCCTGGGGTGGTGGCCCAGGCCTTCGATGGACCCATGGTGACCCATGTGACCCTGACCCATGTGGCCTCCGCCTTCCCACCCCCTAGTTCGGGGTGTGGGCTTCACAGACCACGTTGCTGAGGACACTGTAAGATTGAACTCGGGGCCAGGTGTGGTGGCTCACGCCTGGAATCCCAGTACCTTGGAAGGCTGAAGTGGGCAGATCACCTGGGGTCAGGAGTTCAAGACCAGCTTGGCCAACATGGTGAAACCCCATCTGTACTAAAAGGACAAAAATTCACCAGGTGTGGTGGCGGGCACCTGTAATCCCAGCTGCTCAGGAGGCTGAGGCATGAGAATTGCTTGAACCTGGTAAACCCAGGAGGTGGAGGTTGCAGTGAGAGGTCGTCATACCACTGCACTCCAGCCTGGGCCGTAGAGTGACAGTCCATCAAAAAAAAAAAAAAAAAAAAAAAAAAATCCGCTCTGGATGCCGACTGGACAGCTCTTTGTCTTGACTTTTAGGCAGTTCTTAGCTCCCAGAGAGAGCAGCATTAAATATCATCAACAAAGTACCTCATTAGGCATAGTTTTAATAATGCAGAACACTCCATTTTTATTGAAATATTTTTGTCAAAACACTGATAGATGGAAAAAGCTAGAAATAGAGCACTCCAGAATGCCAGAGCTGGGAGGGATCTGAGAAGCTTCAGGTCTAATCTCATTTTACAGATGAGGCCTGAGGATTTGGAGTTGATTCTCACTGAGGCTCTGTCCTGGGCTGCCCCAGTGCTGTGAGGAACAGGCGCAGAGGCACATGGCACCCACATTGGTCTCTGAGACGCCATCACTTGCAGCCTCTCCCCATCAGCCAGGACCTTGGACACAGCCCTAGCCTGAGCTGAAACCTGCCCTGGAACAGGAAGTGCTTGGAACCCTCGCTGCTGTCGCCGTGGTGCTCACAACCACCCAGGAAGCCAAAGGCAAGCGCCCCCTGCCAAAGTGCCTTGGCCCATAAGATGGAAAGAGTGAGCCCCAGATGTGATGAGTGCTTCCAGGCTTCGGGCTCAGAAGGCGCCCAGGCCCCAGCTCTCCTGTAACTCAGAGGCCAGTGTGATGGGAGCTTCTCCACTCAGCACACGTCCGCTGTAAGCACGCCTGTGCTGGGCGAAAGGGGTTTGGGACAGTAAGTATGATGGGTACTTTTCAGCCACTTCAGAGGCCAAGAAGCGTGTCCTAGTGACAAGTGCTGCTTCAACTTGGGTCCCTCTGGAGGGAGTTTGGGGAATCGGGAGGGGTCTGGGAGCCAAGAGACCATTGTAGGTAGCTCCTGCCCACTCACAAGGACCTAGGCACAGACTCTCAAAATGCATGAAGGGGACAGGGTGCGGAGGCTCACGCCTGTAATCCCAAAACTTTGGGAGGCCAAGGTGGGTGGATCACAGGGTCAGGAGTTCAAGACCAGCCCGGCCAACATGATGAAACCCCTGTCTCTACCTAAAATATAAAAAATTAACCAAGTGTCGTGGCATGCACCTGTAATCCCAGCTACTCGGGAGGCTGAGGCAGGAGAATCGCTTGAACTGAGGTGGCGGAGGTTGCAGTGAGCCGAGATTGCGCCACTGCACTCCAGCCTGGGCAACAGAGTGAGACTTCATCTTAAAAACAAAAACAAAAACAAAAACAAAATGTATGAAGGGGCAGATTGCCTGGTGGGATGAAAAAGAACACATTTCCAGGCCGTTGAAATGTCCCTGGATTTCAAGATCAGCTACAAAACTTCTTGGGTATTGATCCAAGAAAGCAGGAGCTTTGGGTGGCTGAGTACAAACCCCAGCCTCCCTCTCTCTGTAACTGAAGCGGTGCCCCGTGGGCATGGCGAGCCCTATCTCTGTGGGGTTTATTCTGTGCCGACCGAGTCCCCTTTAGAATGGAACCCTCTTCTCTCTTCTCAGATTCCTTTAGGCCACTTTGAGGATTCAGGATCTGCCTAGGGCAGAGGGAAGCTGGTGAAGGATTCTAAGCTGAGGAGTTCATCATTCTGGCTCCCATAAGGTAAAGCGTCAGAAAAGCATGTATGTGTTACCTGAGGTGGGAGAAGCCTCCTCATGCAAGGTGGGAACTCAGCCATCAAGGAAAATACACATTGCTCTGAACTGAAATGTACCTCTGGAAGCTACTTGAGCAGCCAAAGCTGCTCTTAACACACATGCACACGCAGGTACGATTGCTAATTAGGACACCAGCAGGTGGGTACAGACACCAGGGTCATGTTTGTACCCAGACCCGTTTTCTTTTCCTTTTTTTTTTTTAGTTTTTTGAGATGGAGTTTCAGTCTTGTTGCCCAGGCTGGAGTGCAATGGTCCCAGCTCAGCTCACTGAAACCTCCACCTCCCAGGTTCAAGCGATCCTCCTGCCTCAGCCTTCCAAGAAGGTGGGATTACAGGCATGCACCACTGCGTCTGACTAATTTTGTATTTTTAGTACAAACAGGGTTTCATCATGTTGGCCAGGCTGGTCTCGAACTCCTGACCTCGGGTGATCTACCCACTTCGGCCTCCCAAATGCTGGGGTTACAAGCGTGAGCCACTGCAACTGGCTCCCAGACATGTTTTCAAATTAGAGATTGGCAAAGGAAATACGACATATTTTCATACCTAATAAAACAATCTGTTTACCATAAACAAAGTCAAAAGACAAATGATTCACTTTTGCGGCATGTATGGCAGACAAAATGTTAGTGTCCATAGTACATAGAGAGCTCCTAAAAAAACGCTAAGGAAACCACAGTAACCCAGGAGAAAAATGCGAAAAGCCTGTGATCAGGCAGTTTGCAGAAAAGAAAAAATTAAAGGGCCAATAAATATATAAAGAATGCTCAACCTGACTGGTAGCCAGGAAAGTTCAAATTAAACAATAACCTGAAACCATCTGGCACTCACCATCTTGGCAAAAATACATACAATGATACTACCTAGTACTGGAGATGAAAAACACATAAATTGATGATGGGAGCGTTCATTGCTGCAATTTTGGGGCAAGTGAGTTGGTATTAACTATTTCAACTGAAGATACATATTTCTAACATAACTATACCACTTGGAAGAGTGTTTCATAGAATTAAAAGCAGTAACACAAAGATATATATATACACACACACACATACACACATATATTTAGATGCAGATCTAGGTAACATATGTACACATGTACACAAACTGCCCTAATGTGTATGCATATTGTTCCCATTGTTATGGTAATAAAATACAGGAAACAACCTGAGTGACAATTGGCAGAGGAATATTTTAATAATGATGTATCCACTGTATGAAATATTATGGGGTCAGGAACAGTGGCTCATGCCTATAATCTCGGCACTTTGGGAGGCCAAGGCAAGAGGATTGTTTGATGTCAGGAGTTCAAGACCAGTCTGGACAACCCTGGCTCTAGAAAAATTTAAAAATCAGCCAGGTGTAGTTGATGCCTGTAATCCCAGCTACTCAGGAGGCTGCAGTGGGAAGATCACTCCAGCCCAGGAGATTGAGGCTGCAATGAGCCTTATCACACCACTGCACTCCAGCCTGGGCAACAGAGCAAGATCCTATCCCCCCACAAAAAGAAAAAGTAATACTACACAGCTTTGTTAATTTTTTCTTGTCCTGTCATTGCATTGGTTTGCTTATTACAACAAGCATGTATTATTACTTTTGCAATTAAGAAGTCTAATTAAGGTAATTAAAAGGAAAAGAAAAGCCTGTGTGCCCAGGTGGAATGGAAATTCCATGAGGATCACGGGCATTTTGCTCACTGCTGTCTCAGAAACGGCTGATACCTCTTTCCATACGGCAACTGCACAGGAAATGCTTGTTGGTGGATGGAGGAACCATCGCACGGCTGTGAGGCAGCTGAAGTGCTGTTTGGGGAGCAAAGGGGAGGTCAACTGAGGTTCTTGGTCATCAAGTGCCATGGATTCTGCTGGTTTTACTAGCTCGCCCACTTCTTTACTTCTCTGTTGTGGCTCTGGGGAACTACCCAATCCCCAGTGCACGGTCTTGTTGGGAGAATTAGTCAAGGTGTCTGCCCTCAGGGGCCAAAGAGTGGGCCCCTGAGCTAAGCCAGGGCAGTTGAGGCCTCTTGTTGAGAATCTGGATTGAGCAGAACCCCGCATAGATGGACTCTGGGAGAGACGACCCATGCTAGAGGCAGCGCCTGAAACCAGCCACCAGCTGCTGGTGCGAGCCATGCAGATCCCTGCCGCTGCTTCCTCCTCTTTCCAGACAGTTCTCCAGTTTCCTTTTCAGTCTATGAGACCCTCCTCCCATCACCATCCTTCCAATCAATCTTAACCTCCCCCTAACCCCGTAATCGAATGGGTTTCTGTTGCTTGTAACCAGCTGCTGTGAGAATGTTCAGAGACCGCTGGAAAGTCCTTCTGCTCTTCCTCTTTCAGGGCTCCAGAAGTTAGGCTGACCATCAGTCCACCGGGCTCCAGGGCAGCCCTGGTCTACAGCCACTGCCCAGGCCTGATTATTAATATCACCCCTTTACTCTCCTGGTCTGAATGATCAATTATGTGATCAGCCTACTTATAGCTATCTTTTGGTCTTCCTCACGTTGGCAAAGGGTTATCTTCTGTTTTGCTTTATCTGAGCCACTTTCCCAGAATAACAGCAGCGATCTGTCTGCTAACATGCTTACAAACAACAACAACAACAACAAGATATTCTCTCGACTGATAAATAACCCACATTCGAGGCTTATTCATTATTGTTCCCGTGGCAAAATATAGATTCTTGAGGCCTGTCTCCTCCGTAATATTTTGAAGAAATCCTTTGGAAAAGCATAGAGAATTTCACCTTTACCTCTTTTGTGTTCTAGGCTGCTTGTCTTTGATCTCCTGTGTAATCTCCACTCTCATTTATGATAATGTCGAACGTGGTAAGTTGATCGGTTTCTCAAGAAGGTAGGTGATGAGAAGCAGCACTTGGTTATGGTCGTTTGAACCAATTTCCACAAGGGGCTGGGTCCTGCACCACCGAGGACCTCAAGTGTATTGGCTGACTCGGCTGGAAAGGGTGCGTCCAGGCAGCACCGTCCAGAAAGCAGAGAGCAGGCTTGTGGTCCGAGCTGACGATGTTTTACTTCTCATGTGACAGCAGGACTAGGTCTAGACTCAAGATTCCACAGTCTAATCACCCACCATCTTCTCGGCCCTATACTAAGCATACTTCCCAAACTTTATTCTATTTTATACTTTTCACCACACTGGAAACAAGATGATAGCCCCACAATCCCCACCATGGCCATCCTCACCATCTTTGTCACAATTGCTGTTACTGTCACCACCACCACCCATTATTCCCGTTTTACACATGAGACCTGAGAGCCTCAAAAGGTTAAATAACTTGCTCGAAGTCACACAGCCAGAAAGTGGCAGTAACAAGATTTGAACTCAGATCCTCTGGTCCATGGCCCATGGTCTCGCCATTGGTGCCGTGGGTGGCTTGGGATCAATGACATCCATTTCTGTGGGTCCCTCCTGGTGCTTTTTTCCTGGCTAGGTTGCATTGAGCCTTCAGTCTAAGGTTTCTATCCACGCTGGGTATCGCCCTTCTCCCTTAAGGAAATTGCTGAATTTCCCCTGCAGCCTCAAGAAAATGTCTTAAGTAAAAGTCCCTGCCCAAAGACTCAGCAGTTCCACTCCTAGATATATAACCAAAAGAATAAAAAGACAGGTGTTCAAAGAAAAACTTGTCCATGAATATTCACCGCGTTCTTCACAATAGCCAAAAGGCATAAACAACCCAAGTACCCATCAACTAGTGAAGGAACAAGCAAAATGTGGAATATTTACAGAATAGAATATTATTTAGCCTTAAAAAGGAATAAGTACCAACACACGGATGAACCTTGGAAACATTATGTGAAAGATGCCCTTCACAAATGGCCACATATTGTGTGATTCCACTTATATACAATACCCAGAACAGGCAAAAGCATGAAATCAGAATTTGGGCACTAATCTTAGAAAGCAGATTAGTGGTTGTCAGGGGCTGGGGATGGGGGAACAGTGAGTGACAGTTTCATAGGTATGGAATTTCTTTGGGGGGTAATGAGAATGTTCTAGAATTAGATAGTGGTAATGGTTGCATAACATTGTAAGTGTACTAAATGCCACAAAATTGTACACTGTAAAACAGATCAAATTTTATGTTTTATGTATTTTACCACTGTTAAAAAAAATTCCTTGTCCAAGATCTCCACAGTTTCAGATCTCTCTGTATGACAACTTAGGGTAAGTACTCAAAGAACAGTACTTAAAGCATAATGCTAGCCCTGCTTGTGGATTCTTCAGAGAGCTACCTGCAAAAAACAATCTTTCTCCCTGACCTCTCGCCTCTGACACCCCTTGTCTTAGATCTTAAATTCCAAATTATTTTATAGCTTGAGACCCGTGGTACCCTTGGTCAGTGGAATACAGCGTCTTTGGCTTGAGAAGATATCTCATGAGAAATATTAGCCATGTTCAAAAATTAACCAGCACTGTAAACTTTGTCTTGATTTCCTTTCTCCTGTACAAAAATCTGGCCTTCATGTGAGGTTAGAAAAAGATGTCTTCTCTTTCTTTGATTACCAAGCAGCACAAAGCTCAGCTAGAACGCCGGATCGCTGGCTCAACCAACCGGTGGCGTTTCCCCAGACAGCCTTTTTCTGGAGACCTGCTCTCACTTTCCCAGAAGTGCAAGGCTCTGAGTGTAGACTTTGAGGAAGCTCTGAGGAACCCAGACAGGTAGGGATACTCAAAGGTTTGTGGCACGGAATGGCCCATCATTCCTGGAGGGGGAGGGTGCCTAATGGTTGGACCACTCTGATTAGCTGGAGTGGCTGTCACAGGCACATCTGTAAGGAAGGCTCGCTCTGGAGCCAGCCGTTAGGCATGGACAGGGTCATAGTGACTACTTTCTCTGCGAATGTCCGTGGGTGGTGACAAAAGCACAGAGAAAGACTGAAGCTTTTTTATTATTATTTTTATTTTTTTAACAGTTTTTCTTCCCATGGGAATGTTGAACCCAAACAGGATTCTGAGTTTATCATCCAGGAGCCAATTGATTTCTTGACAAAAAAAAAACCTAGTTAGTCCTGGCTCCGTGTTTAGACAGCTTGTGGAGAATGTCCATTTTCACCCAATCGATCGATCCTCTCTCACTCTCATGGTATTCCGAGCAGGAGGCTGGACCCTCACTTCCCCATGTGATGAGTTCTCTCTTGCCTCTCCTGGAAACACAGAGCTGGACCCTTGCCTTAGTCTGTTTGTGTTGCTATAAAGAAATACCAAAGGCCCAGAAATTTACAAAGAAAAGAGGTTTATTTGGCTCAAGGTTCTGCAGGCTGTACAAGAAGCATGGCGCCGGCATCTGCTCAGCTTCTGGTGAAGGCCTCAGGCTGCTTGCACTCATGGTGGAAGGTGAAGAGTAGCCAAGTGTGCAGAGGCCACATGGCAAGTGAGGAAGCCAGAGAGAGGAGAGAGGGGAGGTCCTGGGCTCTTGTTAACAACCAGCTCTTGTGGGAACTGAGAGTGAGAACTCACCCCTGAGCGAGGGTGTTAGTCTATTCATGAGGGATCTGCCCTTATGACCAAAATATCTCCCATTAGGTCCCACTTCCAACATTGGGGATCAAATTTCTACATGAGATTTGGAGGAAACAAACGTGCAATTTGCAGCAACCCTATTGCAGAAGGCACACCTCATTTTGCTGGGGCATGGACCTGGCCTGATGCCACTGCCATCCCTAGGCTGGCAGCATCTGTCTTGTGAGCTCGCAGTCAAATCGAAGTGAGCATGGACTGTACTCCTGGGGCAGCACCCAGCACGGAAGAACTGCTTGCTGAATCTGCTCAGCGAGTAGCCAAACCTTCCCTCTCTAGATCCACTGGCCAACCCTGTTCCATTGCCCAGTTCCTTAGTGTTAGGGATGCAGGTGCTGGAGCTATGCCTGGGCATAGGGGCAAAGTGATCCTAAAAGCCGATGAGAGGGTCTGGGCAGCAGGAACTAAGTCTTCAGGAGTCACTGAGCTAAAGTGGAAGCAGTGGCCTGAGGGGTTGGGTGCAGAAATGGCATTTGGCGCTGGGCATTTGGACTGTTAAAAGCAGTCTGTCAACAGGGATGGAATCCCTATTTCTTCACCTACTACTTCTGTGACCTTTAGTCAGTGGTTAATCCTCCTTGGGCCTCAATTTCCTCATCTTTAAAATGGTTATATAGCACCTTCTTCAAGATGAAGAGTCATCTTGAGGATTAAATGAAGCCATATGTTGAAAATGCTTAGCACTGTTTCCGGCAAATAGTAGATGCTTAATAAACAGAACTTTTTTACTGCCTGAGTAGCATGTTAATAGTTGATCCCAGAGATTTTATTTTGGGGTGTCTCAGCTCCGTGCTCTGCCAGCCAATACCCCCATTATTTCATTCTGCCTCCTCGCACCTTCCCCAGTTCCTTCCTCCAAGGCAACAGCTTCCTCCAGCACATCCGCAGGGACAGAGGAACCGGTCTTCCCGGGGAAAGTTTTACACATGCGGCCCGCTCCTTTGTGATGTTGGGGAGCTGCATGTCCAGAGGCAGCAGATACTCTCGGGTGTTCTGGGCGAGTCTACACCCATGTATCTGGTGCTCAGCTGATCCAGGCTCAGTTCTGCCTGGGCACTTGGGCTCTGTTCCCTGAGCCCCTTGTCCTCCTCCTGAGATGGTGGACTAGCCTGGACTTATGCTTATTGTTGATTGTGATGACAGCAGAGGACATGAGGGTAAGCCCAGGAGCACATGTGTGTTTTAAACCTGCCACCATTTCATATCCACTAGCATCCCATGAACTGAGGCAAGTCACATGGCCAAACTCACAGTCAAGGGACAGAAAACACACTCTGTCTCCTTATGGAGAGAAGCTTTGCAAGACGAATGCAAAATGCAGACACAGGGAGGGATGAAGAATTGGAGCCACTGGTACAGTCTACTGAGTGTGGGAAACTGATTTTCTGTAGTGAACACAAACTTGTCTGGGGATGGTGGCTCATGCTTGTAATGCTAGTGCTTTGAGAGCCCAAGGTGGGAGGATTGCTTGAGGACAGGAATTTGAGACCAGCATGGTGCAACATGGTGAGACCCTGTCTCTACAAAGTATTTTAAAATTAGCCAGGCATGGTGGCGCACACCTATATTCCCAGCTAGTCGGGAGACTGAGGTGGGAGGATTACTTGAGTCGAGGAGTTTAAGGCTGCATGCAGTGAGCTATGGATTGTGCCATTTCACTGCAGCCTGGGAGAGAGAGTGAGCCTTTCTCTCTAAAAATGAAAAAGGGAGAAAGAGAAACACACACACACACACACACACACACACACACACACACACACACACCTTTTCTTTGTCTTCACAATAGGAATTTATTCCATGTGATTCTGAGAAACATCTTAGAATGAAGGTTGTGTTTAATTTAGATAATAACATGAAGAGTTTTTTTCCTGGTAACTCTTGTGAACCTTCAGGCGTCAGACAACTGTCAGAGGCAAGCTCCACTGTCAGTAAAGGTCTGGAATGCCCCATGCCACAAACATTATGTCCCCCAAAGCACTCCATGGCTGTTCCTGCCCTGCCCGGCAAGCTGTGTTTATGTTGTGGACGCTGTCATTGCTGCTTTTCCCACCTGGGGGTGCTGTCCGCGTGGATGGGAGCGGGAACCAATCTGTATTTCTTGAGTTAAGGAAAGGGTCATTCATGGTGGAAAGCTGAGGGACCGGGCTCCCAGCTTCCCATCTGTTTCGGGTATGTCATTGTGCCCCGCTGGCCAGCACTTCGTTCCATTGTGTCTGTGGGTTTTCATGGTGCAGGGAGCTCCTAGTCAGCCAGTCAGAGGTGCTGATCTTCAGACTGCTGATCTTGCCTTCGTCCTTTGGCAGGGGCTGGGGCACCGAGTGTGGGAGAGGAGGCTGAAAGGAGGACACGCTAACTTCCTTGCAGGCACCCTCATCTTCTCATGCCTTAGTTTATGTGCACATTGGTGATGCCGTCTTACAGGGTTGCTGTGAGAAAATTATGACGTAATTCATGTAAGGAGCTTAGAAAAGTGTCTGGCACATAAATGCTCAATGCACATGTGTCAAGCGTGCCACTGGGCTCCCCTGGCATATATGGATGCTTGGTGTCATGGAAACCCAGAGATCCAGCATGGAAGGTGTGACTCAGGCCAGGCTGGGGAAGGGGTAACCCCACAAAGGCTTAGGTGATTATGGCCCTAGGAAAGACCCAGAGCCTTCCCTGTCCCCAGCTGGTAAAGCTGCCTGGTGGTTTTCGCCATTTCTGCCCACAAAGCCAAGTCCATTCTAAGGGTGGGAGGAAGTCATGCTTAAGAGGTGAGGATGGGAAGAAGGGACCCGCGTATTTTATTTTATTTTATTTTTAACTAGAGAGTAGTTCTGGGAGAGTGAGACTACAGACCAATGAGTGTTAACCTAAATAACAAATAGAGAAGTGAGGAAGACTCTCTAAAGAAGTTGATGTTTATTCTGGAACAGGCATTACAATGGAATACCAGTGCCACCGTAAGCTATGTGTGTATTCAGGGAGGTGAAGAAAAATAAAGGGTTTTGTTAGTTTGTTTTGTTTTGAGAACGGTCTTGCTTTGTTGCCCAGGCTGGAGTGCAGTGGTACAATCACAGCTCACTGCGGCCTCAACCTCCCAGACTCAATTGATCCTCCTGCCTCAGCCTCCCAAGTAACTGGGACCACAGACATTGCCACCACATGCTAAATTTTTTATTTAATATGTTGTAGAGATGGGGTCTCTCTGTGTTGCTCAGGCTGGTCTCAAACTCCCAGGCTCAAGTGATGCTCCTGCTCAGCCTCCTAAAGTATTGAGATTATAGGCCTGAGCCACCGTGCCTGGCAAGACAAAGGTTTTTAAGGGACAAGTGTGGAGGATTATCTCATTGCTCTGAGATAATTATCCTTGGCTACAAGGATCTGAAACAAGGGTGACGCCAGTTCGAGTTGCTAGGCAGATTCCCCCCAGTACTTTTTTGTGTGTGAGGTTGTGATGGCCTTCGCGTACAGACGTAGGTTTTACAGAGTCTTTTGTGATAGTTCTTATTATCAGGCATTCATGAGTGAGAATTCTCCCTTCTTGGCCTTCCCCACCTCTATGTGTTGGGTGGGGTTCTTTTTGTTTTGTTTTGTTTTTTTAAAGAGATTTAGAGACAAGGTCTCTCCCAGTTGTCCAGGCTAGAACACGATGGCCATTCACAGGCATAATCACAGCTCACTGCAGCCTTGAACTCCTGGACTGAAGCAGTCCTCCTGCCTCAGCCTTGCAAGTAGGGGCTACGGGAACATGTTACCATGGCAGGCTCCATCAGGGTTTCTAACATGTCGTAACTCCATTTTTATTTTGACAGCTTTCCCAGAGACAATGAAAGGAGGAATGAATGAAAGGAGGAATGAATGAAAGGGAGAAGGCTAACTGGACGCATGTCTGTGCCAGGCATTCCAAACACTGTCTTTTACTCCCCCCTTCCTCTGGGACCAAGAGGCAGAAAATGGAAGAACTCGGGCCCAGCCCCAGGTCTATGTAATTCTTCCTAGTTAATCAAATTGGCATTTTGCCCTTTGGATAGTCCACATGTCCATGAGAAACTTACTTTCCCTTCTTCCCCTTCTGCCTTTCTCCATCATGGTCATGACTCGGGGGAGTGAGCTCCAGCCTAACAGCAGGGTCCCAGCATCCCCGCACCAGGCATGGCAATGGGAGTTCATCTCAGACCGCTTAGTCCCAGCCAGTGAGACAACTCACAGATGCCATGTGTTCTGTTCACTTTTCCAGTGATCCTAAAATGAACCCCAGCCCTTGGGAACTGCAGAGCCTACGGGATAAATCGTATGTCTTGACAAGCTGCCCTCACACCCAGGAGGAGGCAGTATGCTTGCCTCTGTTTCCTGGCATCCCTTGGCTCAGCCGATGACACTGGTGTTTGTGTGGGTAGTTGAGTTCATGGACCTTGTGCCATATTTTCCAAAGTCTGTGGCTCCATTTTGAGATCACGGTCTGAACTCTTGACTCTGGCCAGCCCTTTCCAGACGTGTCACCCAAGCCATGAGGGGGATCGAGGGAGGAAGCGAGGGTGGCTTGGGTCAGATCCCCACTCTGCTCCTGTTGAATAAACAAGTCCAGCTCCCACTGCCTGCCTTAAGCTGAGTCACCGGCAGCCATCCTCTCCCCTTGGAAAGGGCAGCACGTAGTTGGTAATTTTCTCAACGCGGTCTCCCACCCATGCTTCCTGCATGCACCCTGGCCATGAGGTCTCCTGGGATTGTTGGAGACAGCATGGTGAAATTGACACAGCATGACACAGACCAGCTGTGGTCACAAGTGTCTCTTGGCTGGCTGGCTTTCTGGGATGACTGTCTTTAAGCCACGAATATGTGACTCAAATTTTGTTTCACTTCCTGGCTCAGCATGATGAGTCCATGGTGTTTATGTTGTCATTCATTCGTTTAATGAATATTGACTGAGCACCTGCAGGATGGCTTGAGCTAGGGTCATAGTGGCTTGCAGAGGACGCACAAGTAAACAGGCAGCCACAAGACACCCCAGACGGAGCTTTAAGGGGGAAACTCCAGGATGGGCAGGGGTAAAGTCACTGGCCCAGCATCCCCAGAGAAAGCAGCAATGAAGTTTATCCTGAAGGATGAGTAGGATCTTGGCTAGGTGAAAGGCGAGGAGGAGTGCATGCAAGAGATGAAAGCAGCAGTTGGCAGGTCCACGTGCAGGCTGCTGAGAAGGGCTGGAGTGGGGACTGTTGAGGCACCAGGCTGCAGAGATACGCAGGAGCGGGTTAGCCATGCTAAGAAGTTCGGGCTTTCCCCCAAGAGCAGTGGGGACACACTGGAGGATTCTCAGCAGGAGAGAGACAAGACCAAATTTGCATTTTTTGTGGGAGGCAGGCGTCCGAGCAGAGCAGGGCTGGAGGCTGGGAGACTTTGGCAGTGACCAGAGGGAGATAACAGGGGCTTGAACGAAGGCTCTAGCAATAGCAACAAAGAGAGATGGACAAATTCAAAAGATCTAGGCAAGTGATGAGATGTAACAACACTCAGCGTGCTGGCTTAGGCAACTGCAGCCTGGCGGTGCCATTTCCTGAAATGAGAATCTGCGTAGGGTAGGCTTTGGGGTAGATGCTAAGTTTAGTTTTTGGATACACTGAGAGTGGGACCTGCATGACCTCTGAGCAAAGTTGTTGGTGAGTTCACATCCCAGAAATGAGCAGGGCCCTCTATTCTTTTCTCCCAGCAGAATATTTATTGAGTACCTACTATATGCCAGATGATGCTTTAGACACTCTGTGTTATCAGAGGTGTCATTCAGGCAGCCAAGTATGACCTCAAATACCTCCTCGGTAAGGCCTGCCCACAAACTGAAAACAGGAATCAGCATTATAAGCTAGCTATCAAAAAGCCTACCGTTTTGGAGATCAGCAGACAAACGGTGACCTGAAGATAGTCTTCCAAAGGCGAGATATGATTAGATTGACCAGTGGGTGCTTTAAGGAGGTTTATGCTAGAATGATGCTGTTGTAGTTGGAGAAAAATGTCAGTATTAACTCCTGGATTTCACGTTTGTATTTTCCCTTGAGGTTATGCATTTCACAAATTCAGAAGCTTTTCTGTGGGAATTTGAAGAACGAGGACATCCAAAGTGGGGAAGCAGGTGAGTTTTTGTTAGCTGTGGATTAAGCCAGAATGTTGCTGACTCCAGGGGCATCTTGTGGTCTTTATGGAAGAAAACCAGCCCGTAAGCCAGGGTGCTAGTCTATGAGTTGCAATTCTTATCCACTTCCCAGCATCTAAGAAATAATAAGTGCTTTGTAATTACTTGTCAAATGTGCAGTGAGTGAAGCCAAGCTTGGTAAACACATTTATGCTCCTAGCTGTGATCAAGACAAATGTGTTGATGTCAATAAATAGCCCACATCTGTAATACCAGCAGGAAGGCCGAGATGCGTGTATCACTTGAGGTCAGGAGTTTGAGACCAGCCTGGCCAATATGGTGAAACCCCCTCTCTACTAAAAATACAAAAATTAGCCAGGCGTGATAGCATGCACCTGTAATCACAGCTACCTGGGAGCCTGAGGCAGGAGAATCGCTTGAACCCAGGAGGAGGAGGTTGCAGTGAGCTGAGATTGTACCATTGCATGCCAGCATGGGTGTCAGAGCAAGACTCCATCTCAAGAAAAAAAAAAAAAAAAGTAACCTTTGTACTGAAAGACTAAACCAAGTGTAACAAGCATAAAGCAGCTGTCTCTTCGGCTCTAACCAGTCATGACTTGGATGTTCACAGCTGCACTTGTTCAAGAGAACTTTTCTGAGGTAAGATTAAGAATCAGGATAAGTCCTTCCAGCTAGAAAAAGGTTCATTAAGCCTCATGAGGAGGCTGAGCAGTTTCTTAAAGCAGCTTTTTTTTTTTTTTTTTTTTTTTTTTTTTTTTTTTTTATTAAATAAAGCCCACTGCGTGGTGTGGCTGCCTGAGATCAGAGCCAGCCTCTTTTCCAAAGAGAGGCTAATAATTTTTTTTTCCCACCTTCAACTCTGAACAAGAGAATTAGTCTGAGACCATCACCTGATATGAGAGAAAGAGCTCTGAATTGATTAGTGATGGCTGCCATGCATTGACCATTCTGAAAGTGGAAACTGACTTCCAATGAGTGAATATGCTGTATCCACAATTCTGTTCCTACCTGTGATCACCCTAATGGGCTGAGACTTTTTCTAACTCAGCATAACCAGACCACCTAAGGTGATACAAGATTTGAGATACAAACCCCCCTGAACTCCAGCACCAAACACTGTCATAACATTGGTGAATAACAATAATAATAACAAGAAGAAAAATCAGGTACCCAAGGTCACACCGTGAAACTAATGGCAAAACCAAGAAATACATAGATGGGGCTAGTGGCCCTTCAGGTCCTGTCTGGCACTGAAATTGAGGGTCTTAGGCACCTCTCCTTCCCCCAGCTCTGTGCTAACAACACATGGAGCTGAGCCATGCAGAGTCCTCTCCCCACAACCTCTTGAGCCTCCCCTAGCCTGCCATCCTTGGTTCCGCCCTCTGCCCTCCTATCAAAAAGCCCCTTTTTTGGTGATCATTGATTTTGTTCTCAGGATAGATGCCCCTGAAGAAAGTCTTCTACCGTTTGCAAAGAGCCTTCTTTATATTGTCAAGAGAGGGTCGCGAGAATCCTGCCTCTTTGATGGGCCTGCTATTGCCTTTCAGATGGGTCATGCTTTGGTACCCATAGCCCAGTAGTCTTCAACAGGGAATTGGCGGGTGATCTGGCTTCATGGGGGACACGCGGCAGTGTCTGGAAACATTTTTGGTTGTCACAGCTGGAGAGGGAGTGCTACAGGCATGCAGTAGGAAGATGCCAGGGCTGCTGCTGGGCATCCATGGTGTATGGAACAGCGTCCCAGCAGACACGTATCTGGCTCCAAATGTTTACAGTGCCATGGCTGAGAAATACTGTCATGGGGAAGCCAGAATAAGGCCCCCCCCAAAAGAGTCCCAGTCACCTTGCTTCCCTGTTCCATGACCTTTCCTCATTCCCCACGTTGGAGGGCAGCGTGAGTGCCTCTGAAATCCTACAGCTGTTAGCCAGTTAGCCACTGCTGTCCTGGACATGTGTCATGTCCTGGGTGACCTTGTAAGACTCCTTCAGTGTCTCCCTCAAAGCCCCCGCGCCCCCGAGGCCCACACTTCACCGCTTCCTCTCTGAGATGCCTGTGGAAGCTGCTTGCCTGCTTCGTCTGCTTAATGACTCACCTACCAAAGGACACGGGGGAGTCCTTTGCTGACGAGTCTGAGTGGGGACGTTACTGATGCGCTTGCTCAGCATCATTTTCTCTCCTCAGATGTGATTCTCGAGTGCCTGGGCTTCAAATGGGAACTCCATCAGCCCCAGCTTTTCCAGTCTCAGACCTTGGCCAAGCTCTACTTGGAAGCCCTGGCACAGGGCAGCACATCTCCCCGGAGGGAGCTGGAGAAGCTTCTGCGAGGTACTTCCTCCCCGGCGCCCAGTGCTGGAGCCCCGGTGCCCTCTATCTTGAGAGTGCCCAGCTGGGAACATGGTTATCTGTTTTGAGACCACAGTCACTCTAGCAGTCAAGAGCAAGGCTCCATGGTGTTATCTCATCCCGTGACAGCCTCCGTTTCCTCAACTGTAAAATAGGGATAATAGTTCTTAGGATGCAGCTTTGAAGGGTAGAGGGGGTACTAGGTGTGAGGTTCTAGAACAAGGCCTAGCACACAGCAGGTACTCAGTACATGCCAGTTACTATGCTTGTAATAACCCGAGTCTCATCTGGCCAGCCCAGACATAGAGGCTCTACCTACTTCTTTGAGAAGAAAAACAGGCCAGGCGCAGCAGCTCACACCTGTAATCCCAGTGCTTTGGGAGGCTGAGGTGGGTGGATCACCTAAGATCAGGAGTTCGAGACCAGCCTGACCAATATGGTGAAACCCCGTCTCTACTAAAAATACAAAAATTAGCTGGGTGTGGTGCCAGGCGCCTGTAATCCCAGCTACTCAGGTGGCTGAGACATGAGAATTGCTTGAACCCAGGAGGTGGAGGTTGCAGTGAGCTGAGATTGTGTCACTATACTCCAGCCTGGGCGACAGAACAAGACTCCATCCCAAAGAAAACAACGAGCTGTGTGGAAGGCAGGCAGACTTCTGACATCTGCGGCTTGTTTGGCTCTCAGTATGCTGGCTCGAGGCCCACATGTGTGCGGCTATTTTGTTTGCTGTCTTTGCTTTTCTTTCCTCTTCTCTTCTACCTCATTCCAAAAAGAATGTAGGCCACTTCTTTCTTTGTCTCCTTTTCTAGTCCTGACCACCCTGGCCTCTCAACAGCTCTCTAAGTCTTCTCCATCTGCACTGCCAGCTGCTGCTTTGGGCTACAGGTTGGGCTGACTCGTAAGCAGGTGCCATGGAAAATTTGAAGCCCCCAAAGCCAGCCAGCATGCCAGTCAGGATGGACTTTCATTTCTGAGACATGCCAGCAGAGCCCTGTTATTCCAGAGCCAGACAGGCAGCTGGAACCCCTGGTCATTCCCCTCCCTGAGCCCGAGCCTGGAGGGAGAGCCCCGCCGCCTGGGGGAATCTGACTCAGCCCTTCCCCTCTGCACAGGCAGTGAGAGCCAGCTCAGCTCCCGCAGAACTACAGCAACCTGGATGCTGGCTCATGAGCTTCTGTGCTCTTCTGAAGCCTTTGTCCCAGCGTCTTCAAGAGCCAGACTAGCCTCTTCCGCCTCCCCGGCACCCAGGTCAGAACACTTGCCAGGCCAACAGTGAAAGGCTCTGGTGAGCCAGACAGTGAGTTCATGGAAAAGCAGGACAGTTTGGAAGGGGAAATGGAGTTGTTAATGTGACAGTCTTTAACATGTCTAGAATGGGTTCCTAAAATGAAAATATTTGGCCCTCCTAAGACAGCCACTCTGATCCAAGCCTCCCTGCGGGAGGCTGTGCCTGGCTAGGAGCCAGCAGGAAAGGTGCTGAGATGAAACCCCAGTGCCCTGGACTGTCACGACTCCAGTGTCTCCTCCGAAGCTCCACGGACTGATGAAGCCCTGGGATTCATGTCTTTTGATAGGAACAGTCACAGTCCTTCATGTGCCCTTAAAAAAGAACATACCTGACAAGGGTGGCTTGCATACCTGTCTCACAGTCACCATTTCCCTGTTCTCGAGGTCATCTGCATGGCTGTCCTGGCATTTCTGTCCCGACCCTGGAGTGCCGGGCTCTGCAGAGAGGCACAGGCTCTCCAGCTGCTCCATTTCCTTCCATGGAGAGTGGAGGAGCAGCTGTCCTGGAGGGGACATGTTTATTCTCTAGCGTGGAATCCAAGAAGGAAGTGGCTCGCTTACTAAAAACAAACTAACTACCTTGGCTTTGGAGAACCCTGGAGAAGAGTGTCATCAAATTACTGATATCTTATCCAATCTGGGGGTTTTACTCAACCTGGGGGGAATATTGAACTTCTGTCTTTCACTTACTCTGACATAACTGATTCCCCCCAACGCCCCACCTTCCTTCTTTTCTTCCTTCCCATGTGGAATGCTTAGCTTACGCTGGGCATTGTGCTAGGAGCTTACCATCTGAGGGGACAGACAAAGCCAAAATGATGGCAAAGCGTGGCAAATACCATGACACATAATATTAACCACCACCTCCGTGTACCTACTGTGTGCTGGACCCTCACGTGCATCCTCCTGTTTACTCCCTGCCATGGGGTGGTTGGCAGGCTGGGATGGGAGGCCTTGTAGTCACGCTGGAGAAGAATGTGATCCGGAGTGGAGCAAGCCTGGCACTTAGTAGGTTCTCACTGAGTATTTGCTGAATGAGAGCCAGCACAGAGCCAGGTGGCAGATGACAGCGAGGGGAGACTGAGGGAAAGGGACTCTCTGCTCTCTCTTTCTCTATAGTTGCACAGGATGATGGACTTTTTGGCTCTGGCTCACATCACTTTTCATTATCTGGAACCTTGAGCTCCCTGGCGGTGGAATCCATGCGCTGCATTCATTCAGCCAATATTTACAGCACCAGTGTGTGGAAGCCTGGGGTGGGCCCAGGGGATGGAGCGGGGAGCGGACCACCTTAGCTGAGCTGCGGGGTTGGGGGGTGGGGGGTGGGGAAGAGCACACCAGAGACACAGAATAATTCATAAAAGGTCATGGTCAAGTTGGTCTATGAAGAAACATAAAGCCAGTTAGTGGGGGAGTGGGGTGCTACCTCACACGTGGGGTCAGGAAAGGCCTCTCGGAGGGAGGGACATGTGAGAAGGTCCCTGATGAGGGAGGGAGGGCAGGAGGTCCACACCATCCCGAGGAGCATGGTGAGAGGAAGCAGGTGAGAGGATGATGGGCAGAGCGGTGGGCAGAGGCTGCAGGCCCTGTGGGAATTGGGGCTGTGAGTAGATCCTGGACTTTTGTGCCAGGGTGTGGGGCACCTCTGGACACCTGAGAGCAGTGTAACTCTGTAACTCATGTTCTAGAATGACTGAGTGGATGGCATTGGCTAGCAATGAATTGGGCTGCCTTTTTGCTTGGAAATGCTCAGTGGCAGTGGTCCCTAAAGTGGAGCTCTCTGGGGCAGAGTGACAATAGCCACCACATGACACCTCAGTCCCACGTTCATCCTTCGGCAGGTGGCACTCCCACCACCTGCCTCTGCACTGCCCCAGGTGCTCGGGGCACAGAAGTGACTGAGGTTCCCTCTGCCCTCAAATTGCTCACAGCCTAATAAGAGAGAGGGTTGGGGGAAGCCATCAGTATGTAAAATGCAGTGTGAGCATCAGTTTGTCAGTTTTGACAATCCACAGGGCAACACAGGATTGTTGCGGGGAGTTAGGAGAGAGATACGTGGGAATTCTGCACTATTTTGGCAACTTCTTATGAGCCTTAAACTATTTCAAAATAAACATTTAAAATACGTCTGTGGGCCACGTGCAGTGGTTGACACCTGTAATCCCAGCACTTTGGAAGGCCGAGATGGACAGATCAAGTGAGGTCAGGCTGAGTTTGAGATCAGCCTGGCCAACATGGTGAAACCCCATCACTACTAAAAATATACAACTAGCCAGGCATGGTAGCGCATAATCCCAGCTACTTGGGAGACTGAGGCAGGAGAATAGCTTGAACTCGGAAGTCGGAGGTTGCAGTGAGCCGAGATGGTGCCACTGCACTCTAGCCTGGGTGACAAGAGTGTAACTCCGTCTCACCCCAAAAACTAAATACACACATACATACATACATACACACATGCAAACACATCTATGAAACAAACAAATAAAATATAGTGTGATACCTGTCTTGATACCTTATGGGCCTGCGAGGGTGGTGGGTGCCTCCCACTGTGTCTTCGCCATGGTTATCCATCCATCATCATCTCATTTCCTTTACTAGCTCAATCCCCTAAGAAGACCAAAGAAAGATCCCCTGTGAAGAAGATGATCATTTCCTTGAAGATCAATGACCCCCTGGTCACTAAAGTCCGTATGTATACACTCGTCTATGTTCTGAGAATGCCGTTGAACAAATGGTCCTCCCAGATTTAAAACTGAAACAAGCGGCAGCAAAGCAAAACAAACCAACAGTCCACAGTGTTCAGCGCTTTCTTCTTAGAAAGGCCTGAACATTCACAGAAAGAAGGGGTGAGGAGGCTAGGGTGACTTGGAGAAATGGAAGAAGGTGGAATACTACTAGAGAGGTTGTTGTCATGGAGAAAGGGTGTGAAGGATGCACAGACTGGGAGGAAATAGCGGGCTTCTTAGAGACGGACCCAGCACAAAAGGAATTGCCCTTCTAGGCTCACACCCACCCAGGGAATCCGTGAGGCCCCGCCTTGTTCCCAAATAGCACTTGACCTGCCTCTTCCTGCGAAGGCCCCTCCCCTCCGCCCCGCCACCACCTCCCCTAACGTGGGCTCACTCTCTCCCCATCCCTTCGCAGCCACTCGGAGGCAGGCTTCTTTGTGCAACATGCGTGATGTCATGTGATGACAGTTGCTTAGGAATCGCTAGGTGAGGAAACTTCAGCTCTAGTTGGGCCATTTGTTGCCAGAGGACACTCTGATGGCATGACAGCATGATTTGCGATCATGCGAGACTTGGAATCAGCCAGGTCCACCTGGCCCCTAGCCAAGGCAGTTCGGTTCCTGAACCATCCAATTATTCTGGCTCTTTCTAAGAGTCTTTAACCTTTTGGAAGGCCCCAGACTCTAAGGAGAATCTGCTGTCTCTGCAGCCTCCCCAAAAATGCAAATACTGGCACACAACATTCCGTACCTATTTGGGCAGTCACATTCCTGCACAGGCCACAGACCCCAGGTTAGAGAACCCCAAGATGGTCTTACCCTGAGAGCAGGCTTAAGAGAGGATCCTTTCAGCAGAAGCTCTGCTTTCTTTAGCGTCACTCTCAGCTCCTTTGGAAAGGCTGGTAGCGCAGATCATCAGCTTCCATGCGGTGCCTGCATCTGGGTCAGAGATGGTGCATTTTCTTTAAGAACCCCTCTGCCCTCCCAGCTGCAGGAGTGAGGGAGGGCCCCCCCGGGTGGTGTCCTCTGTGCAGAGCCCCATGCTGATGGCCCTTTTGGCTGTGCCTCCCCAGCCTTCGCCACGGCCCTGAAGAGCCTCTACATGAGTGAGGTGGAGATTCACTTGGACCACGTGCTGGGAGTCCTGGCTTCTGCCCACATCCTCCAGTTCAATGGCCTGTTTCAAAGGTAAGGAAGCAAGGCTGACTTTGGGCAGGGCCAGGCCTCGGGGAATCAGAAGGACAATTCCTGGTCCATTTGGTAGAACATTCCTCTTCACTGAGCTGAGACATCTCAGGTGTCTTTATGCCAAGCATGGCCTTGAGCCTGAAAAGGAACTGAGACACTAATTCACACTAGCAACATACTAATTTTAACCAAATGATTCTCAATTCTCGATTCACGGGAAAGAAATGCAAATGGGAGGATTTCTACCCTGGGGAGAGACTTTGTGCCTATACGCAGTGACTTCCTAGTAGCCCTCAAACCAGGCTTGCTTATCAATTTCACCTCTTTTGATTATTGGCTAAAAAAAAAAAATCACTCTCCTTTGAGTCATACACATACACAGAGGCTGGCCGCTGGAGGACAAGCTGACTTCTCCATCCTTGTCAGTCCTCATTTTTCCTGCTCATTTGAGATAAAGTCTTGTTTTTTCTTGTAAATAATATTTTTATTGTTATAAATGTTACATATTATAGCTCTTTTGGAAGAGAGGAAAATGCAAAGATCAAAGTAAAAATAGCCCCAAAATCACCCCTGCCCATTTGAGGCACAGCCTCTCTTTTGGACATTCAGACCCCACTGGCCCACCTGGGCTGCCAAGCAGGAGGGTTCATCAGGGTGTGTCAGGGGTGTGGAGAAGAGGTGGCGGGGGACCAGGAGGCATTCAAAGTGGGTTGGCGTTGAACATGAACGTTTCCTCATCCTGACAAAGGTTGCCTGGGCTCGTGGATGCAGAAATCATGAGCGTGAGAGGGTAACAGACGTTGCTTGGTGTTTCTGCCTGCATTCAAGCAGCCATAGAAATGCACCCTGGAGGGGTGAGAGTCAGAGCTCCCAGTCTGCACCGGGCTTTTCCTACAAAGTCAACAGCAACCTGGGTCCATGCAGGGTCTGTGCTCAGTTCTGAATAAGGTGCCCTTTAGTCTCTATGTACGTTGGCGGTCTCCTACATAAAATGTGGTTCAAACTATTTGTCCTATCTGCTTCCCAGGACTTTGTTGGGGATTAGGAGACGTCAGCGCGTAGGGCTTTTGGGTGGGGTGTTTTTTTGCCTTTCAGTTCTCAGCTCTTTGCAGGGATGACCTCATTTCATCTTCCCTGCAACCCTAGGAGGTAGGACTATTACTATGCTCATTTTACAGATGAGAAAACTGGAGGCTTGGGAAGTAAGTAACTTGCCCAAGGCTACATAGCGGCCAAGTAGGGAAGCCAGGACTCGAAGGTCGAGGGGCCCCGGAACCTGCACATCTAACACTGTGCTATTCCGCTTTGCACTTTGGGTGAGGTGGTAATGTCGTCATTTGCTCATTTGTGGTTCTGACCCTCCCTTCAATGGCATTTAGTCAGGAGGGATTTGCTTAGGGTCACTCATTTATCAAGTTATTCACTCACACCTACATTCATTTATTCACTCACCTGCTTCAAGGACAATTTCTTGGGCTTCTCTGGGAGGCCAAGGAGACGGTGAGGGACCAGATGGGCAGGATCTCTGCCCTCTAAAGTCTCCTGTCGAGCAGTCTCCAAGACACCGGAAGTGAGTAAAGGTGGATGGAATGAAGTTTGGGAATTCCAAAGTGGAAAGTGTTGTGCTATGTATTATTAAGTTCAAGTAAAATTAGTATCTGTAATAAGAAAGAGCATTTCTTGGAACTTCCCCTCCTTTTTTGTATATCCCATAATATTCCTCCATTCTGTGAATGTTTATGAAAGGGTAAGTGAACCAAGTGGAAAATCATTCATAGGATTCATTTCTCTGGAATATTTTGTTTCTTCTTCTGGGCTTTTTCAGGGATGTGTGCCTACTGGCTTGATGTCCTGAGGACAGAGGTGGTATCTTGTAGCTTTTTTTCCTGATTCCTGATGCAATTCAATATAAAGAAGAGATCAGGACAGGAGATGGTCTGCCTGGTTTGTTTACTTCTTAAACCTCAGTCTCTTTATCTGAGTGAATGAAGGAATGAATGAATATTCCATCTAAACCAAGAGAAGACAGTAGCTGCTCTGCAGAGGGAAGAGACGGATTTCTCCTGGGGATCTTACAGGTTTCAATTCATTTTTTTGTAGAGTTCACACAGTCAGATTCAACCCCACGAATGTTTTTGAGCTAGTGCCTCATTCTGAGAATCCTGAAATGACTGGGGCCAGGCCTTTGATCTTTGATCTTTTTTTTTTTTCTTTTTTTTGCTATGAAAATATTTTATTAGGCCAAACTACTTGCTATGAAAATGCTTTAAAATGCAGCAGGAGGAGATATAAGCATCTGGCAGCGTTGTTGGGAATGCAGGTGCCTGGACCTCTCTGCAGAGGACACGCATTGAGGAGGGGCCTGGAGTCTTGAAGAGGCTCTCCAGTGTGTTTGGCATAGTTAGACTGTGGGGTTACGTGGCTGTGGCAGATGGGAGGTGAGTAGGTGCAGGCAGAGCCAACTGGTATAGCTTCTTAGAGCCACCTAAGGAATCTGGCCTTGACCTGAAGGTGTTGGGGTGAAAAGTCCAGGTTTTCCTGAGATTCCTCATGCCCTTTCCATTGTATGTATCGCCCACTGTCAGCCCAGCATAGCCTTGTGGTGTATAACTATGAAATCGTAGCTTCTTTACACAGAGAATTTCTGAGCAGCTATAATCTGGTGCGGTCCAGGAAGGTATCTCTGACCTGAATGCTGGAAGAACAGCTTCCCTCTTGAAGTGGGGCCTCTGGCCACTTTCTGTCTCCAAGCCTCAGCTGCCCTACCTTAGGAGCAGACTGGAAGCTGCATCTAGCCTTCAGAACTCTCCCCCCGGCTGATCCAGAGATGAACCAAGAATGGCAGGTTCTTCATTCTCCGTTCCCCTCCCACTGCCTTGTTTTGAATGCCAGAGCAGGAAGGGCTTTGCAGATACTGAGCCAAACCTTTCATTGCACTGATGAGCAAACACAGGCTTGCCTGAAGTTGATGGGACCTGCCCAAGATTCTCCAGATAATTGTGGTGGGGCTGGGATTCTAGGGCAGAGGCCAGGGCGGGCCTGCACACAGCTGGGCTGGGTCTTGCCTGCCTTTGAGAGGCTGATGGTGCAGTTGGCAGGGTGTGGCACCATAGGGTGTGTGTGTGTGTGTGTGTGTGTGTGTGTGTGTGTGTGTAACAGAAGTGCCCCAGGTCACTCTGATAGCTTCACAATGTTCAGGTACTGAATAAGACCTCACAGGTTATCTCAGCTGAGCTCCCAGGCAGTGGGGAAATCACCAGATGACTGCTTAATTCTGAATCACACATACCCGAGGCCTCCTATCTTTAAGGGATGCAGGGTGTGCACACAGCTTCCACTGGGTCATGTTCCTTTGACTCTCATGTCAGTATCTTCATTGGCACTTGGGCTAGAGTCACAGCTGGGATTGTGACGGTCACATGTGTGCACGTATGTATATGCACACACATGCTCACACACATACACATGGAGCACCTCCCTGTGTTACGTGGGTTCCTCCAGGCTCACAGGCCCAGAAGAGCATTTCCTTGCTTCCATGCAGGGCTGAACTTCCTCTGTGTGCAATTGCCTGGTCCTTTAGAATTTCTAGAACTGGAAACCCCCCCACCTGCCCGAGCCAGAGGTGAGCCTGGGTGGCTTTCTTTGCTTCTTTGGGTCTGGGAAATCTGATCATTCCAGTCCAGTCCAGCCGATGGGTTTGACAGTGTGGAAGAGGAAGCATAAGAGAAGGTGCCAACCTTCTGGGGCATTCATTTCTCCCTGGCAACTCCAAGCCCAGCTAGTGTTCCCTGTAGGTTTTGACAGATAAAAGCTGGCACCTAAAGGCTCCTGTGCTCCATGAGGTTGGGGCTCGAGCCTCCTGTTCAGCCTTGTCACACCTTGGGCTTCACCCTCTGCTGACTGGTGAGATCATGTGCTCCAGGAGGAAAGGGCTTCCATCTGTCCCTGGTGGCATTTCCAGAACCAGCAGCACAGGTCAGCACAGAGCTGGCACTCAGGATGGATTTGATGGGGAGGGCCGCTACCTGGCAGTCTGTTGTTTCACAGGAGATGGAGGGAGGCAAGGAACCAGGTAGAAGAAGGCATGGAAATAAAAACTAAGGCAGTTTGTGGGGAGGAGCAATCAGGGTGGCTTCCAAGAGGAGGTTGTGCTGGAGCTGAGCTTGGAAGAATTACAGCAGTCAAAGGGGGAGAGAGAGGGGACAGGGCGGAACAGCAGCAAACTGGGATGGGCCTGGCCACTAAGACCCAATGCAGCTTCGATGGCCGGAGGTTTGGGTGAGCCCAGGTCATGCAGGACCTTGTAGCCACATGCGTAGGTCTTGGTTCAGTCAGCAGAGCGGGGAGCCTGGGCGTGGGACGGGAGAGTGGCAGAGTCTCTGTAGTTGAGGCTGAGCCCGCACTGTGTGACGGATGTGGGATGGCTGCAGGGCAGGGAGGCCAGCTGTTGAGAGGCTATGCTGAGGCTCAGCTGAGAGACCAGGAAGGTCTGCAGGAGGCAGGGGAAGTGGGAGCAGGAGGAGGGTAGGCTCAAGAGACAGCCAAGGTGCAGGATTGACAGGACCCAGCAGTCCTAGAAGCCAAAATGCCCAGGAGGTGACAGCAGCGCCCCATGTTTCCTTAGCACAGGTTTCCCAGTACTCAGGACACTTTCTCACGGATAGAGTCGGTCTCATGGTTTGAAGGGCCAGTCCGAGCACACAAGGGGAGAAAGTGCCTTGGTTGTGACCAGATTACTTATTCATTGATCGTTTCTTAAATTCTTCTAGTAAAGGCTTTGAGTGGCTTCCACGAGTCCATGAAATAAGGCAACAGAACACCAACTTATTATTTTCTTAAGGAGAAAGAAAAAAATGGAAAGGCTAAAAGTGTATACTAACTCTAATAACCCATGCTCTTCCTAAAATGGGCGACACCTCCAGCTCTGGACTTGCTAGCAGCAGATAAACAGGGAAACTTGATCAGTGACATGAGATAAAAATAAAAACTAGTTAAAAGTTTAAAAAACAAATCACTTGGCCGGGTGCGGTGGCACATGCCTGTAGTTCCGGCTACTCGGGAGGCTGTGGTGGGAGGATTGCTTGAGCCAAGGAGTTCTGGGCTTTAGTGAGTTATGCCAATCAGGTGTCCGCACTAAGTTTGGCATCAATATGGTGACCTCCCAGGAGCAGGGGACCACCAGGTTGCCTAAGGAGAGGTGAACCGGCCCAGGTCGGAAACAGAGCAGGTCAAAACTCCCATGCTGATCAGTAGTGGGATTGCACCTGTGAATAGCCATTTCACTCCAGCCTGGGCAACATAGTGAGACCCCGTCTCTTAAAAAAAATTAAAAAAAAAAACCACTTGGGAGAAGCACAGCTACTGTTAGTATTAAAACTGTGAATGTCTTCAGCAGATGACCCCAAACAAACTAATGATCGATGTCCTCAACAATATCTATAGAATATTCGTAAATAGAACAATAAATCTTGTAATGTTTTTTCCCTGGTGTTGGCAAAAGCAGAACACCAAAATGCAACTCAGTCAAAGCTGCCCTTCAGGGATGTGGTTGTTGGTGGCAATGAGACCCCAGCTGCCTTCTGGTCTGGCCTCTTGAAGGATACATTTTAGAATAAGTGCAGAAGGTTCTAGATGTCCTTTAAGCCTCTGCCTGTGAGCAGTATGTATCTCCACTGAGCTTAGGACAACCATTGAGTCATAATGAGTTCAAAGTGCTGCTTCAACATGAGATCCCAGTGGCTATTCTCTGGTGTCCTGTTCAATGAATGAACATCCTTTGAGTCAATTTTGCTGAAGATAGGTTAATATTAGCTGTGAAAGTTCAGTCGCTGAAATGTCCATGACCCTAACTGCCACATAGGACACCAACCGCACTCCATCCACCCCGGCCCGTGCCCTTCTTGGAGGGTGGCAAAGAACCAGGTAGAAGAAGAAAGTCATGGAAATGAAAGCTAAGGGGGTGTGTGGAGAGGAGCAATCAGGGAGACTTCCAAGAGGAAGTGGTGCTGGAACTGAGCCCAGGCGAATTACAGTAGTCAAAGAGGGAGAGAGAAGGGGCAGTGTGGAGCAGTGTCGAATTCACTGCCCTGCAGCTGTGCCAGCCCTGACATCTCCTCAAAGCGTGGCACCTGCTCCTGCCCCAGGAACTTTGCACATGCTGTTTCCTCCCTTCTTGGAATCCTGGCTTCCAATCCCTGGCCTGACCGATGCTTTGCCCGCCCCTTTCAGGTTTTAAGTGCCATTCTTCTGACTTCTGATCACTTTCCTGATTTGACCACACTAGGCTGAAGTCCCCATTTTCTACCTTCTCATCACCTGTTCTTTAACTTTTTAACCCTTAACATAACTGTTAAATGTGGTTATCTGTCTGAAAGTTGACTTAACATGTCACCTCACTGGCCCATCAGTTTTGTTCTTTGCACAACAAGGACCTCGCTGGGTGCCTAGCACCTAGTACATGCTCAGTGAACAGATCCTTCATGGGTGGGTGAGCCAAATCAACAGGTCTTAGTCGTAAGCACACAGAGACTTTCATCTGAAAGCTTCTCTTTGATTCCATTTGTGCACAGAGTGGAAAGGGGCTTGAGGCCCCTCTGGTGGCACCATAAGGCTCTGGACAGGAAGACAGTCCTCAGGAAGGGGGTGACGAGAGGGCTGAGTTGGCCAAAATTGAATCTTAACTCAGCACCTGGTGGCACTTCAGCTTTGAGCCCTAACCCTTGTGCCTTGCTGTAGGGTTTTTGTTTTGTTTTCTCCTGAAGGATTTGATCTCTGGCCTCATCTTCCAGCCCAGAGCTATTTCTAACAAGCCATGCTGGTCTTATCCTCTGGCCAAATGTCCATATCGCTAAAGCAAGTCTCCCTTCCATGTGAAAGGTCTCTGCTGCTTTTACACTGTTGGTGGGAGTGTAAATTAGTTCAACCATTGTGGAAGACAGTGAAGACAGTGTTGGCAATTCCTTAAGGATCTAGAAATAGAAATACCATTTGACCCAGCAATCCCATTACTCAGTATATACCCAAAGGACTATAAATCATTCTTCTATAAAGACACATGCACATGTATGTTTATTGCATCATTGTTTGCAATAGCAAAGACTTGGAACCAACCAAAATGCCCATCAATGATAGAATGGATAAAGAAAATGTGGCACATATACACCATGGAATACTATGCGACCATAAAAAAGGATGAGTTCATGTCCTTGGCAGGGACATGGATAAAGCTGGAAACCATCATTCTCAGCAAGCTCACACAAGAACAGAAAACCAAACACCACATGTTCTCACTCATAAGTGGGTATTGAACAGTGAGAACACATGGACACAGGGAGGGGAACATCACACACTGGGGCCTTTTGGGGGTTTGGGGGCTAGGGGAGGGATACCAGAGAGTTGGGGGATAGGGGAGGAATAGCATTAGGAGAAATATCTAACATAGATGACAGGGTGAGGGATGTAGCCAGCCACCATGGCACGTGCATACCTATGTAACCTGCACGTTCTGAACACGTACTCCAGAACGTAAAGTATAATAAAAAGAAGAAAAAAAAAAGCAGCTCTGGGACTTCTCGCTTCTCCAAAGCTGCATGGGGCTCCTCCAGAAACTGCAGTTCTCTCTGTAGGTGCGTGGATGTGATGATGGCCGGTCTCACGCCAATCACCATCAGGAAGTTCTACGAGGCTGGCAGCAAGGTGAGAACAATCCGGATAGGGCACGTGGCCCCCCGCGGGTGTGGGGGGAGCTTCAGGAGCAGCCCAGATGCTGGGATTTCACCCATCAGGCTAAGATCCCCCCCAGAAGATCTATTTGACATCACAGATATATTTTATTTTGCGACATGAACACATTTGTTTTAAAAAAGACTTTTTATTTTTAAAAGGATGTTTTAACATCAAAAAAGTAGAAAGACTCATCTGAGGTGGGGAAGAAGCTGCAGAGCCTTTCTCACTGAAATGGCAGAAGAGCTTCCAGGACGTTCTTGCTGGAGCTGTGAGGTCTGGACCCACCTGGGTCTAGTCAGTGTGCCAGAGTTAGGAATAAATGATAGAACCCAATGCTCATTCTCAGAGGAGAAAACAGAGCCAAGGAGGGCAGCAACCTCAGTGCCCGGGGAAACCAGCTGGGTCCAAACCCCAGGCCTCCTGACTCCAGCTCCCCCTGTGTGGCCATCAATGACCTGGGGGGTTACCAGTCAGCATGCCACAGTTTCCATTGTCGCGTCCTCCCCTTCACCCCCCTGGCAATTCCAAGGCCACTTGTGGTGGCATCTGCATTCTGGTCAGCATTTCTCAGCAACTCTTGGGCTTCAGAAGCACCCCAGGCCCTGAAGCTATTTGAGGTGTGCTAAGACTCTCTCAGGGTCCCTGGGGGGAAGCGTTTTCTACTTCCCCTGCCCTTTAATTCTTGCTTTTGGGGTGTGTTCACATCGTAGCCTCAGAACTCCCGCAGGCACAGCCCCTGAGCTCTCCCTGATCAGCCACTGACTTGGGCCAGCGTGCAAGGCCTCTGGTGGGTTCGCATCGGCTCGGCCACTTACGAGTTGTGTGGCTCGTAACACAGGCAAGAGCAGGACCCTGGGAGTATGTTTCCCCACTAGTAACATAGGGAAGACTGTGAACCCATCTTGTAGGTTTTCAGTGAGGATTGATTTAAGTCAACCAAGTGCAGCGGCTCCAGCGTAGAAAACACTTTGAAAACGGTATCTGCTGTGGTTCACGTATTTTGTAGAAAACGTTTGAGCGTGTCTGCAGCGACTCTGTCTGAGCACACATGTAGCGTCCTCGCAGGCCAGCAGAGGGTGCCAAGAGTTCAGGACTTCCTTCATTAACCGGCTTTTCTTGTCTTAGTACAAGGAAGAGCAGCTTACCACGGCCTGCGAGAAGTGGCTGGAAATGAACTTGGTTCCTCTACTGGGGACACAGGTCTACCTCCGCAGAATCCCGCAGGACCTGCTCCACAAAGTACTGAAGTCTCCCAGGTCAGAGCTGGCTCCCAGGCTGCGGGTCTTGAGAGGGGCTTGGGAGAAAGTGGGGACCAAACTGGGTGGGGAGGGGCTCTGGGGGAGGCTGTACCCACGCCTTAAGCGTCCTGGCCTCCTGGACAGCTGGGTCTCAGCTGGGGCTGGAACTCAGGGTGCTGTGTGCAGGGTTGGGGACAGAGCTCCCTTCACACTCCTTCTTGTGGGTAGGGACCCTCTGAGTCCCTGTTGTCTCATTACTCACCTGGGTACGAAAAATGAAAGACTTAATTACCTAAGTAATTTTTAGAAAAAAGTCCTGACAACATTAATGCACATTCATTATAGAAAATAAAATCTCTTGCCCTGCATCGGTTTACATCTCCAGCCCTGACTCCTCTGCTGAATAATTCTAGACCCACATGTCTGACCGCCTGCTTGACTTCTCTGGCAATAGAGTTAAAACCCAACTCTCAGTGCCCCTGCCCTTTCCTGCACCCAAGCCTGCCCCCAGTGTTCCTCCACCATCTGACTAGCGGATCAAGCTAGAGCCTTGAGAGTCCTGGACCCCACTTTGGCCGCACCCCGACCCTGGGGTCATTTCTACTTCCAAATCAAGTCCGGCGCTATGGACCTCTCTCCACTGGTAGCAGCCCCAGCCCAAGGCCGGAGCTTCAATGTCTCTTATTTGGACCAAGGTGACCTCTAACTGTCTTGCTTCCAGTCTGGACCCCCTTCTGATCGCATCTCTAGCCAATGGCCTTTGCCTCTGGACCTGGCTCTTTCATCTCACACAGCATGAGTGCAGCCACGGGGACCCCCGAAACTTCCCTGCTGGACACCTCCCCATACCGGGCCCCGCTTCATGCCCATCCTCCTGCCTGAAATGCCTGTCCCCTGCCAGCTCTCCTTCTCCCTGGAGATATTCCCCCATGCCAGGCTTTTTAGGTTATTTCCAATGTTTTACCAATACAAATACCACACTGGTGAACATCCTTCAACATTATCTTCATCTCAGATTCTTTCCCCACATTGAATTCCCAGAAGTGAAAAGACTAAGTCAAAAGAACTTTCTATTTTGTATTTGTGTCTGAAACATTTGTATTTGAAAATAATTTCCGAACTTACAGAAAAGTTGCAAGAATAATGCATAGACTGTATGCACCCTGTACCGTTGATCACGCCAGAGTTCAATTTCTGCCCCGCGTGCTCCATCATCTGCATCTCTGCGTGTATCTATTTTTACGCTTGTTTTTTCTGAACTGTTACTATTTGGGGTAAGTCACATTTATTAAGGTCCTTTACTCCACATGCTTCAGTGTTTATTTCCTAAGAAGAAGAATTGTTTGAAAATATAACTATAGTGCAGTTATCAACTTGAAAAACTTACATTGATGTAATAGTTGAATGTCACTTGCCCAATACTGTCTTTCATAGCTTTTTTTTTTTTTTTCCTCCAATGCAGGACTCTGTTTAGGACCACTTAGTTGTCATATCTCTTTAGGACTTTGTTCAAAAAGATCTTGGTACTCATTTCCAAGTTACCAAAATTTTATTACCTTTGAGGAAATTTCAAAAATGAAGACTACATTCTGCTGAAAATCCTAGTAGAATATTAGAAAATGAGTGTTTACTCATGTTTATGTGTGGAAAGGGTTCTGGTTTCAGAAATTAGATTATAAAGATTTATTCTACTGTTGGTTTGAAGTGGCTACGTAGCATGTAATGCCCTGACCTTTGCAGAGATGTGAGGCAGGTAGAATGGAGTTCTGGGACGGAGGGAAGGAGACCACATTCTCTGGGAAGCCCCAGGAGTCCCAGCTTCAGGCCAGCCCAGGGTATTGGGCACACTCCTAAAGTCATTCCGTGGTGTTCTCTGCTCTCCCCCACTCAGGCGCTCCCCTACTCCCCAGTGGAGCAAGCTTGTGTAATTGTTGAAGAAAAGATAAACATGGCATCTCTTAGAGTTTTCATAACATTGTCCCTCCCTTGGAAAGGCTGAGCTGTCACACCCTGGCAGCATTAACTTGGTTAAAGAGAAAAAATGTCTGACCACAACCAGAATGTTCGTGGTGGGATAAGCCTGACAAACGCACACAGGGCAGGAAAAGAGGTCAGGAGCATTACGTGTCAAGTGTCTAGACTCACCAGCCTGGCAGACATGACTGATGTGGAAAATGGGTCCTGCTCCTCTGGCCGCTCCCCAGGAGCTGTCTGAACAGACAGTCCAAGGCTATCACTGAAGGGGGAAGAGCCCTGTGTGGCTTCTGGTCTGCCATCAGCCACGTGCCCAGGCTGACCGCTCCCCAGGCTCTGCTCACATCTGAGGTTGATCTCTACTGGCAGCCTGCATTAAAGCTTGAGAGAGGTGGGAGACAGGGTTTAGGAAGAAGGAGGCTTGGTAGAAGTTTCACCTGCTAGGGCTTCTCATATTAGGGTGCTTGTGAGTTTCAGGCTGCTGGCTCGTGGAGTCGGCACCATAGTCCACAGCTGATTCAGAATGCATCTTTCTCGAGCTAACACTGCAGTGTGTGCTGTGTGCTGTGCGCACTGTCCCTTTCTATCCTCCCCACTCCCTGTGATGGGCACAGTTGTTATCTCTGATAGAAGAGGGCTAATGATGGGCAGGGCAGGGCCTCCACTGGCTCCAAAGTCCACATCTTGCCCTGGGTGCTGCACCCCTCACCGCCGTTCACAGAGGCCAAGGTTACCAGCAACTGAAAGGATGTAGCGAGAACTGATGGTCCCAAGGAGCCACGTGGCCCCGGAGTGGGGTGTGTGGAAATGCAGACTCCAGCGTCAGCGTCAGGGATGGAGTGGCCTTTGGCCTGACTTATCTGCCCCCCCAGCTGTGGGGCCAGTCCCCCAGTTTGTGGTCACAGGTGTTTGGAACAACGTCCTTTTTTTTTTTTTTTTTTTTTTTTTTTTTAACAGAGGCTGCAGCTTCTGGGCCATTTGGCTTCTCCATCTGAAGTCCCTCGAGCTCATCTGCCTTTAGGTTTTGTTTTCCATCGTGTCAACTACCTGGGGTAAAACAGGCTACAGTTTTTCTAACCTCTTGGGCCTCTGGTTTTAATTTACTTGCCTGGCATTTGGTTTTCAGTTAATTTTCTTTGTAGAGGTCACTGCTCGGTGACCCTGTTCTACTAACTCTAATATTAAGAAACTTTCATTCCAAGTTTTTTCCTGGAAACCAAGCTCCTCGCGGACTTAGGAGGTTAGAGACCTCAGAGCACTATCTAGCTCCCATCTCAACAAAAGATGACCTTGCAACCAGCAGCACTGCCTCCTGTGTTTCCAGTTCTCCCCAATTTCCCGTCTATGACCCGAGAAGTCTCGGGGTCTCAAGATTTCCCCAAGAAGAGCTATGCATGTCCTCCTTGTCACATGTGTTCCACAACCTGCCCTTCAGCATGGGACAAGTTTCCCATGGGTGTCTGGGACACCTCTGGGCACCCATCTCAAATGTAATAGTCCCTGAACCCAATGCTGCTTTAGCTAATACTAGCAATACCCACCAATTATTAAGCACTAGTTGTATACAGAACACTCTGGGTGGGTTATCCAGACTGATTCCTATAGCAGCCTAATGCGGTGGATACTATTATTGGCATTTCTTGCCCGTGGGATAGAGATGATAGCCAAGGATGGGATCAGCTGATGGTCCCTCCATGCAACATGGGAGTTGGGGTTTGAACCCACGTGGCTTAAAGCCCATGGTCATTACCAGCCCGCTGATGTGCTCTGCAGGATGCCTTCATTTTCCTTACTGATGGTCAAGAACAATAAGAATACTGATATTATTTTTACTGTAAAAAAGTATAAAAGTAGGATGATAATACAAAATGCAGTTGTATCATCTCCCCAAATGAGCGAATATTAGTATTTTGTCTTAAATTGAGACGTCACACATTGCCAGTGAAGCAGAAGTCACCTATGTGCCCCTCCCAGCCCCATTCCCTGCCTCATTTTCTCCCTCCTTCCCCTCCTCAAGACAATTAAACCACTGTTAGGAACTTGTCCAGATTTAATCTACTTGATTTTACTCTTGCCACATAAATAATACTGGCTCAAAAGAGTTAAACTTGAAATACGTGTTCTCATCGTGATTGCAACATTCTGCAGCTTATTCGCTTACATTGTGTGTTGTGTTCTCTCCTTATTGATATTTACATATCGGATTAGCATTTTAACTTTTAATTGTACGTGGTTCTATTGGATGAATGCACAGTGATCTCTTTTCATTCCCTTCCTAATGGCCTTTTGTTTTATGTTGTTTGTTTGTTTGCCAAGACAAGTGATGCAGCAGTGGGCATCCTTGTTCATATCTTACTCCCACGGTCATGGCTTTCTCTATGGTCTATATGCACAGAAGGCCTTTAGTGTTTATATATAATTTTCTCGGTAAAAAATAGAGGACAGTGTCTTATGAAAAGCATTGCTTTTTTCTCCTAAAGCACAAATATCAGTTACATTCCAATGGCTGCTTGGGAGTGCCAGTAAACACACATGGTGCATCCCAGAGAGGGAGGTTCAAGCCCTTGTGAGTTCTGTCTTGATTGAGGCCATCAGAACTCTTAGGTAAATAAAAAGGTATATGAATGTCTTTGGTGTCATTATCTGCTGCAGAAACGAATACTTTCAGGTCTGATATTGACCTAAAGACAGAGGAATTTACTTTAATAATTATCCTTCATAAATAATACAACCAGGTTTCTGATTCATGGAGCTCCCAAGACTCCCCCATGTTGCTGCTAGCTCCTCTTTAGTAAGACCTTAAAGGACCTTCTGGGCTTGAAGACCTCAGGTGTGGAGTTTCCATTAGAAGTCACTTCGTTTTGCCAGCCCCACTGACAAAGTTCTTCATGGGGACATCATACCAAGTGGCTCTGCGGAGAGTGTCCCCTTCCTGCCTCATGATGATTGCCCAGATGGTGGCAAACTTGGTCCTGTCTGGCCAGAGTCAAAGTCCATGCATTTGTAGGTGGTCTGAAAACCAAAGGAGAGGACAGAGACAGTTTTACTCTGTTCAGAAATAGCATGAGAAGTGGGTGACATTTCCAGTATCCTTTAAAGTCACAGTTTGTCTTTTGTGCCACCCACCATAACCACAGGCAGTGGTTGAATGAAGAAGTGGTGGCATATTTTAAGGCCAGGGTGCTATGTCCATGGTCAGAGGCTGAAAATATTGATGGGTTTAAGAAGTGGTGAAATGGCTCCAAAGATTACTGTCAGAGGCTGCTAGAGAAGGGGTTTGGGAAACAGCCACACTTACAGAGCTGCCATTATGGGGTAGCAGCTATTCTTTGGCAATGCTCATTTATGGAGGAGAGGCCATATGCTGCAGCAGGCACTGCACAGACTCTGGAGCTGGGACCTGACCCTGTCACGTATGCATAAGAGCTTCCAGCCGCTGAGCATGTCATGATGTGCCAGGCACTGTGTAAGCACTTTGTATGTGTGCAGTCATTAGAATGATGGCCCCACAGATGTCCACATCCCACTCTCTGGAACCCATGAATATGTTAGGTTGTATGGCAAAGGAAACTAAGGCTGCAGAGGGAACTAAGGTCACTAATCAGCTGATTCTTTTCTTTCTTTCCAACTTTTTTTTTTTTTTTTTTTTTTTTTGAGATGGAGTCTCAGTCTGTCGCCCAGGCTGGAGTGCCGTGGCACAATCTCGGCTCATTGCAACCTCCGCCTCCCAGGTTCAAGCAATTCTCTGCCTCAGCCTTCTGAGTAGCTGGGATTATAGGGGTCTGCCACCGTACCCAGTTAATTTTTGTATTTTTAGTTGAAATGGGGTTTCACCATCTTGGCCAGGCTGGTCCTGAACACCTGACCTCACGATCCACCAACCTGACCTCATGATCCACCCACCTCAGCATCCCAAAGTGCTGGGATTATAGGCGTGAGCCACTCTGCCTAGCCCTTCTTTCCAACTTTTATTTTGGGTTCAGGGGTACATGTGCAGGTTGTTACATGAGTAAGTTGCATGCCACAGAGATTTGGTGTATGGATAATTTTGTCACCTAGGTAATTAGCATAGTATCCTTGATATAGTTTGGACATGTGTCCCCACCAAATCTCATGTTGAATTGTAATCCCCAGTATTGGAGGTGAGGCCTGATGAGAGGTGATTGAATCATGGGGGTAGATTTCTCACTAATGGGGCTTAGCACCATCCTCCTAGTGCTGTTCTCCTGATAGTGAGTGAGTTCACTTGAGATCTGCTCATTTAAAAGCATGTGGCACCTCCTGCCTCGCTGTCTCCTGCTCTTGCTCTAGCTGTGTGACATCCTCCGCCCACTTTACTTTCTGCCAAAATTGTAAGTTTCCTGAGGCCTCTCCAGAAGCCAAGCAGATGCCAGCATTGTGCTTCCTGTACGGTCCATGGAACTGTGAGCCAATTAAACCTCTTTTTTTTTTTTTTTTTTTTTTTTTTTTTACAAATTATCCAGTCTCAGATATTTCTTTATAGAAATTAAAGAACAGAATAATACCACCCTATACGTAGTTTTTCAATCCTCACCCTCTTCCTACCCACCACCATCAAGCAGGCCCTTATTTGTGTCCGTGTGTATTCAATGTTTAAGCTCCCACTGCGTAAGTGAGAATATGCAGTACTTAGTTTTCTATTCTTGTGTCAATTTGCTTAGGATAATGGCCTCCAGCTTTACGCATGTTGCTACAAAGGACATGCCTTCATTCTTTTTTATGGCTGTATAGTATTTTATGGTGTATATGTACTATATATATATATTTTTTTACCTAGTACACTACTGTTTTGTTTTGTTTTTTTTTTCATTTGCGTTTATTTAAACACAGTTCTCAAAACATTTGAGTGAAATTGGGTCTCCTTTGGTAAGCAAAGGACCTGAAAATAATATTTTAAAAAATGAACAGGCAAAGTCTTCAGTTCATCCATGACACATGTATAGTGTTCCCTTCTCTCATCATGTACTTTGAAGCATCCAGTTTTTTTTCATATAGTCTAAAAGCTAGAAGAATAAGAGTATATTTATGGTGGAATGTATTGTCACTTGCTGATAACTAGTTGAAATACTATCACCCCCTTGTAACAGCTTTAAGAAACAGCCTTTTAAGGCATACACTGTGTAACTCTTTGTATTTCCTGCTGTTCATATTACAGATTACATAAAAGCTGACAAATCCACATTTATATAAGCATTAAGCACTGGCGTATTGTAGATTTTTAGTTCTAATACTGGCAGTACAGAGTTACAAATCACAATTTTTAACACTTAGTTGCAGGTATAAATATGGTATGTTTCATGCACTGGAGGAAAACGGGCCATTTGTCTTTAAATTTACTACTGACAACTGAATAGTTCTGGCTAAGCATTGGTATGTTAGAAAGAAAAGTAAAAATCAAACTGTTTATTGTTGCTTTTTGCCATTTGGTAGCATTTTACACAGGCTTCGATCTTCAGAGTACCCTGGATTCAATAGAAAAACCTTTTAAATGAAGTTTTGTACAATAGAAACTTCTCAGCAGTCAAAATTTAGACTGCTTTAAAATGAGGAGCTTATTCTGGAAGATCTGGGTGGGCCCAGTATGATCACAAGGACCTTGTAAATGTGAAGAAGGAGGCCAAAGAGTCAGAACCATAGAAAGATTTGAAGATGCTGAACTGCTGACTTAAAGACTGAGAAAGAGGCCACAAGCCAAGGAATGTGGGTGGCGTCTAGGTGTTGGAAAGGACAAGGAAAGAATTCACCCTTGAGCCTCTGGAAGGAATACAGCCCTGCTGACAACTTGATCTTACCTCCTTTGGTATTTCTGGCCTCCAGAATGATGAGAAAATAAATTCGTGTTGTTTTGAACCACTTGGTTTATGACAGTTTGTTATGGGAGCGATAAGAAACTCATCCGCTCACCTCATCCCCTCTGCAGCACTCTCCTCTGAGCCGCTGCTGTGATCACACTTTCACAGATGAGGACATCGCAGCTGCAGGGCAGTAGAGCAACTCGCAGGAGGTTCCACAGCCAGTCTGGCGAGGAGCTGAGATTCTAACCTGGCCTGTACCCAGGTCTGAGCCCAGAATTGTGTGACCTTGGATAAGTTATTCAGGGTTCAGCCCTCAATCATGGCCAGAACTGAGGTGGAGCAAGTGAGGCACTCACCTTGGTGCAAAATTTAAGGGAGCATCAAGAAAACGTAGTCATGAAGATGTAGTCTATTTTAGTGTAATATATTAGAAGTAAAATTGATGCAAAAGTGCCATGATGAACAAAATACGAAAATTTCAAATAAACATAGGGTTAATTGCAATTTCTACATCTAGAAAAGTAAGGACTGTATCCTAACTTTGCAGCACGGTTGTGTGGAATTAAATGAAAGAATCTACAGAAAACATCTTGAGAACACCTGGCACATAGTAAGAGCCCATTAAATGATGATCGTTGTTTTGCAGGGGCACAGAGGGTGGGTGAAAACACTGGCCCCAGTGCCAGGCTGCTGAGATTCAAATCCTAGTTCTGCCATTTCCCAGTTGAGGGTCCTTGAGCAAGCTCTTTAACTGCTTAAAGTCTGAGGCTACCTTCAGAATCAAGGGTGGTGTCACCTAATTCTCAAACTCATTCTAACCATTTTCTTAGCAGCAGCATGATTTTGTGCTATTTCTAAAATTTCTTCTCAATCTTTTTATTTTGGCCAGGTTGTTTACCTTTAGTGAATTCCGTCTTGTGAAAACGATACTTTTTTGGGTCTTCTTGCAACTAGACCACAAGATTATGGCAATTCCAACTCAGGAAACCATGCTGACGTTTTTTAAGAGGTAACACAACTTAGTGTTGATTGATGAAATGTATAAATACTGAAATGTAAAACACTGCTCATAATATCACGGGGGAAAAGCATTGGTGATATAATTTTTCATAGCATCATTCAGAGGGCAGGTTTTTTGTTTTTAATAGGGCCTAAGATTATAGGATGCTTTCAAAACACCAAATTACCTAGAAAAGTAAATAGCGAGTAGGTGTTGTACTATGAGATAATCAGGTGCTTCTGGGAACTTGTGTCCAGTAACAGGCATGATACAAAAGGTACTCCTCTGTTCGGGAAAATGACCACACTACCCTCACCTTTAGAACTTCATTAAAAAAACAATCAGCTTTCTCAGGTTGAATAAAATTCATTTTTTAATGTACCGAAATCAGACCAGGTCATTCACATTTATATTTCTCTAGATAACACATAAAATTCTGGGTTTTCTGGACAAAGGAAAAAAGCAATTGAATGAGCAAAGGTTTAACAGCATTAACCCAGTTTCTCATACTCTCTAAACTTCTCCATTTTAAAGGAAGATAACGATTACAATAATAACAGTGGGCACCACTGAAATATGCTTTACTGGGTACTTTAACTCTGATAAGCACTATCAATTCATTATCCCATTTAGTCTACATAATACTGATGGCTGCTTTTGTTATCCCCACTTTACAGATGGGGAAGCTGAGATAGAAATGCAGTATCTTGTCAGGGATCATGTAGGTGATAAGGAGTGGAGCCGAACTTAAGCCCAGATCTGCCAAAGCCCAAGATGCTTTGCTGCCCATTCCTGGAACAGCAGATAGGATTGATTCCTCTCTTGTGCCCACAAAAGCTGGTGTAGTAGTAGCTCACTGAGGATCTGCCTCAAACTGTGGAAGTAACTGGTCACATAACCTTGTCAGGTTTCTGTTTCTGTTCCCCACGTCCTCAGGAATGAGGGCTTCCAAGGGTGATGAGGCGAGTTTAAGGAAGTAGAAGTAAAGATGCTTCATTTCTTTTGCATATGTGAGTTTAGCAGGTAAACACACCTTCACATATTAATCTGTGGATTGACCTGTTTAAGCCAAGTTTCATTTGCACTGTTTTGAAGCATTTAATTCATTTCTGGAACATCTGTGCACTGCGTTAACTAAAGAGCCCATTTTTCTGGCTGTCTTGTTATTTGAGGAAAGCAGTATTCAGTGTCAGAATTATACGTACTTTGTTTAGTTTCCATATAATTTGCTTTGAACCCAAATGTTTTACCGGCCCTCCCCCACTCTTTTAATAGCCTATGAGACACTTTTTCCAATGAGTCATGCACACCAGGAGGAATTGCTGTTTGGCTCCAGGTCAGCTCTCGTACTGGAAATGTCTTAGCACTGGGAGATACGAAAGGAGCTAGAATGTGGTGATTCATTAGAGCTGTGTTTTTAATGCGGGAGAAGCAAGTGAGGAGGGAGTGAAGGTGTGGGCCCCCTGCCGCAGCTGCTGTTCCGAGGCCTTCGCTAACGCTCCTGAGCCAGAGACTCCGCAGCTCTTCCCCTGAGTGCCGGGCACATGCGTGTTTCTCACCACCACAGCTTTTCTAATTTCCTGGTGAATCTACGTTGACTTGTCCCAGACCTCACATCTCCATGCATTTCCCCAAGCCCCCTGATCCTGTACAGTTTTCTTTGTTGGAAACCATTTGCTTCTTTCCAAGTCATGTCATTACCTCAACCTAAGCAGTGACGACAAATCTTGCAACAGGGCCCGAGTCTTCTTGCTGCAGTGTGGGGATGGCTCCAGACAGCCAGAGCCTGCTGTGTCCCTTCCCCAACCTCCCCCTTCCCTGCTCAGCCCTCCCCGCTCTCCAGCAAGCTTTGGATCAGACTGGGAGAAAAGATGGGAAAATGCGGGGTTTGGATGCTCTCCCAGCACATTGTCCAGGCCCACTCTGCCAGCACAGACGATCCTGTGGCCCACTCTTAGCATTGCGGATGGTTCTCCTCCTGCTCAGCTCATCTCCTGAGTGGCAGCACCTTGAAGGTGTACCCTTGTCAATAGCCTCCATCTCCCAAATGCATCTCCTGAGTCCCAGGGCTCCCTCACCTGGGGGTCTGTCCTGGCTGCTCCTGCTTTCTCCAGCCCCTGTCTGCTCTGCCTTCTCTGTGTCTGTGTGGTGGGAGCCTCCCAGCAGAGCTGCGCTGCCTAGCCCCTGGTGAACCCTGCAGTTCATGTATATGTCCTGCCCCTCCCAGGGACATCACAAGCAGCTTCAACAAAGGGCGTATGATCCTTTCTCTTATCCCGACTTGTCTGGCACCTCACTGGACATATAATGGCTTACTCTGAACTATTAGTCTCCATCAGACTTTTTTTCTTTTTGAGACAGGGTCTTGCTCTGTCACCCAGGTTGGCATACAGTGGCATGATCATAGCTCACTGCAGCCTCAAACTCCTAGGTTCAAGCGATCCTCTCGCCTCAGTCTCCTGAGTAGCTGAGACTATAGGTGCATTTCACCACATCTGGCTAATTGTAAAAATTATTATTTGTAGAAACAGGGCCTCTCTGTTGCCCAGGCTGGTCTCAAACTTCTGATCTCAAGTGATCCTCCCATCTTGGCCTCCCAGAGCACTGGGATTGCAGACATAAGCCACTGCGCTAGGTACTATTTTTTTTTTTTTTTTTTTTGGAGGCAGGGTCTTACTCTGTCGCCCAGGCTGGAGTGTCATGACACTATCTTGGCTGGCTGCAACCTCTGCCTCCCAGGTTCAAGCAATTCTAGTGCCTCAGCCTCCCGAGTAGCTGTGACTACAGAGGCGTGCCACCACACCCAACTAATTTTTGTATTTTTAATAGAGATGAGGTTTCACGGTGTTGGCCAGGCTGGTCTCAAACTCCTGGCCTGAGGTGGTCCTCCCACCTTGGCCTCCCAAAGCACTAGGATTGCAGGTGTGAGCCACTGTGCTGGGTTCATTTTTATGTAGCTCAGTTCATCTCAGAGAAGTGGGTCTTAAATGCTGATGGAAAATTCAGAGAATGCCATGTGTGTGGCAACTTGAAATCACAGCGATAGCAGACAAACTTCCATTTTTATTGATGGGTGGTGCCCACTGAGTGCACTAGCCCAAGAAGGGTTCTCAGCTTTGCTCTAGGCTCTCAGAAGAAGAATGTCGCAGTAGATGAGTGGTATCTATCCCGGATGCAGGAGCCAGGCTTGGTGGCGCCCTGACTCCACATCTGCCATTCTCTGCCGAGGATCCCCAGGGCTGACCAGCGGCAGTGCAGGGGGTCTTGTAGCTGCCGGCCTAGCAGGGCTGGTGGCCAGAGGGCTCGGCTGCCCTAAGGCGCCTCTGCTCCCTGTGGAGGTGGAGGGAGACTGCAGGGAGTCACGGCCTGGGCCAGCATTGCATCACCAGGGGAGTTGAGCTACAAAGTTCAAAGGGGCAAAGGGAATAGCTAATCAAGGAAGCTCCAGTGGTCGCTGGCCGGGATGTGCCAGGAGCATTTCAAAGTGAGACAGAGGAGCAGGCCCCCGGGGAGACAGTAAACAGGCTCGGGAATGAGAAGAGAGGAAGCTATTGGGCCCAATTTAAAAAATTGCCAATATTGATAAAATAAATGACGGAGCAATCTACTTCCAGCGGAGGGGGACATTTTGAGGCCATCACATTATGGGAACTCCCAAGATGGAACTGCTCTTTCCTAACGTGTCAGTAGTGGGACAAGCTGAACAAATATTAGCTCACCCGGCCCTTGACCCTGCTAGGAAAGAAGCTGAGCAGCAGCTGTGGGCATGACCTCGGCCGGCCCAGCGTCCGGGAAGGAGGGTCGAGAGCCATCAACTGAGTAAAATGAGTCACACACCCCTCTCCTCGTCTTCTCAGCAGTGTCTGGAAGACAGGCTAAGAGGGAACGTAGTTGAATAACTGACTTCTCCAGCGACAACTGTACCGAAGATGAAGACATACATCCAAGCCTTTTCAACTCTCCCATTTTTTTTGTTCATTAATTTTCTTGGTCAATCTTTCATTTATTCAACAAATATTTTTTGAGCATGTGCTATGTGCCTCAGACACTGATCTAATGTTGAAGCTTCTTTGCCTAGTCAGATGGTCAGAAACAACTTCAAGTTTACTGCAATCCAAGAACATCAGTATAAGAAGGAAACATAAATACACGCACGGTCATTTATGTGGCTTGCAGATACGTGCAAACATACACCTATATGCAGATAAATTCATACACAATTACACACACCTAAAGTGCACACACGCATGCGCGCACACACACACACACACACACACACACACACACATCCCTCTACACTCTTCAGCCTGTTTTCCTGGCAATAGCTAGTTTAGAAAAACAAATAGGCTGTCCAGAATTAAATTTAACATCTCCTTGTAGGAAAAAACAAAAAATGTAAGCAAAGCTGTTGCCCTTCATCCATGAAGGAAAAGTCATCATTTCATTCCACTTGGTATTCTGAGAAGTTCAGGAAAGCTGTGAAAACTTGTAATCGGAGAAAGGCAAGAAGCAGGCAAATTTTCAACTTTTTAAAAGAACATTTTAAAATCAAGGCATAAAATACATACAGAAAAGTGCATGAACCTTAAATGAACAGTTCAGTGAATTTCTACAAAGTGAACACACCTGTGTAACCCAGACCAGAACAGGGGACATGGCCAGCTCCTAAAGCTCCTTATGCCAGTCCCTACCTCTTCTACCAAAAGTAAACAGTATCCTGACCTGTTTTACTACTGATACATCTTCCCTATTTTTGAACTTTGTATAAGTAGAATTGTGTAGCATACGCTTTTAAATGTCTGGCTTCTTTCACGTAACAGTGTATCTGTAACATCCATCCATGTGGCTGCATGTAGCAACAGTTTGTTCATTCTCATAGGATATTTCATTATATGAGTATACCACAGTTTGTTCAGATGTTGGTGGACATGTTCAGCCACTAGGAATAGTATTGCTATGTACAATCACGTACACATCTGAGGTACACATAACTATGTGTTCTGTTGAGTAAAAACCTAGGAATAGAATTACTATGTCATAGGGCATGAATAAGTTTAACTTGAGTAAATACTGCCAAACAGTTTTGTAAGGTGGCTGTGCTAATTTATTCCGTAACCAGCAGTGCATGAGAATTCTGGTTTTTCCATATCCTTGCCAACACTAGGCATCCTCAGTCTTCCGTCTCTCCCTTTCCTCTCCCTTTCCTTTCCTCTCGCTCTGTCTCCCAGGCTGGAATGCAGTGGCACAATCTCGCCAAACTCCACCTCCCAGGTTCAAGCGATTCTCCTGCCTCAGCCTCCCCAATAGCTGGGACTACAGGTATCCACTACAACACCCAGCTAATTTTTCTATTTTTAGTAGAGATGGTGTTTTGCTATGTTTGCCAGGCTGGCCTTGAACTCCCAACCTCAGGTGATCCACCCACCTTGGCCTCCCAAAGTGCTGGGTAAATGTTTATTATGTTTTTAGTATCTGTAGAATTTATCGTGATAGCCCTCTTTTCATATCAGATATTGATAATTTGTATATTTCTTTTCTTTTTTTTCCTTGATCAACCTTAAGAGAGGTTTATTTTATTCACTTTTAAAAGAAACACCTTTTGACTTGACACACCTGTTGATATTTTTCAATGGCATGTTTTCCGTTTCATTAATTTTTCTCTTCATTATTTCCTTACTTCTACTTTCTTCAAGAAGTATTTGATATTCTTTTTCTAAACTCTTGAGATGGGTATTTAGACATCCGATTTCTAGGCTCTTTTCTTTTCTGATTTGGAGCTATACATTTCCTTTAACTGCATCCCATGAGTTTTGATATAAAATGCATGTCTATGTTGTACCGGGTCAGGAATGGGGTGTGGTTTTATCAGTCATTCAAGTAGAGGACATGTGGGTGGAGAAAGTGAGGAGGCCATGGGAAGAGTAACCACTGTCCCCATGAGGGGTGAAGGGTCTGAGCTCTGGTGATGTCAAGAAGATGGAGTGGAGAGAGTGTCTGTAAGAACAAATATGGCAGCAAGAGGATTAATTCATTCATCTGGTTCACCTGGCTATAGAAGGAGACGAAAGAAGATGGAAGCAGCAGCCCATTGCAGTTTGGAATCCATGGTGATTTATACAAAAATATAGCACCTGTGGAAGCTGAGCTTATTTTGGATTAATTATGGTGACGTGGAAGATGATCTTATTTTGGATTAATTATGGTGACTTTGGAGAGATCAACTCATTTATCAGGAGCTCAGGGGTCTGGTGTATTTCAAATGCCATCTTGCTGGAGTGATCCACTGTGCCTCCACACTTGACTCAGTTATCTCCAAGGAAACCCTCTAGGAGCACCCTCTTCCCCCACAGTCTGGTTCAGATGCTCAGTCTCTGGGCTCCATAGTATTGCACGCCCATCTCTGTAAGCTTTCTCACTTGTAAATAAAATAATTATTGTGATTGTCTGTTCCTATGTATGGTTCCCACACTGGCTGTTTGGTGCAAGGACTGTGTCTTACTCACTTTACGCTCCCAGTCCCCAATATTTAACAGCTAGAAGCTGTTGACTAAGTACTGAATGAATGGTGCTTTCTTTAGTTACATTCTTTTTTTTTTTTTTAATTGCATTTTAGGTTTTGGGGTACATGTGAAGAACATGCAAGATTGTTGCATAGGTACACACATGGCAGTGTAGTTTGCTGCCTTCCTTCCCCTCACCTGTATCTGTCATTTCTCCCCATGCTATCTCTTCTCACCTCCCCACCCCCCTGTCCCTCCCCCAATTCCCCCCAATGGACCCCAGTGTGTGATGCTCCCCTCCCTGTGTCCATGTGTTCTCATTGATCAACATCTGCCTATGAGTGAGAATATGCGGTGTTTGATTTTCTGCTCTTGTGTCAGTTTGCTGAGAATGATGGTTTCCAGGTTCATCCATGTCCCTACAAAGGACGCAAACTCATCGTTTTTGATGGCTGCGTAATATTCCATGGTATATATGTGCCACATTTTCCCTGTCCAGTCTATCATCGATGGGCATTTGGGTTTGTTCCAGGTCTTTGCTATTGTAAACAGTGCTGCAATGAACATTCGTGTGCATGTGTCCTTATAGTAGAATGATTTATATTCCTTTGGATATATACCCAGTAATGGTGCTTTCTAATGTTCTTTAATGGTGATTGTAACTTCTGAACTACTTCACTTTAACTCTGAAAATTACTCTGCATTGCATGTCAAATACAGATTGCAAGAAGGAATATAGTGACTTTCTGGCCAGCTGTTTAGTGTTAAATAGAACCAAGTGTCACGTTTGCAGAGTGACAGCTTGAAGCGCACAAAGCGTGGGATGGTTTCAGTCCTGCTGGGTATGGATTTGACGTTGATTTGAAACTTTCTCCCTCCAGCCTTAGGTATCACAGTGTGTGTGCTACATTTCAAGTGGAACTCTCTTCTCAGGGCCTCGGGATGATTCTCCAGTTACTCTGTGTATGCTCAGGCTCAGCAGGAGATTGACAAGTAGCTTCTTGTTGCTTCTTATGTGTCCTTTTATGGTATGTAGGACAGGGCTGGATCTGAATGACTGCTAGAAGGGTGGAAAATTCAGTCCTCAGTCAGGTGAAATTGGTCCTTATAATCAGAAGCAGAAAATGTCTTCACCTCCAAACCCCTTCTGTTGGAGGCTAGTGTAGAACTCTTCTTATGATTATACTAATTGACATGAGTGGCAGTTTGGAAGCTACAGGACAACAACATGCATTCAGTTATTGCCAGTTCATAAATTACTCACTTTATTAAATCAAAGAAGGTCAATGCTGTAAGGTCCCTTAGAGATCACCTGGTCTCATCCTTCGATTTTGCAGTTGAATAAGCTAAGGCCCAGGGATAATGAGGAGCTTACTCAGGCTCCTTTTGTAAAGTGATGGTGGTACTGGGGTTGACCTTGGTCTTCTAGGTCTTTTGACGCTCTTAGCTTTCAGAGTCAAGGGCTCTGTTATGTAACAGAGTCTGTTACATAACATAACAAATGTAATTCTGATCTTTAGCTGATTTATTAATCACTCAATAGGTATCTCTCAGCCACTGCAGCGTTGATTCTGGCAATGAGCTTCCAACCTTACCAGAAGGAAGTAATTTGAATGTAGCCAATGAAGCCAATTCTCACATGATCCCAACTTCTAGATTCCCCTGATTCTCCAACTGAGTCTCTTCTTACCTGTGCCCTACCCAAATCTGACCCAGCCTTTACAGAGCTGGACAAAGCCAGTTCCAGAAAGCCTACTCTGATCTCATGTGCTCACTGGGTGAATTCCTCCTCTGACCTCCTCTTTCGAGCATGTGCTGGCTGCGTGGGTGTGCACAGGTAAACCCAACAGCATCTCCCCCGACCCGTTCCCACACATACCATCCCTAAGGGAACCGCAGAGGGAAACTTAAGGACAGCTTCCCTGCCATGCCCTGTACTCCGGGTGCCCTGAGCCCACGGATTTCTTGAGGGAAATGTGCTGTGATGCTGCGTCCCCAGGATGGGCAGAAGCCATGTGCCTGTTGTGATTCATGAATGGCATTTGCAGATGTAGCCAGAGTTAGCATGAAACTGGGCAACCCTGGTGTGACAACACTGATCTCTTTACCAGCATATTAATTTTGAAATATCCCATGAGTCATAGACATTAGGACTATTAAATTGTTCTCTTTTAGAATAACGCAACCAGACCTTGTGCAGGGAGGTTGATGTATTCTGGGACAAGAGGATTTCTCATTATCTGACATTTGTGTTTCTTGCCTTGTTTGTGTCTTTTCTTGCTCTGAAAGGTGATGCCTCTGCTCTCCTTTAACTTGGATCTCTGGAACCTGAGTCTTGTTCTCAAGATCCTCAAATATTATGGTTAGTTCTTACTAACTTTCCACTTCCCCAGCATTGCTTCTTGGCTTTCCAGGCATACTGAGAAGCACCAAACATACCTTCGACAGTAAGCGTGGAGGAATGGAAGGAGCACAGGAGTCTGGGTAGGAGGTTCTTATAAAGGGCAGCTGTGGTTCTGATTAGACAGGATTTCTTTTTGTGCTAGGATCAGGACCATCTTGATAGGCAGAAGGACACTGAACTCGGTCTCAGGGAAAAGCTGATAGGTCATGGTGACGGCAGACAGGACCACATGGGCATGCAGACAGTGGCATAGGCTGGCCTGAATGTGCAGGCAAGTGTGTGTGAGCATGTGCATCGGGGGGCCTATTGGCATTCCTAGAAGGTAAGTTATGGGTGAGTGGAGGGATGGGTGAATGAGGCTGGAGAGCTGGCAGGGACGAGGTCATTCATCCAATTAATTCACCCAACATGTTGCAAGCTAAGTGCCAGGCAATGTAAAAGACATCGAGAGTACAGCAATAAACAATGCAGACACAAACCCTGTCATCACGGAGCTTGCAATCCAGGAGCAGACACAAGCAATAAATGAGATGCATGTTAGGAGAAGTCAGCCCCGAGTCTCAGCCCCACCTCGGCCGCCCACTGCCTATAGACCGGGGGCAAGCAGCCTAAGCACCGTGCATGGAGGTAACAACACACACTCACTGGGACTGATGGGTGCGTCAGCCCTGAGTAGAAGAAAAGGCCCAGGACAGCATGTGACAGGGATTCTAAAATGTGGTGACCTTTGGTACGTCATGATGTGGGGGTGGCAGCAGAAATTGTTTCATTTGCCACACTTGAGTGTTAGGAGCCAAGAGGAACATTTCCTGTTTTTTGTTGTTGTTGTTGTTGTTGTTGTTGTTTGTTTGTTTTGAGATGGAGTCTCACTGTGTTGCTCAGACTGGAGTGCAGTGGTGCAATCTCGGCTCACTGAAACCTCTGCCTTCCAAGTTCAAGCAGTTCTCCTGCTTCAGCCTTCCAAGTAGCTGGGATTACAGGTGCCTGCCACCACGCCTGGCTAATTTTTGTGTTTTTAGTAGAGGTGGGGTTTCACCATGTTGGCCGGGCTTGTCTTGAACTCCTGACCTCAGGTGATCCGCCTGCCCCTTGGCCTCCCAAAGTGCTGGGATTACAGTATGAGCCATGGCACCCGGCATCCATTTCCTGGTTCTTTGATTTCAGAAATGTCCCAAGTCTTCTACACTGAGTTATATTTTGAAGAAAAAAAAAAAACCCATTTCCTCTTCTTATTGTGAGTTATTGCCCTAAATGTGTATTTTTTCAAACGTTGTTTTAAAATTTAATATACTAGTTCAAGTATTTCTCAAATAAGCTAAGTCGTTTTTAACCCTAATTTCTTTTTTAATTTGTGGCAAAATACGCATAGCCTGAATTTTTCCCATTTTAGCCATTCTTATGTGTTCAGTTCAGTGGCATATGCTGTTGTGAAGCCATCTCCAGAACTTTTCCGTCTTCCCAAACTGAAACTCTACCCATGAATCAACTCCCGTTTCCCCTCCCTAGCCCCTGGCAGCCCCCGTTCTACTTTCTGTCTCTAGGAATCTGATGACTCTAGGTACCTCACAGAGCAGAGTCATCCAGCATTTGCCCTTGTGTCTGGTGTACTGCTTCCAAGTTCATCTGTGCTGTAGCATATATGTATGTTAAGGCTCAAATCTGAAGTGCCGGGACTATCAGGGCTGTAGGCCTGACCCTCGCAGGAAGGGTCGAAGACTCCAGCAGATGACAGGGTAGAGGAAGTGAGAAAGTTGTGGCTAAGAGCACCTCTAACATTACAATATGTACCCATCAGAGGGAGACTTGTCCCCAGGCACTGTGAGAGTCTATGGGAGATTTGTTCCCAGGGTCTAGCAAGTAGAACCCGGAGCCAACCTGGGTGTGTCTTTCAGTAGCAAGGAATTGTGAACTGTCTTCCCGAGAGGGGTCACCCCCCCAGGGTTTCTCAGTGAACTTTGGGAGGCAGAGATCATCGCCTGAAATTGTCTCAAAAAAGTAAGTGCTAAACCAAAAGAGGTCTTTGCACAAACAGAGCACAGTACCAGGGGAAACCATGCCAGTCTTTGACTTCACTGGCGTAACCAGGCACAGCAGTCCCCAGACTCAGCAGCTGCTAGCTCCTATCTCATGTGACACCACCTGAATGCACTCACCACTAGGCCAGGGAGAAGTAGGTGCCTCTGCTCCCAGACGGTTAAGTGGTGTCAAGGAAAATGGAGAATGTGCTGGACTGGTCCTGAGTGGCCTGTGCAGGACACTGGCTCCACGTCAGTGGACCTCGCTAGGCTCCTGGAGCTGGGTTATATTGATCCGTTCTGAGGGTGGACCACAACCCTCAGATCCTTTGAGATTTCAGGAAATCAGAAGCTGAGGGCATTACTTTCTTTCCTTGAGGTGGCCCGTAACTTGGGTGATTTGGAGGGTGACGATGATGAATGCCATCAAGAGTAATTCCCTGCGTTTGACCCTCCTTGAGTCCATTCACTTTCCCTGGGGCAGGAGAACAATGGTGGTGCTTATAGGTGCTGAGGACTCACTGGGTGCCAGCAGCCCCCCCAAGCCCTTCCCAAACAGTCAGCTTTACTCCTCCCATTTCCCCAGTGTGGCTGCTGCTCCCACTTGACAGAGGAGAGTGAAGCTCTGAGAGGCCCCATCACAGGACTGTGGCTGGCCCGGCTGGGACTGGACCCTGGTCTGCCTGTCTCGGGGTCCCCAGCTTGGTTGAATGATGAGATGACTCATGGCCTCTCCAGGTCAGCCACAAAAGTGGGCGTCAGTGCCACTTCCCAGAGGCCCCAAGGGGTCATAAAGTCCAACCAGCTGTCCCAACAAAGCTATTTCCAAATCCTTGGGGACAGGAAGGCTATCCAGAGAGGCCCTGGCTGAATGGCCATTGGGTCAGAGTGCCTCTCAAAGGAGGATCAGGGTCTTGGTTCCTCTTGCCTCTGCCAGCAGCTTTGCCACACCAAGCAAATCGGCAGAACCGGGCCTGGAGCTTCCTGGTGGAGGGTAACGCTTTCCTCCAGTTGGGTCCTTTCCTTTCTGCAGCGGAATCTGTATTCAAGCTGCAGCCCCAGCAGGGGCTCACGGCTCAGGGCAGCGCCAGGCTGTGGAGCCCTGGCCATAGGTGCTGGCTTGTCCCCAGAGCACTGGATGAGGCAGGGGAGGAAGGCGTCAGCTTGGTATTTTCTTCCCCTTTGACATTTGGTGCCCAGCCATGATGATGCCTCAGCTGCTCCTCCATGACATGATGAAAAAGAGGCAGAATAAGGAGGAGGCATCCTGATCATGTGAGGAAAGGGAGTGAGCGAGTGTTCTTTGTCCCAAGAGGATGTCGGTGTTTGCAGGGCACAGGCACCGTGCCCACCAGCCCCGGCTCCACTTACCCTGGGTAATGGAGGGCTAGTTCCAGGACCAATAGTTCTGCACTTCTGAAAGCATCCACCTGACTTTATTTACGGCTGCTCTGTCCACCTCCAGAGACAGGCACAGGGTAGATGCTGGTAAATACCCCTTGAATCGAATCAGAACTTTCTTGTCTTTGTGCCCACAACTTTTCTGCACCTCTAGACCTATCTTCTGGCATCCCTGATGTGGAGCAGTTGGGCGGTCCCAGGGATTCCCAGATCTTCTGAAAATAAATGATTCCAGGAAAGCCGGCAGGCATCTCCGATGGAGGGGGCCACTTGGCCAGTGGTGACCTCCGTCCAGCTGGCACAGGGTGTGACTTGGACATCACTCTTGATTTATGGAAAAATAATCTACGAGTACCCTGGGCGGGTCCTATGCAGGCTCTGCCTTGTGGAAGTGACTTTGCATTTCCAAAGAGACTTGGAAACATTGTTCCCCATTGTCCCCGCTTATGAAAAATGGCCATTTTTTGTGAAGTAAGTTATTTCAAAACAAGGGCAGGGAATGGAATGTGTGTCCGTGTGTGCATGTCTTCTCAAAAAGGATTGGATCTTCTCAACCCAGTGCTGACCTTCAGCTTCATGAGGAAGTTATTTGAAGCTCAGTATTAAGCTGAACTGAATACAGTAGAACTGATCCTGAAACCAGCTGCTAAAACTGGTTACCCAACACATCCGTTTTCTTCTTTTTCATTTTACCAGAAAGCACTTTTGAAGTGTTTGATTTGGTCGCTTGCTGGAAGGGCGGCATATGTACCGGAGTCAGGAGTCCTGGGTTGCCGTCTGGGCTGAGCCTTTCCTTCTCATCTGTGAAATGAAGCTAGCAATCCTTGCCCTGTCTGCCCCACAGGAAGTTTGTGACACTCAAGTGAGAAAATGCATATTGAGGTCCTCTGTCAAGTAACATGTGTTCCCATCAGTCACTTAATACACATTTACTGGGCACCTACTATGTGCACAACTCAGTGGTAGATGCTGAAAGGAATATAAGCATTTGTCTCTATTACCGTCTCTGGGGCTGGACTTTATAAAATGTCATCTAAGCTGCCATGTGCTTCCACATACCTGACCCCTCCGGAGAGACCCAGGCCCCATTCGACCCTGGCTGGTGAAGCCACTAGTCTGTATGACATGGCTTTCCCTAGCCTGGGCTTATTCCAGAAAGGAGTTTGCTGAAGGTCTGTTACTCTTCTTTGTGCCTCTGCTAAGCTTTCCCAAGAACCGTTGTTTTCTGGACCGAGATATAGGACAGAGATTGAGGCCGCTCTTCCTCAGCTTGCGTCTGCACAACATCACCAAAGGTAAGAGGTAAGCCCTGACCCAGGTGAGCATATCCACGGGAAAGCTGCTGGGTACCTGCCCACCCCTCAGCCACTGCCAGGGGAGCCCCACCTGATGTTTCCAAGGGAATCAGCTGAAACATGGCATTTCCACTTCTAATCTGTGTGACTTGGGGAAAGTCATGTAGCTGCTTGGTCTCACTTTCTCCATCTGTAAAATGGGGGTAATCGGAGCTCTGATGAAATCTGATGATGGGGCTTGTATCTTGTGAAGCAGTGCACAGCTGCCAAGGGCTGTTTTGTTGGCATTGAATTGATTGAATTGTGTGTCCTACCTCTTCACATGGTTCGCTTCTAGGCCCCTTGTTCTGCAGTTTGGGAGGAAACTCTGGATCTGTGCTCCATCCAGGCTTGTGCTCCCTTAGCCTCATGCACTGGGCACAGGGGATGGCACCTGTCACTCGGAAAGAGGAAAGACATATTGGGGAGCATGTTATCAGCAGTCCAAGAGGCCACCCATGAGATCTTTGCATCTGAAAGGACATCTGAGAACATTTTCAAAGCCGTTTCTAGCTATCCAGATATAATAAGTAGCTCTAGAACTCAGGAATGGTTGATGGAGTCAGGTAGTTTTGTCCAAGTTGCTTCTAAACATTCTAGAAACACTGATTGCCTGATTCAAACCTCCTTTGCCAGGCAGGATGGCAGCCAGGGGGCTGTGAATGTTGGGGTGAGGAATGGTTGCAGGAGAACACTGTAACTTTCTCCCAGGGATCTAGGAAGGGAGATCTAAGAAATAAAAACAAAATAAAATAGAAAAAATATATAGAAATTTTAATTGGATCTATATGCAGCCTAAATAACTTCTTCCTTTTTGCTTTGTAATTTTTTGGACAATATTGTGAGAACCGAAATATCTTTAAAAAATAAGGATGACTGGTCAAAGCTAACCTTCGAGGGCCAGTGATGGCTTTTCCTTTAACAGTAGTTCTTAAGGTACCTTCCAGGGTTCACTGGGCAGCAATATCTTCTTGCAAGATTGCTGAGAGTATATTTCATTCAAAATTATATAAATTACACTTAAAATCATTAATATGTAGTATAGATTTTTTAAAAACTAAAGTTGAAATGGCCATTGAATTTATTCATTCTTTGGAAGTTTATTTGTATACTTTTTTTTTTTTTTTTTTGAGATGGAGTCTCACTGTCCCGCAAGGCTGGAGTGCACTGGTGCAATCTTGGCTCGCTACAACCTCCATCTCCTGGGTTCAAGTGATTCTTCTACCTCAGCCTCCTGAGTAGCTGGGATTATAGGTGTGCGCCACCATGCCCAGCTGATTTTTGCATTTTTAGTAGTGACAGGGTTTCACCATGTTGACCAGGCTGGTATTTGTATAAGTTTTTTTTTAAGAGAATTGATTTGAAATACAAAAGTAATTGACTCTGAACATAACCACAGTGACTCTGAGGTGTTTTATTTCCACTTCGTAAATCAAATCTTAAAGGAGACCATCCACCCTTTTCTCTTCCCTCAGCTCCTGACTTACTCCTTTTCCTTTCTGTAAATGTGACTTTTGAGGCTCTGGTGTGAATAAAATGAAAAAATGTTCCTTTTGTGTTTCTTCCAAGGCAAGGATCTGGAGGAGCTGCAGGACCTTAACTTCTTCCCAGAGTCGTGGCTGAACCAGGTTACAGCCTACCATTACCACGCAGTGAGTTGCCTGCTCTGCAAGGAAACAGTTGTTGAGATGTATTGCCTCTCTGACTTTGTTTTTTTCTGGAGACGTGTTTCACATTTGAAACCTTTAGACCCCTGAGGTAAGGACATATCTGGATTGTCCTCCAGGGAAACTGGGGAGAGCAGTGCCTGGGAAGGAGAGAAGGGAGAAGATCCAGACTTGGAATCTGGGTATATTCCAGCACCCGCCATATGCATTTTTGTTCTTGATACAGATTAACAAATGTTGGGACCAAATTACTCTTCTTCCAGTAATAAATGAGCATGTCTCTCTTTGTACACCCTCAGCAACATAGAACATTTAAATTTCAAATTGCTTTTGTTAATTGAGAAGGGAACAACGGCCTCTCATTTTTTAATGTGCATTTCCTTTATTACTGGTAGCTGGGAATGTTTTTCCATGCAGCGTTTCCCCTTTGTGAATTGTCCATGCAAACTGTTGTACTTCTTATGTGTTTTCAATCTCGCATTTTAGAGATGAAGAAGGGCAGTGTGTGAGTTCTGAAGATGTATGAGTCACTAGTTAAAATTCAGTCCCGCTCCACAAATACCTATTGTCATGTGCAAACCACAGTGCTCAGCGCTGCCCACACCATAGATCTTGACTCCGTGGAAGGAGGTGCTTTTCTGGGATATAACTCAGGACTGTGCTCTAACAGAGGAGCACAGGAGTGACAGAGAGGAGACAGTCTGTGCAGACGTCTCGGGAAGTCTCCACCTCACTCTTGGTCCTCTGAGCCTGCCCACCTCCTTCCTTTTGTTCTCTGCTACCAACGCCATCCTCTCGAATTCCGCTCCTCCCCCTCCCCAGCCCTCACCTTGGAGCCTGCCATGAGGGTTCTTACTTGCTCTTGATTTTGTGACCGTGGTCATCTCTGCCCTGTGTGCACCTTTTATTTCCCAGATGAGACTGCTCAGGTACTTTTCTGTCTTCTTGCATCCTCTGAAAGCACCACACGCAGGACCTGACACAGCAGGGTTTTAATAAATGTCTGTGAACTGAATGAATGACTGAATGTGCACCTAGAGGCAAAAGTCTTTTTCAAACATAGTGAGGGGTGCAGAGAGCAAGGAAGAGACATGGAGCTGAAGAGAGGCACTTGTGTCTGGGGGATCCCACTGTGGTCAGCTGTGTGCATTTTCCTTTCAGCTGGAGAACGGAGGCGACATGGCTCACCTGAAAGATCTTAACACTCAGGCTGTGAGATTTGGACTGCTCTTTAACCAGGTACTGAGACCTGCACTCGAACAAGGGAAAGAACTGTTCCTCTCTTGCTCAGTTAAGAACCTCTGGAGGGTGGCTGCGATCACTTCTGACTCCTGGTAGAAAGGTCAGGGGACAGAAGAGGGAATCGTGGGTGTCTCTCCTGGATGCTCATCAGCTCCCAGGAAATAAAATTCACAAGGCAGGGGCTTGGGACAGGCCGTTTAGTAATTTCCCCACTAATGGGACCAGCGGTCCTGGTGGTACTGGGATGGAGGAGGTGCCCTGGGATGCAGGACTTCAATTCTAAAGCCAGGAAAGGCCAAGGCAAACTGGGAAGGGTTGGCCATCCTATATCCCACAAACATCAACAGTTGCAAACAGTGAGAGACTCCACGCCAAGTCCGTGTTTAAGGTTATAGGGGTGAACTCAGTCTGGGCAGCTATTCTGATGGATCTCAGAATAAAACTGCAGTGGGTTAAGGAACGTGATTGCAAGGCATCTTGACACTTAGTGACCAGGAGAGGTTGGGGTTGCTGGCTGTGCTCCATGCTGGGTTCCTTGTGATGGAAATAATTCTCCAGGAAATCACTGGTCTCCTTTGATGATTTCAAGGCACCCCAGCAGTGATCTCAAAAGAATTCATGGTCTAAGAACTAGAGGCCTTGACTCTATCATCAGAGGGTCCCCCTCTGAGTCATCCCTGGATAGGCTGGCTCAGCCTTTTGGTTTCAGAGACGTAGTGCCTAAGTTGGCAGACGTGGATCACAGAGCCAGGATTTTCTGCAAGTGCTGAGTGGCTCTTGGGCCCATCACATTGAAACCATGTGCTTTGTTTCAAAGGTCTATAGACTACAGGGCATCTAAGAACATACCTAACCTCCTTCTTTTCCTCACTAAGGAACAGAAAGAGTAAATAATATTGCCACTGTTCAGTAGCTACTGCTAAGTCTACAACTAACTTCTACTAACTGTACCAACTGTTAGTAGTGAGAGCAAGGGGAGGAGGGTGTAAACACTCCAGAAGCACTGATTACCTGATCTCAAACCTTCTTTGCCAAGCAGGATCGCAGCCAGGGGACTGTGAACATTGGGGGTGAGGTGTGGTCTGGGGGGAACACTGTAACTTTTGCAAACTTTATGAGTTCCCAGGGACCTGGGAAAGAAGATACAGGGAAAAGTATGGGGAAAAACATGAAAATAGAAGAAATTTTAAAACCGAGCTGTATGCAGCCTAAACATCTTCTTCTTTTTTGCTTTGTAACTTTTTTTTTTTTTTTTTTGAGACGAAGTTTTGCTCTTGTTACCCAGGCTGGAGTGCAATGGCGCGATCTCGGGTCACCGCGACCTCCGCCTCCTGGGTTCAGGCAATTCTCCTGCTTCAGCCTCCTGAGTAGCTGGGATTACAGGCACGTGCCACCATGCCCAGCTAATTTTTTGTATTTTTAGTAGAGACGGGGTTTCACCATGTTGACCAGGATGGTCTCAATCTCTCGACCTCATGATCTGCCCGCCTCGGCCTCCCAAAGTGCTGGGATTACAGGCTTGAGCCACCGTGCCCGGCCTGTAACTTTTTTATAATATTGTGAGAACTAAAATTTTTTTTTTTTTTTTTTTTTTTTTTTGAGACAGAGTTTCGCTCTTGTTACCCAGGCTGGAGTGCAATGGCGCGATCTCAGCTCACCGCAACCTCTGCCTCCTGGGCTCAGGCAATTCTCCTGCCTCAGCCTCCTATGTAGCTGGGATTACAGGCACGCGCCACCACGCCCAGCTAGTTTTTTGTATTTTTAGTAGAGATGGGGTTTCACCATGTTGACCAGGATGGTCTCGATCTCTCGACCTCGTGATCCACCCGCCTCGGCCTCCCAAAGTGCTGGGATTACAGGCTTGAGCCACCGCGCCCGGCTGAGAACTGAAATATTTTTAAAGAGTAAGATGAATTAGCCAAAGCTGACCTTTGGGGCCACTGATGGCTTTTCCTTTAACAATCATTCTCAAGGTAGACTCCAGGGTTCACTGGGCATTGGAATCTTCTTGCACAATTGTTCAAAGTATATTTCATTCAAAATCATATGTTACACTTAAAAGCATTGATATGTAGTATAGATTTTTTTTTAACTGAAGTCGAAATGGCCATCCAATTTGAAGTGAATTTATTCCCAGGATTCAGTTTGGCTTTGGAGTGAATTTTTTCCAAGGATTCCACTACCAAGGATTTCAGTTTGGCTTTTCCCGTGTTTCCTAGGCTAGAATTGCTATGGTGTTTTCACCTTCAGATCAGTTGCTGAATGAGTGACGTTTGTTGTTGTTGCTATTCTTTGTTTTACCATGTCCTCTTGACTTTCTTTGTTTGTTTTTGAGATAGAGTCTTGCTCTGTCGCCCAGGCTGGAGTGCAGTGATGCAATCTCGACTCACTGCAACCTCTGCCTCCTGGGTTCAAGCAATTCTCCTACCTCAGCCTCCTGAGTACTTGGGACTACAGGTACACACCACCATGCCCAGCTAATTTTTTTTTTTTTTTTTTTTTTTTTTTTGGTATTTTTAGTAGACACGGGGTTTTGCCCCTGTCTCTACTAAAAGACATTAGCCAGGTTGGTCTCGAACTCCTGACCTCAGACGATTCACCTGCCCTGGCCTCCCAAAGTGCTGGGATTACAGGCGTGAGCCACTGCACCTAGCTGACTTTGAATTCTAAATATTTTACCCCCTTCACTTTGTTGTTTTTCTTTCCTGATTTAGGAGTATACAACTTATTCAAAAAAGATTGCTGTATATGGATTCTTCTTTGAGATAAAGGGACTCAAACATGATACTGCCTCTTACAGTTTTTACATGCAGGTAAGGGTAGAATGCATGAAAGTTATGTCTCTAAAACAGTCTTTTAGATTTAGAGTCAATCCATGTTGAATTAATAATAATTGATTCATCATTAATTACTAATCGATATGAACTGTATTGTAAGTGCTAACCACGCTCGTATATGTGCTGCCTTTTGATTTTTATAACAACCTTGGGAAGTAGGTACTGGTAGCCCACTTAGCAGATGACAATCTGAAAACTGAGTGTCTGAAAACTGAGTAGCCTCTGTTGGTAAAGCCAGGATTAGATTCTAGTCTTCCATCTCCACATGTAGGGCTCAATTCATCTTCAGTTTATACATATAATTCAGTTATTCTCCCATGAAGATAACCGGTAGTGCCCCCAACTTGGAGAGGGGGTAATTTTGTTTAGTTGCGAAGTGGGCTATGGAGGTGCTTGGCTTCTCTGCAGTGCTCCTGCTGGACCTTAGGAGAGGCAGGAGAATGCCATGTTTAGGAGTGGAGAGTCCGCAGGCCAATGGCCTTCAAGCCGCAGGATCTGGGAAAGTGCCAGGAATCCTCCTCTGTGCAGTTTCCCCACCTTTGAGACAGAGAAGGTAACAGGACGTACCTCTCCAGGTTGTTGTGAGTTTCAGTGTGTTCATCTGTGTCAAGGGTGGCTTGGAACAAGCTTGACACATAAAGCACCATCTGCAGTAGGGAAGATGAAGCTGGTGATGTGGACGATAACAATGACAAGTAAAATGAAGGATCACTGTGTTCCACTTAAGATTTGCTTGTAAGTCTCTCTTCTCTAATCTGTACACTTTTGGGAGGCCATCTCTTATGCATCTTTTTCTTACTGCTGTCAATCACAGTACCAGGAACACAGAGAAGCTTTATTTTTTTCACTTTTCTTTATTTTTTGAGATGCAGTCTCACTCTGTCACCCAGGCTGGAGTGCAGCGGCACAGTCTTGGGCCACTGCAACTTCTGTATAAAGGAGCTTTAAATGACTGACTGACTGAATGAATGAATGGATGGATAAATGAAGAAATGAATATACGAATGAAGAAACCAGAGTTTTAGTCCAGCTTTGCTAAGTACCTCATGCGTGCCCCGGAGCAAGTCATTTCTCTTCCTCAGCTCCTGGTCTCCACTGACTCAGGCGTCTCCCTAAACAGTGAGTTCTTCTGGTTGGAAGAGATGAATTCTGTGACAATACCAGTCCAAACGCCCTTATGAGTGTTACATTGGTTTTTTTTTAATTCTGGCAAAGCCATCCTAAAGCTTGACTTAATGGTGTTTTTCTAGATTCGCCAAAGTCCAGGCCATGAGCCAGTGGTTTATGTAGGGTGAGGGCTCAAATGAGAACTGACTCAGCAGCAGCCACTTTTAGGAGATGGTGCCAATTGGGAAATGGCCTCTTGCTGCCCTCACTTATTATGTACCAGGGTCTATGTGCCAGGCGCCGGCTTTCGTGAACTCTGGGCCACCCCGATTGCAGTTCCACCTGAGGTGGGTCACTCTCTTTGCAGAGAATAAAGCACACAGACCTGGAATCCCCTTCCATGGTCTCCAAGCACAAGCCTGTCAGCCTGCGAGCGGTGCGCCTGGTGAAGTATGAGATCAGAGCCCGGACCCTGGTTGACAACAAGTGGCAGGAGTTCGGGACAGACGAGGTCTTGCAGAAGTTCGACTTGGCCAAGCCATCCTGCAAAAGTCGTGCAAGTGTCCATGCCGTCTTTCGCTTTTATTTCCTTTTTGTTCTTTCTCTCTCCCATGCTTTGGGGATCACCAGCTTCTAATCTCTAGTGCCCCACACTGGAGATCCCTGGAAAATCAGGCTCAGTTTCTTAAGAATTATCACAGCCTCAAATCATGCTAAAGAGAAATCTCTTCTAGGATGAAAAACCAAGGAAACACAGAACTATAACCCAAATCAGACTGCTTGGTTTGGGTCACACCAGGTGTATTTTATAAGCATCAAAGGGGTTTTTTGGTTGTTGTTTGTTAGTTTTTTGAGATGAGGAGGCTCCGTGGAGTGTATTTGCCATCACTGCCTCCACTGATGCCTGTGAGTGACCCCTGAAATCCACAGCCCAGACCCACCTGCCTCAGGCTCACTGGGGAAGGACGGGACCCGTCTACTTCAATAGGCGGTTGCCAGCATCCAGGCAGATCCACTGCCTTGCCTGGCTTCTGACCAGAATAAGACTTTGCTACAAGCCAGTGAGTAATTCCCAGTCCTGACTGCACATCAGAATCATCTGAGCCTTTTATTGCTCCCAAGGCCAGAGCCCCACCCACATCACCAGAGCAGATACTCCATGGGTCAGACCTGAGTATCAGTATTTTTAAAAGCTTCCAGGTTATTTTCTATGATATTAGAAATCCCAGTGACAATTTCCTTTGTGGGGGCGAGGGAGAGGGACTGGGAAATTAAGGGAGAACATTAAGAAGGAGATTTCTGTGGGCCTGGAAATACTTGTCTTGATCAGGGTGATGGTTACACAGGAGTGTTTACTTTGTGAAAATTCATCAAGCTGTCCTCTTAAGATTTGTGCCCGTGATTGTGTTTAAGTTATACCTAATTTATTGGCAGTTTATTTCAAATACCCTCTGCAGGCCATTCTGATGTGCAACCATAGCTGAGAACCAGCAGCTTCTACAACTGTCAGGCCTTCCTTTTTCTCCTTCTGGGGGACAATTGTGTTTATCTTAAAAGTCCCATTCACCTTGTTTTGTTTCATGTTTTAGACCTTGAAAATCCAAACTGTGGGCAGCCCAATCTATGCAACTTTTGCATTCATCTTCCCACCATCTTGACAGTTTCCAGAAGAATCTATGGGATTTCCCAAGACACGGACCTGCATAAAAGAAAATAAAATGGCGTGAAAAGGTACACTCAAGCATTCCGTGCCATTCGTAGTTAGTGATGGTCTCATTCGAACTTTTGTCCATGTTTGTATCATTTGAGGGTGAAACGTCCGGACCTGAGAGTCCATTTACCAGCCCTGACCGACAGCACCCCTAGTCCAGCCATGACGTTTGGCCTCTCCCAGCACCTTGGGAGGACCGGTCGTGGCAACAGACTCTAGCCGGGAGCACGGAGGACATCCTTAGCTGCAGCCCCGCCCGCCACACAGAACTGCCTGCCAATTGTCCCTGGCAGTTTGGGTTCAGACAGAACAAGAGGTAGTGGGGAAGGCAGTGATTCCTAAGTGACTTATTTATTATCCCACCTTTTTTTTTTTTTTTTTTTTTTTTTTTTTTTTTTTTGAGACAGAGTTTCGCTCTTGTTACCCAGGCTGGAGTGCAATGGCGCGATCTCGGCTCACCGCAACCTCCGCCTCCTGGGTTCAGGCAATTCTCCTGCCTCAGCCTCCCGAGTAGCTGGGATTACAGGCACGCACCACCACGCCCAGCTAATTTTTTGTATTTTTAGTAGAGACGGGGTTTCACCATGTTGACCAGGATGGTCTTGATCTCTCGACCTCGTGATCCACCCGCCTCGGCCTCCCAAAGTGCTGGGATTACAGGCTTGAGCCACCCCGCCCGGCTTATCCCACCTTTTAAACTGAAGCTCTGCAGTTTGCAAAGAGGGAAGTAGAGAGCCTCCCTTCCCACTTGATTCATTTGCTATTGCAGTGCCACAAAGCACCACAAATTTAGTGACTTAAAATAACACATTGGTTCCTTCAGTCTTCGTGGTTGAGGAATCCAGGCATAGCTTCACTGCGTCCTATATTCAGGGCCTCATAAGACTACGGTTTAGTAGCAGGCAGGCTGTATTCTCATCTGAAGACATGGCCAGGGAGAATTCACGTCCAAGCATATTCAGGTTGTTGGCAGATTCATTTTCCTGCAGCTGAATGACCAAGGGCCCCACTGCTGCTGGCGTAGAGAGAAGGCTGCACAGGCCCGAGTGGCCCCCTGCAGTTCCCTGCCATGTGACTCTCTACAGACATTTCAAATCATGGCTATTTTGCTTCTTCAAGGCCAGGGGAAGAATCTCTCACTCCAGTCTGCTTAGACAGCATCTTCTATAACATAAGGTGGTAATCACAGGACTGACAGCCCCTCCCCTCTGCCCTGCTCTCCGGACTAGTAAGTCACATGTTCCACCCACACCCAAGGGGAGAGAATTACACAAGGGTCACCGGAGGGTGTGTCCACCACACTGTATTACCCATTGTCTTTGGAAAAGTGATGGAGCGTCGATGACGCTATACAGTCAATGAGGTGGGTAAGTTTAGTTTAATAATCCCCTTAGAGTCAGACACAGGCTTGGGGAGCCTCCTTCCCAGCAGTGGAACCCAACATCCTGTGCAGCGTGACCTGGCAGGGAGGTGCAAAGGCACTGGGTGTTGGGAGCCCGTTGGCAGGTTCTCCCCCCCCTTCCTCAAGCCCTGCTTCCCAGGTTGCTCACCAGCTTGCTTCTGGCCAGGTCCAGTCAATGGGAGGCGAGGATGGGAGCTTGGAAGACAGAGAACAGGAGAAGCCTGGGTAGTTTGCACCCTCTGGGCTCAGGGGCATTTCCTGTAACTGTGCCTCCACCCTCCGCTGCCCAGCTCATGCCCGTCAGCCTCCACAGTGATTTCAGCATCCGTCTGGATGCTGGGGCCCTCTTCTGGTTCTGAGACCACCTCATCCCTTTGTCCCTCCAGGCTTTGGGGCCAGGGGACCTCGTTCATCACCAGTCTCTGGGTTGCCTCATCCTGTTTAGCTTCTTGAGTTTTACTTCATCTGAGAACCAGCTGTCTATATTATACTGATTCTGTGTGAAACCTCACGTTAGTCCCTAATGTAAAGGGTTTTGGTGAGTTGGCAGGTGTGTCTCAGTGCGGCAGATGATTGGATAACGCAGCCTCAATGATTCTTTCCAGCCCTGCAGAGCGGGGACTAGGGTTTACCAGGGGGAGGCAGGCGAGGCACTGGCTCGGGTCTATAACCTAAGGGGGCACCAACACACTTAGTAATGCACATAAATAGTATTTAAATTCCATGTTTTAAAACAAAATCAGCACACACACAAATCTGTGATAGAGCTTGGTGAACGGTAAACACACCCACATAACCAGCACCCAGATCAAAAACAAAAAGAACAAAACCAGCACCCCAGACACCCCCAGTAGACCCCCAAGGTGAAAACACGCCGACTTCCATCTCCACGAATTAGTCTGGCCTTTTAGTTCGAGTATGCTACACACAGAATCTGACAGTGCACACTCTTACGTGCCTACGTGCTTCTGTTCAGTATCACATTTAAGAGATTCATCTAAGTTTTCACTGGGAGCCGTAGTTTATTTTCAAATAGCATGACGGTTTCACTTTTTTACTTTTTAAAAACTAAACGTTACTTCAATAAAATCATACATGTCGTCACAGAAAAGTGAGAAAATACAAAGAAGAAAATAAAACGGACTGGGACAGCCATCGCTGAGATGTTTGGTGGATGACCTTCCAGGAGGAATTTTAGGTGCATTTACAGTTTTCTTTCCATTTAAAATGGAATTTGCAGTTTAGAGCCCCATTATTCTCTTGAGAGAGTTAAACAGGATGGAAGGGTATAGTGGCTCATGCTTATAATCCCAACACTGGGATGCTGAGGCAGGTGGATCCCTTGAGCCCAGGAGTTCAAGACCAGCCTGGGCAATATGCCGAAACCCCATCTCTACAAAAGATATAAAAATTAGCTGGGCATGGTGGTGCATATCTGTAGTCCCAACTACTTGGGAGGCTGGGGTGGGAGGGAGGATCACTTGAGCCCAGGTGTTTGAGGCTGCAGTGAGCTGTAGTTGTGCCACTGCACTCTTGCCTGGGCAATAGAACAAAACCCTGTCTCAATTTAAAATATATATATATATATATGGAGGGGGAGTGGGGGAAGGCAGGGAGGTTACACAGCATAACAGGATGATTTCTGGAGTAGGGAGCACGGTATTCGGGGAGGAAGGAGATGATGTATTTGCTTCACCTTCAAATTGTGAGACATCAGAAAAGTCACTTGTCACTTACCTTCCATGACTATCACTATCTTATCTATACAAAGGACATAAATCCACCCCCTGCCTCCCTCTCAGGGCTGTGAGCCTGCAGGCAGCACTGTATGTAAGGTCCCTTTATGGACCAGCCCTTATGTGGATGCCTGGAAACTTGGTATTACTGGCTCAAGAAAAAAATGCAACCTTGTGGCATTTTACCACAGTTTATAGGATAACGGGGATGACAAGAACTAAAAATACTGACAAGCAAATCTGCAGATGTCTAAGAGAGGAGAGGCTGTTTGGAAGCATCTCTGAAACACAAATGATTGCCCACTCTCTAAGGGAAACAACTGTTAGGTAATTGAAATATGCAAACTCATAGTCCAGGAGTTTGCAAGAGTGGGAGGGAAACTTGCAAAGCAGCGACGCCAAAAACGTGTCTAAGGTGAGCGGTGAAGAAGAGCAGGGAATGCTAGGGTGGGGCTGCGGTGGGCAGGAGGAAGCCAGTCCCAAAGCTGGTGGGGGGGCTGGGGTGGGCAGGAGGAAGGCAGCCCCAAAGCTGGGGAGGGACTTGGTGACAGGAGGAAGGCAACCCCAAAAGGACAAGGCAAGAACTGAAGGATTGGGCTGCCTCCCCATCTCTTGACCCAGCAACAGGAAGGTACTGGAGACAGTAGGACTTGGGGTGTCGGAGAGGGGCCCTGTGCTTTCATTTCCACCTCCTAATGTACAAGGGGGAAAATGAAGCCCCAGCAAGCTGGAGTGACGATTCCAGTGGGAAAATGCGTACTAAGCACTGTCTCGCTGAATCCTCCCAACCCCATGAGGTAGATGTAGTTTCCACGTCTGATAAGAAGGAAGCTGAGGCTGGGCATGGTGGCTCACGCCTGTAATCCCTGTACTTTGGGAGGCCAAGGTGGGTGGATCACTTGAGGTCAGGAGTTCAAGACCAGCCTGGCCAACATGGTGAAACCCTGTCTCCACTAAAAATACAAACATTAGCTGGGTGTGCTGACACATGCCTGTAATCCCAGCTACTTGGGAGGCTGAGGTGGGAGGATTACTTGAATCTCCTTGGAGGTTGCAGTGAGCCAAGATCATGCCACTGCACTCTAGCCTGGGTGACAGATCTAGACTCCATCTCAAAAAAAAAAAAAAAAGAGCCCAGATAAAGTAAATTTATTCATCCAAGACTCCTCAGAGTTTGGGAGTCCAACTCAGGCCTGGCCACAGGCCCATCTGTCTCTATTTCCCTCCACCCCCCGATGGCCCTCAAAGAAGAGGGGAAATGTTTTAGGGTGTTTAATTCAGGTGTTTATTGAACATCTATCTGTTCGAAAGCAATGTGCACAGAGCATCTGTTGCATGCCAGGCCTCACTGTGCAGGATGTGTTCCATGTGATACCGCATTCGACTGTGATGGGGGCAAGGGTGGGAGGGTGACACATACCTGGGCCTGGAAGGGTGAGGATGGAGGGAAATGGTACACAGGTGAGTGCCAGCCCCATGGCTCCAGGACTGAATGTGCATCTGAATCACCTGCGATCTTGTGCACGTGCAGATCCTGAGTCCCGACTGAGAGAGGCTGATTTTGAAGTCTGAGAGACACTCAGAAATCTGCGCTATCACAGGCTTTCCTGGGGGATCCTGATGCAGGGTGTCTGTGGATCACGCCCAGAAACTCTGATCTCTGTGTCAGTTCCACTGCAGGGTTTCTTACTGAGCTCCACACACCCAATTGTCATCCTTACCCAGAGCCAAAACAAAATCCAGACAATAACAAAAAAACCTGTGAGTCGATTTCACCCCACTGGCTGATTCAAAGCAAAGCTAAACAAATTTCCTAGAATATGAAATAAACAGAACTTAGCAATGAGACCCCCTCCTGTGGGTGAGCCATAATTCACAGTCCACCCCTTTCCACTAGGGGGCGTGGTCCGCCTCAAAAATTTTAGTGTCAAAAATTAGCAACTTAAAAACTCGTTTTATAGCAGGGAGTCCCCTTGCTTCGTGGTTGAAAGTGAAACTGTACATCCTGGCTGAGGCTCTGTTTATCCAAACATCCATAGTGTGCACGTCACAAAATCTCTGAACTTGAGAAGTGTTCGTCTTGAGATAAAAATTCTTAGGATAATCTTACAAGCTTTTCTTTCAAGGGAGAACTTCGTAGACTCGAATTTTAAAGCGCAAAGTCCCAAAGCCCAAAGCAGTGGCCATGAGCACTGGTTAATGAAACATTTTATGTGCTATGTCTGAAATGTCTCTTTCACTTCTCCCGATGCTCACCTTCTGGCTCACCTCCCAGCCCCTCCCCTCCAGCTGGGGAGATGGCCCTGGACTCATTAGGGGCACACCACGTGTTTTGGATTCTAGATTCAAATTGACCTGGGTTTGAATCTCAGCTCTGCCCCTTACCAGCTGTGTGGCCTTAGGCAAGCCATCTAACTTCTCTGAGCCTCAGAGACTGATCTGAGATACACAATCAAACTCATGGTAAAAATTAAGTAAGTTGGTGTGATTTGTAAAGCACCTACCACATAATATGTGCTTTATACAATTTATTCCTTATTGTTTCTCCCTTATTGCTTGGAGTCAAGTAGTACTTGTTAAAGGTCAAAATGGTTACTGTGTGATCTTGGGCCAGTCCCTCTTCCTTCTCTGGGCCTACTTCCTTTTATGCAAAATGAAAAGTTAGAAGACCCAGGTGCTCTCTGCAGTCTTTTCCAGCAGCAATCATAGGATTCTCAAATTCTGTGAGTACGGAAGGACAGATGTGAGGGGTTGAGCACACTTATGATTTAACAAGAAAGGAAACTTTAAAAAGGAACTTTTCTACTTCCCACACTTAAGTAGAAGAAGCAGGGTGATGACAGCAGCCACCATGAAGCCAGAACCGGATGTTCCTGGCCCTGCAGGCTCTCTAGGGTTCCGAGCCTCCCAGTCTTTTCCCAGGCCCCCCACAAGTGGAGCTCCAGGGGCAGGCCGTGCCCATACCTGAGGCCGCCTCAAACTTCTTTCTGGAGGAAACCGCGCTGTGGAAAAGGAAGGTTCCCAAGCTGGGGAAGCGGAGCTCAGCTCTGTATTGATATTATTCTTATCTTCCTCCTTCTACTTGCACGAAACATTTAAATTGAAATAAAATGAAATAAAATTTAAAATTTCATTCTCAGTCACTCTTGCCATGTTTCTTTTTTTTTTTTTAAAACTACCACTTGCAGAGGAGGGCTCACTCAGGCGGTGCTCCCAGAGTCAGCCAAGCCCCGTTTCAGGTGCTCAGTGGACACAATGGCTGGTGGCTGTCCTGTGGGCAGGGCCGATGTGGGACAAAGGGCTCCTGTGGCTGCTCCGCATGACGTTGAGCTTTGTCACTTTGAGTGAGTCATGTGACCTTTGTGCTTTCATTCTTTGACTTTACTCGCGCCACAGATGGACAGCGAGCTGCTGCAGGCCAGGCTTCGGGTGAGGCTGCGAAGGTGAACGAGACATAGTCTGTGCCATCTCCGAGCCCACAGTGTGCGTGGGAAGACAGTTATTAGTGGAATATGCACTAAAGAGTGCCTGGCTGCCCTGAAGAGCACAGCTGCCTGGAGCACAGCTCCCGGCCAGCATGAAGCAAAGAAAGCTGCCCTAGGTCCTGGTGCAAGGGCAAGGCCCAAGGAGAGCCCTCCCAGGGGAAGCAATGCGTAAACAGAGAGCTGGAGCGGGAGTGGGAATTCAAACAGGTTTAGGTGAGGATGCGGAGAAATGACTGCTCATATGCTGCTAGTGGGAGGGTGAAATGGTGCAGCTGCTTTGGAAAATTGGTGGTTCCTCAAACAGTTAAATGTATAGTACCATGTGACCCAGCAATTCTTACCTCTAGTTACATACCCAAGAGAAAATGAAAACATATGTCCACCCAGAAACGTGTACACGGATGTTCACGGCAGCATTATTCACAACAGGCGGAACAGTGGAAATTAGCCAGGAGCGATGGCGTGCACCAACAAGGGCAAGGCGCCTGTGGATAGGGGGTGGTGGTGCATGCTGGTAGTCCCAGCTGCTTGGGAGGCTGAGGTGGGAGGATCACTTGAGCCCAGGAGGTGGAGGCTGCAGTGACCCACAATCACACTACTGCACTCCAGCCTGGGTGACAGAATGAGACCATCTCTTTACAAAAAAAGAAGAAATAGTGCTCACTTTGGTGGCATATATACTAAAATTGGGATGATACAGAGGTTAGCATGACCCCTGTGCAAGGATGACACACAAATTTGTGAAACGTTTCAAAATTTTTATAAATTGTTTTAAATTTTAAAAAGTAAAAGAGGGCCGGGCGCAGTGGCTCAAGCCTGTAATCCCAGCACTTTGGGAGACTGAGGCGGGTGGATCACGAGGTCAAGAGATCGAGACCATCCTGGTCAACACAGTGAAACCCCGTCTGTACCAAAAATACAAAAAATTAGCTGGGCATGGTGGCGTGTGCCTGTTATCTCAGCTACTCAGGAGGCTGAGGCAGGAAAATTGCCTGAACCCAGGAGGCGGAGGTTGCGGTGAGCCGAGATCGCGCCATTGCACTCCAGCCTGGGTAACAAGAGCGAAACTCCGTCTCAAAAAAAAAAAAAAAAAGGAAAAGAGAAAAAGGAAAAGTGGAAGCAACCTAAATGTCCATCAGTGGATGTGTGGGTAAACAAAACATGGTCTGTCTATGCAGTGGAACAGTACTCAGCCTTAAAAAGGAATGCAGGGCTGGCACGTGCTACATGGAAAAATCCTGCAAAGATTATGCTAGGAGACAGAAGGCAGTCACAAAAAAACATGTATCCTGTAACTCCACTCATACAAAATGCCCAGAGGAGGAACATCTACGGACAGAAGGTAGATTTGTGGTTGCTTAGGGCTGGGAAGATAAGAGGATGGTCACTAAAGGGCACAGGGTTTCCATTTCGGGGTGACGAAAATGTTTTAAAATTGACCGACGATGATGGTTGCACAACTCTGTGAATATGCTGCAAACCATTACACTGTACACTTAAGTAGGCAAATTGTATGATACATTAGTTCTATCTCAATAAAACTTTTTTTTTTTTTAAGAGTAATTGGGGGCTCGAAAAAGATTCAAGCCCAGACATGTGTAAGAGACACCGGTGCCTTTAAAAAACACAGAAGAGGACCCCAGTGATGAGAGCCAGCCGCAGAGGCTGGAGATGTGGGCAGGTGCGACATCTCTGGATTTTGGTCTCTTTCTCAAGGGCACCTAGTATTCAAGAGTTTCAGGCCTGGGGCTGCCCTGATCAAACCTGGGCTTTGAAAAAGTTGTTCTAGATGCTATTTGTCAACGGAGGTGAGGGGAGCTTGGGCAAGAATGCCAGGGGTCAACACGGTGTGAGATGTGTCGCGGGTGAGCGAAGACGATCCGGGCCAGTGATGGAGGGATGAAAGAATTTACCAAGACCCTTGTAGATAATGAAAGGCAGATTTACTAAAGTATGAAACTATGTTGTGAGAAGGCAATGGGCAGGTCAGCAGAAGAGGAGCTGACTGCAAGGGAACAAAGGCTGGCTGGAGATTTTGTAGAATAATGCTTATGCTGGTTGCCGAAGAGGGCTTAATGCAAGGTTGCAGTGAGCTAACTTGCAGGTGTCTGGTGATAAGTTGAGTGCAGGAGGGCTACCTGTCCTGGACCATGAAGAAAGTCAGGTTAGTGGCTTACCTGCCTCTTGTTTTTGCTTTCCCCAGCTCCCACCAGCCTGACTCCTTTTCCCTAATTAGGACTCCACAAGGAGGACAAGCTGGGAGAGATATAGAGCTCAGCCCTCGCCCCGTCCCAGAGAGGGAGGGAGGATCCCTTAACTTCCCTGAATGATTCGTTAACTTGTCCTGGTCCTGAGCTACCACTGAGGGGTGTGACTGTGGCCCCTTGGGGCAGAAAGCGCCTCTGCTATCATGTATCACAAAGTGGTTGCACCAGTTTGTTTAAAGGCAAGCACTCCCAAAGGACACTGGCTGGTGGCAATGTAAATCGGCACAGCCCTTCTGAGGTCAGTGTGGCAGCACATTAGAAAAGAGCTTAAGATGTTAATTACTGTGTCAGATCATGATAATGATGGCCCCGGTGAGCAACACCTCCCTGTGTCCACACCGTCAACAGACGGAGTCTATTTCTGTATCCTCTCGAGTCTGGGTTGGCCCTGAGGCTTGCTTTGGCCAACAGAGCGTGGCAGAAGTAACATGGTAGCGTTCAGTAGTTTGGTGCTCAAGGTGCCTTGCGGCTTCTGCTCTGGCCTCTTGGAGCCCTGGGACCACGTAGTGCAGGGGCCTCTACTGACCTGCCGGAGACTATGCCGCCACGTGGAGGAGAATCTCAGCCCGCCCACCAGCACCAATTGCTACACATGTGAGTCAGGCCATCCGGAACCTTGCAGCCCAGTCAACCCTCCTGTGGAATGCAGCCTGATGAGTGACCCCAAAAAAAACTCTGCAAAGAATTTCTTCAGCCAACCCTGAGAATCCTAAGAAGTAATTAATTGTTATTTTAAATCACTAAGTTTAGGAGTTTAGGAATGGTTTATTACCCTGCCAGAGCTAACTGAAATACGTACCCTTTTGATGAAGCAAATTTACTTTAGGAATTTATACTTATAAAATCAAAATCCAGAAAATAGGCCACGATTCAGGTACAAAGGCATTCCTTATAGCATTGTTTATAATCCAAAGCATCAGCATGATTTTAGATGCCTAACAGCAGGAATTAAACACAATAGAGTAGATCTGTGCACTAGACAATCATTAAACAGTTTTTGTTGAAGCATCCTAGTGGCACGATTCCCAGGTTATACTGTTAACTGGAAAAATAAAACCATTTTTTAAAGTATGTAAATACGATCCATTAAAATATGCAGATTCTAAATTTAATATAAAATTGATGTGTCCAAAAGCATATGTAACTTAAATTTGATAGTATAAAATTGCTCTCTAATGTGGACGTGATAATTTGTCTTCCTCCCAACATCGGGGAAGCTTGCTGCTGATTTCTGTTCCTGTTGCTAGTGGTGAAGGGCCTTTCACTGACACATTCAAGAGGCTGGTCAATCCTGGCACAGAGCTGATGTGAGTTAAGGCAAAGGAAGCTTCAACCTTTATTTCACTTAGCAGGATTTCCTGGTTTCTAGGCCACCGAGAGACACCTTCTCAGGACTCATTTCTCACTCAACCAAGGGGGCCTGATTTGCTCCCAGACTCCTTTAAGGAGAGAGAAACTTTGGGTGCAGCATCGCAAATGATAAGCAGGAAGCCGGGCTTCTGAGAGTCAGATAGGACTGCAGTCGAAAGCGGGGGCTTGTCATTTGTCTGCCCTGAGCCACCAAAAGGGTTCAGCGAGTCTTGAACACAGTGATTAAGTTCACTTTAATCTATGCATCACTGCACAACACAGCCAATTGCTTGGCTTCCCCAAGAAGTGACATGAGTCACTTGATGTCTTATTGTGGCCTGAGCACGTTTTATTCCAAGCAGGTGCGACTGTTCCTGTATGTGCCTTTGAGGTACCCAGGAAATGAATAATGCTTGTTGTCTGCCTCCTCCAACACCAACTAAATATTGGATCAATGCCTTGCTGTTATAATAACAAGTGAATATTGCTCTAACACTCTTTTTTTTTTTTCCTGGTTCAGTGCCAGGGAGCTAAGTTCCCATTCCTGCTGCTGTTGGGTCACAGCTGAGGGTCCCTGGGATGTGGGACATCTCCATAAGTAACAGGAAGTATATTAACTCATGGGTTCATTGAGAAAATCATTGACAAAGCCACATATGAGTGTGTGCTGGGCAAGCCACCACTGGACTGCCATAGAGGCTAGGGCTAGGGAGGGAAAATTGCCCCCAGCTGTGGCCTGCTCAGCTCTTTTCTTCCAACGTGGGTCACTCCTTGAACTAGGACAGTCTGCAGGTGTGCCCTTGTGCTCAAACACTCAACTCTTAACCCCTGAAAGAAAGAAGTAGAAACAAAGGCCTGTTCGGGCATGTCGGAGATGCAGAAATTGTGGCGGGAAAAGCAGCCGGCCCTTTTCACACGGTGGCTGCCTTACCCTCTCTTACTCCGCTATACCATCTGTTCAACTTAGATAAGACCCTGTACATCTGGATTCCACCCCCCTCCTTCCTTACCACTCTCTGGCTGGGTAACTTTTGGCAAATTGTCGATCCTTTCCGAGCCTGGTTCTCATCCTCACAGAACCATTGTGAACACAAAATGAGGGGCTGAATGGGGACATGTGATAGGCGGATAATGGCCCCAAAAATATCCATGCCCCAATCCGCAGAACCTGTGAAAGTGACAAACGGAGCTCTGCAAATGTGGTGAAGTTAAGGATTTGGGGATGGGAAGATTATCCTAGATCATCCAGGTGGGCCCCATCTACTCAAGGGAGCTTTAGAAGAGAACGGCAGGTGCTCAGAGAGGCAGAAGGCAGTGAGACTACCCAGGCAGAGATGGGGGTGACGTGGCCACAGCTAGGAAATGTAAGCAGGCCCTAGAGCAGGTGTCCCCAAACTACGGCTCGTGGGCCGCATGCGGCCCCCTGAGGCCATTTATCCGGCCCCCCGCTGCACTTCAGGAAGGGGCACCTCTTTCATTGGTGGTCAGTGAGAGGAGCACAGTATGTGGCGGCCCTCCAGCGGTCTGAGGGACGGTGAACTGGCCCCCTGTGTAAAAAGTGTGGGGACGCCTGCCCTAGAGGAACAGACTCTGCTCTAGAGTCTTCAGAAGGCACCAGCCCTGCTGACACCTTGACTTCAGCCCAGTGAAATTGATTTTGGACTTCCAGCCCCCAGAACTGTCAGAGAATAAATGGGTGTTGTTTTAAGCCATCAGGTTTGTGCTTTGTTACAGCAGCTGCAGGAAACGAATGCAGGCTGATTTGTAAAATCCTCCCGTGAAAATGGAAGAATCTCCTGTAATGTAGCCAGAGCCAGGTGAGGCCAAAAGGGGCAGGTGTGCCTGATAAGCCGGCAACGTGTCAGCCTGCAGGTGTTTATTTGCATGAGCTTATTTGCAGGGTGCTGCCTGTGAGGCTGGACTAAGCCTGCTGCCTGACCCTGCCTGTCACCCAGATATGAGCCCAAGCCAAGTGAGGAGAGACTCCATGGACAGAGGTGAAGGAACTGTTTTCCAAAGGACTCTGACAGCTCGTGGGTACAAGCTGTGCTGCTTTGGGGCCCAGATGACAGGTGAGATGTGGAAGTGGGCAGGGACATTTATTCCATTTCTGTTGCACACTTTATGGCATGGCTACAGCCTGGTAGACACCACCCGATGTATTCTGACACCCTGAAGGCTACATACATCTCAAGGCCACTGGCAGACCTCAATCTTGATCATGGCCCCGGTGGCAGTGGAGAAATGTCCTCCTGCAGGCAGCAGGCATCACCAAGAGGTTTGAGCCAGGGACACGAAGCTCCCCTAAAGATTCCATTGCAGGGGGTTAAGCAGAAGCCACTGCTATTTGGAATCACGTGTGTTGGTGCCCACCCACAGATAGGGCCTTGGGACCCCCAGGCCACTGCAGGGCCCGCCTTTTGGCATCCACCAAGTTTCTCTCTAAGACACCTGTTCCCCAGTGGACTCCCTGACCTGAGTTCACAGCACAGACATGACCACGCCTCCCATTCTGTAAGGAAATCATGTATGATTCTCTTGGAAGAATACTTTCCAGTTCTTATCACTCCTTTCTACCTGTCACACATTTTGAATCCACCCAGAGAGCCATGAGACTCAATGACAAGTGGCACACTGATGCCACCAGGCTTCTCCTTCTGGCTCTGTGTCTTCACTCTGTCTTACCTTCTTGCTTCTTGCCACTCTCTGGACTGACCTTGCTCATTTCTGGCTTGTTCATCATAGCGCCACAGGAGCGTGGACTTTGCCTTTTTCCTCGTGGAATGCCTGACTCTTACACAGCTGCACAACACGTCAGCACTCATATCTCAGTGAATTAATTAGGCTTGACGCCCCAAGTACACCGACTGAGGGTGGAGGGCCGGTGCCCGGGACTTGAAAGATGTGTGGCACATCTCCAGGTCCACTGCACACTGGGCTGAAATGGCACAGGAGGCCCACAGAGCGATTCTTCCATTGGGATGGCCTGAGGGAGGGTCGGTGGAAAGCTATGTGAGAACCCCACCTGGCTTCCTCTTCCCTGAGGGTGCTGGAGAGACTGGGGTTGGGGGAGGGAGGGGGAAGCAGGTGGGGTTTCTCCTCTGGGGTCTTCCTCTTCCTGCCTTCTCCTCCTTGGCTTCATTTCATAGCATCATTACAGACTTCATCTTCTGTCCCTGCCGTTGCCCTGCCTGTCCTCCCTTCTCAGGCCTGGCTCCTCTAGGCAAGGGTTAAGAGTGTTCTGGAAAGTTCCTTCCGGGTCATCCAATGCTTAAGAAAATCTTACAAGAGGATCCTAGCATCACCGTGTTTTCCATCTTGAATCATTCCAGTATTAACATTTGTGGTAGCAAGGTGGGAGGAGGAAGAAAAGGGGAAAGAAAGAGGCAGAGAAACTTGTTCGCTGAGGCAAAGTCTTCTTCTGGAAGTCAGTCCTTAAAATCCCAACTGTTCTTGATCTTGGAGCCTCTCAAAGCCCTACATGGGTAATGCTTGTGTGTGATAGGGACCAATTGTTTTCCCCCAGTTCATCTTAGATGGACACTTGTATAAAGTACAATGAAAAATGAGTAACTCAAAGACTTACACAATACAACCTCACTCATGGTGTATTTGCATGTGGCAACACCCCAATGCTGCAAACATTTCTAAATGCGTGCTCCCTATTTCTGCAAATATCCCATTGAGCGTGGACAATAACTGTCTGTGCACTGGTACCAGTCTGCGGAACACGCTTGGAGCTTGCAGTATAGATTAACAGACAGACTGCCTGTTTAAGGCTGGAGTCCTGCAAGTGTTCTTTATTCTTTAGTATGTGAATCTGTAGCCAAAGACTTTCTCAGTAGAGAAGGGAAAAGAAAAGCCGCTCTGATGCTTTACTACTCACCCTGGTCTTGCTACAGGGAACAAGTGAGTTCCAGCCAGCAAACAGAGGGTCACTAAACCCCCGTCTCCTTGGCAGCAGACAGACAGGGCCTTGTTTGGTTGTCCAGGACTGTCAGAAAAGGAAGAATCCACACCTCTGCCATGAAGGAACACTGGAGGTCATGTTGGGTGGGAAACTGCGTGCGTCACAGTGCCCTCCACCTGTCCTGACAGGCAAGCTGGCCCACGTGAGAGGAGTGGTTACTGCCACATTAGTTCCGAGGATTGGCATGAATCTGGCCATGATTTCAAAGCCGTGATGACTCTGTTTAGAAAACAGTTATTGGAGGGCCAAGCACGTTGGTTCACGCCTGTAATCCTAGCAATTTGGGAGGCCGAGGTGGGCGCATCACCTGAGGTCAAGAGTTCGAGACCAGCTTGGCTAACATGGCGAAAACCTGTCTCTACTAAAAATGCAAAAATTAGCTGGCCATGGTGGCTCATGCCTGTAATCCCAGTTACTCAGGAGGCCGAGGCAGGAGAATCTCTTGAACCCAGGAGGCAGAGATTGCAGTGAGCTGAGATAGCACCACTGCACTCCAGCCTGGGCAACAAGAGCATCTAAAAAAATGGTTATCAGTACCTAGGAAGGCTTGAGTGTTTACTATGTGGTAGGCTCCCAAGGCGTCATCTTCAGCTACCCTGTTTGGTTGTTGCCATTGTTATCATTGACACTTCACAGATAAGGCAACTGGCCTCAAAGAGCCAGAGGAGCAGGCCAACCAGGTGAAGCTCATGCATGGCAGCTAGGATCTGAACAGGGACCATCTGGCTTCAGACCACCCTTATCTGCTGCATCAGGCCACCTCCCAGGTCTGTAAAAGGGGCTATTCAGAATGCTCTGGAAAAAGATTCCCAGCACAGGGCTCCCTGGAGTCAAAGGCAATCTCTGTGCATTGAAACTATGTAAGAGTATGGATTCAGCCACAGAAGTCACATTACTTAGAGCAATAGTTCTCAAACTTGAGCATGCATCAGAATTACCTGGAGGGCTTGGAATCACACAGACTGCTGGCTCCCAATCCCAGCAATTCTGACTCAGTAGCTCTGGGTGACATGGGAGAATTTGCACTCAGCAAAGCAGCAGGTGATGTCAAGGTTGCGGGTTCCTGGCTCACTTTGGGAGCCCCTGGTGGAGAGACAGGCAGGACTGCTGTCTGGGACGTGCTCTGAATAGGACGGTTACTCCCTGGGTGAGGCAGTCCTGAGAGGGTGGGGTGAAAGCCTGCTGATGGCTCCGCTGTCCACTCCGGATATCCTTCCACCACCCGTTTCCAAAGGACCAGTCTCTCTAAATGCAACGCAGCTGTACTCAGTGAGCTTTGGGGCATGAGGGCTCAAAAGCAGATCCTCTAATCCCTCTTGGACCGTGTAGCTAGCCCCGCGCCAGGTGCAAAGTAGGTGTTTGCTAAGTGCCCAGGTAGATTCTCTCCAATTAGCAAATCCTGTGAATTCCTGGATATCCCCTGGGTGGAAGAAAGAGCCGATAATACTTTTCTTCCTCCCCTCATTGTTTTGCTTATCTTTAGAACTGGAGATGTGCCGACTCCGCTCAGAAATAACAAGGTGATACGGTGTGGATATTTGCCTCCTCCAAATTCCATGTTGAAATGTGACTGCCAGTGTTGGATCTGGAGCCTGACGGGAGGTGTTTGGGTCAAGGGGGAGGATCCCTTGTGAATGGCTCGGTACCCGCCTCATGGTATTGAGAGCGTTCTTGCTGTATTAGCTCATGTGAGAGCTTGTTGTTGAACAGACCTTGGCTCCACCTCCTTCCTCTTGCTCCCTCTCTCACCATGTGACATATCTGTTTCTTCCTTTGCCTTCCACCAGTTGGAAGCTTCCTACGCCCCCACAAGAAGCCAAGCAGATGCCAGCACCATGATCCTTGCACAGCCTGCAGAACCGTGAGCCAAATAAACCTCTTTTTAAAAATAAATTATCCAGCCTCAAGTATTCCCTTATAGCAACGCAAAATAGACTCAGATACATAGGAGGGCAATGGAAAATGAGATTCCAAAGGGAAATTGAAATTTTATGCAAGAGAATGAGTAAGTCAGCCCAGCACTCCCACAGCCCAGGCAGGCAGGCTCTCAGTGTGCTAGAATCCAATCTGCACACAGTAGGTGACACTGTGACAGGCGATCGGCTTCTGCCTGCAAAGTGAGTCACTCTGTGCAACAAAGCAACACTAGACCTGACGGATGTGACTATTATTTTAGGACCCTCTTGGACCCACTCTTACTTTTTGGAGGATCCACTTGAGATCACAGCAAACATTTGAAAACTCAGCCCCTTCCATGTTACAGCTAACCTGTTTTGCTTTTCAATAATTTTGCTTTTGGAATTATTTAGCCATAAGAAATATTTAATGTATAACTGACCGTGATTTCTTAGCAGCTTTGTGTATTCGGGAACTTTTTGTGAATTGAAATCTAGACTGAGCGTGGTGGCTCTGCCTCTAATCCCAGCACTTTGGGAGGCCAAGGCAGGTGGATCACCTGAGGTCAGGAGTTCAAGACCAGCCTGGCCAGTATGGTGAAACCCTGTCTTTACTAAAAATACAAAAAATTAAAGGCCAGGCACCGTGGCTCAAGCCTGTAATCCCAGCACTTTGGGAGGCCGAGGCGGGTGGATCACGAGGTCAAGAGGCTGAGACCATCCTGGTCAACATGGTGAAACCCCGTCTCTACTAAAAATACAAAAAAAAATTAGCTGGGCATGGTGGCGCGTGCCTGTAATCCCAGCTACTCAGGAGGCTGAGGCAGGAGAATTGCCTGAACCCAGGAGGCGGAGGTTGCGGTGAGCCGAGATCGCGCCATTGCACTCCAGCCTGGGTAACAAGAGCGAAACTCCGTCTCAAAAAAAAAAACACCAAAAAAATTAGCCAGGCGTGGTGGTGGACGCCTGTAATTCCAGCTGCTTGGGAGGCTGAGGCAGGAGAATCGCTTGAACCCAGGAGGTGGAGACTGCAGTGAGCCGAGATTGTGCCGCTGCACTCCAGCCTGGGCGACAAGAGGAAAACTCCATCTCAAAAAAGAAAAAAAAGTTATGTGTGTGTGTGAATATTTAATTAAACATGTATTAATTCTAATGTTGTTACTTTTTATTTTGGAGCAAACATTTTTTTTCCTTCAGTGTCCAGAGGTTCAGAGGACCAAGAACTGGCTTTTAGTGCCTAGAGGTTAAAATATTCCTGCCGCAGGTGGGGATTTTCTTCCATAAACGGCTCAGCCTGGGCACCGTCCTGTGGACATCTGTGAAGCTCATTCCCTCCCCTCCACCAACTGTGAGCGCAAGCATCACCTTCACCATGAGGCCAGCCCTGGCCACACTCTCCCTTCCTTGGCCTCCCCAATCCACTTTACCTGCTTGCCTTTGCCACCTTCAATGGATCATGACCTCACTTATCATGTGTGTTGTTTACTGTGTGTCCCTCCCAGCCCAGCCCCACCTACCCCATTCAGATAGAACAGAAGCTGCAAGAGAATTCAGGGCTTTGTTTTTATCCCAAGTGCCTAGAAACATGTCTGGTGCTTAATGAATATGTACTGGATAGAAGTACACACCTAATTGCAGCTAGGGGTCAAGATACTAAATGGGGGCTTTTCCTTATGTGACCTGAAGCTAAGGAAGGAGACAGCATCTTCTTTTTGCTTGTTGGCCAAGCTTTATCTGGAGGGTAAGGAAGGTCTAGGTGTTGTTTCAGCGCCCTCACTGCCAGAGCTTGAACTCAAAACTGGGCTGTGCAGGCAGGATGGCTTTAGTTGGGTGCAGGGAGGTCCAATCCAGGGAAATGTCATCTGGTGCCTCCTTGACCTAGATGGCCTAGTTGCCCCTGATGGCCAGATGGCAAGGAGGTACCAAAGAGGCTCATACTTCTGGAACATACTTCTGAAGTCTTCGTGGAAGTGACGCTTCCTAGACTTACTCTGTCCCCCATGTGCATAGAGTGTTGTTGAAATCGTCTATGTTGTATCTTCAAAAGTCACCATTATTTTACCCTCTGGGCCATTACATGTGCATTTGTTTTAACATCAAGAATTGTTTGTCACCCACCTTTATTGTGTGTTCTTGATGTATCCCAGGCATACCATCTGGGATCCTAGGCGGGCAGGGAGGTTCTCAGCTATTGGAAAAGCTCTAGACCTGAGGATTCTCCTACAGAATCTCTGAGCTGGGTGCTCATGGCCTCACTGCGAGCCTGTGGGGTGGAGAGAGCCCCTACCACTGAGCTCCAGGCACACCCACAGAATCCACAGAGCCCATGGTCAATTTCCAGCTTCATCTTGTACTGCATATGACAGGGAACATTTTCTGGTTTCCTCTGTTCCCAAAAGCAACCTATCCACTACTGGGGGGCATGGGAAAAGGGAGCATGAAAAACGAAAGAGAGACCCTGGTAGCGACAACAGTAATGTCACCTTTGTATTAGTTACGGTAACTAAGATTCATTGCTTTACTACATGACAGCCCCTGTGATGAATACCTGATATAAAACATTTTGTTTAATCTTGAAATAACCTTGCGAGGTTCCAGGTTCTATTTTTAGCGTCATTTTACAAATGAGGAAAAGAGGGCACAGAGATGAAGGAGCAGGCCCTAAGTCACACAGCTAGGCAGCAGCAGAGTCAGGATTTGAGCCTGGGACTATCAGGCTACAGAGCTGCCAGTCACTGCCTGGCTGGAGACAAAGGCCCATCCTCATCACCCAGCTGCAACTGTGCTTACAGCTGGCTTTGAGCAAGGTAAAAGATACTGTGATGAAGTCAAGAGCTTTGGAAGGTGGATGGCTTCCTAGGGATTGATGAGATTAATACAAAGCTACAGCCCATGACCAGTGTTTAAATTCATTCTGGCTGTCATTCATTCTATCATTACGAGGACGAAGGACCACTATCTTTCTGATAGACCTAAGTTGGTCAATGTATTTAAAAGGCATTTCTTGGTAAATTAAAGGACACTTTAACCTTCTCTTCCTGGATGAAAAGCCAACGAAGATGGTGTAGAAGAGCTGTTTTATCCTAAGGAAAATGTAAAGTGATCCACTTGCGGTACAGGCGATGCCCACTGAGGACGATTTAGAAAAGACCTTTTGACCTGATTGTCTGCTCCCCTCCACTCCTCAGCCTCTCCCATTGCCTGGAATTCTGCCGTTAGAAATCTCTTTAAAACAACATAAGAAGACTTTGTGTGGTGGCGAACAGAAGGTAAACTGGCCAGACGCTTCGGGACCCAAGGAAGTTCTTGGTCTTCTTTTTGCCTCCCATGTTCCAGAATGCACACCGGAGAAGTTGGCAACATGGAAATACCAATGGGTGCAGAAAAGAAACCCCCAAGAAATGCGGACTCTCTGTAGCCAGAGGACCAGGAAAGGGGCGGCCAAGCAACACAGAAAACTCTTAGACAGCGATCGCTCGACCGCAGCCAAGCTACAGGAAAAACTGCGGCCCCGCCACCGAAGCTGAGTGCCAAGCCTGCATTTCCCCCATCGGCAGGCTGCAATGAGTTGCTCCAGTTCCATCCACCTCCACACACACGCTGGGTGCTGTCAGAACAGGCCAGGTGGGGGGATAGGACTTGCATCAACAAGCCTCCTACCCCTCACCCCACCCGCAATGTTGGTTGAGAACACCCAGGGAGCCTGGACTTCCATTGCCATCCAGGGATGGTGAGGTGCCTCCCCCCTTCCTTACTGGCGTGGTGTCTGAGGAAGGCTAATGGAGAGCTAGAACTTCCACATCTGCACAGCAGCAATGAAACCCTCCTCCCCTCTGGGTGTCAATGAAGGTCAAGTCAGGAACCTGGAATTCCACCATTACCGAGAAGTCACAGTGACACCTTGCCACAGTGCTGTCACAGGAGACCTGCTAAAATACAAGGGTTGAATAAAATACCAGAGTCTCATAAAATATCAAAATGTCCAGGTTTCAATAAAAAATTACTCATTATTCCAAGAACCAGGGAAATCTCAACTTCAGTTAAAAAAGACAATCAATAGACACCTACACTGAGATGACTCAGATTTAGAATTATCTGACAAAGATTTTAAAACAGCCAGCATAAAAATTCTTCAATAAGCAACTGCAAACATGCTTGGAATGAATTTTTTAAAATAGAAATTCTCAGCACAGAAATAGAAGTTTCAACAACTAAATAGAAGATTCAAAGAAGAACCAAATGGAAATTTTAGAGCTGAAAAATACAATAAGCAAAATTTAAAACTCTGTGAGTAGACTCAACAACGGAATTGAAAAGACAGAGAAAATAACCCCGATCTTGTAGTCCCTGAGCCTGAGTAGTTTCGATTGCAGTTCGCCATGAGCCACTGCAGCCTACGTGACAGAGTGAGAACTTGTCTCAAAAAAAAAAAAAAAAAAAAAAAAAAAAAAAAAAAAAGAAGAGAGAGAGAGAGGGAGAATCAAACTCTTGAAGACAGAAACATAGAAATTACCCAATCTGAGCAAAAGAGAGAAAATAGATTAAAAAATAAAACAAACAGAGCCTAAGGGACCCATGGCACAATAACAAAAATATTATGTCATATGTCATCAGAACCCCGGGAGGAGAGGGGAAAGAGGGTGGGGCAGAAAGGGATCCAAAGAAATAATGACTGAAAATGTTCCTGATTTAGCAAAAGATAAAAAACTAGATTCAAAAAGCTGAATGGACCCCAAATGGGATAAACTTAGAGTAATCCATGCCAAGAATCATAGACGACGTCTGGAAACTAAAGACAAGTAAAATATCTTGAAAGCAGCCGGAGAGAAATGACGCTTTACCCGTGGAGGTGGGAGGGAAAACAGAAACCAAACAACAAACTAACAAACACTAGATTTGAATGACAGCAGATTTTTCCATCAGAAACCAAGGAGGCCAGAAGGATGTGGCAAATATTTTTTAAGTGCTGAAAGAAAAAACTATCAACCTACAAGTCCATATCCAGTGAAACACCTTTTAAGAATAAAACGAAGGCTGGGCACGGTGGCTCACGCCTGTAATCTCAGCACTTTGGGACGCTGAGGCAGGTGGATCACTTGAGGTCAGGAGTTCGAAACCAGCCTGGCCAACATGGTGAAAACCCGTTTCTTCTAAAAATACAAACATTAGCCAGGCGTGGTGGTGCATGCCTGTGGTCCCAGCTACTCAGGAGGCTGAGGTGGGAGAATCACTTGAACCTGGAAGACAGAGGTTGCAGTGAGGCAAGATTGCACCATTGCACTCGAGCCTGGAAGACAGAGCAAGATTCTGTCTCAAAAAAAGAAAAAATTAAAAAAGAGAAACTCAAGATATTCCCAGGTAAAGAAAACCAAGAGAATTTGTCACTTGCAGACATACTGTAAAAGAATAGCTAAAGGAAGTCTCTAAACACAAAGAAATGATGAAAGAAGAAACCTTGTATATTACACACCTATTAGAATAGCTAATATTTTAAAAACTGACAAGAACAAATCCTGGTGAGGATGTAGAGAAACTAGATCTCTCCTATATTGCTGATGCAAGTGCAAAATGGTAAGCCACTCTGGCAAATGATTTTGTAGCTCCTTAAAAACTAAACATATGCTTACCATGTGACCCAGTAATTTCATTCTTGGGTGTTCATCACAGAAAAATGAAGGCCACGTCCCCACAAAAATCTGTACATTATTGTTCATAACAGCTTTATTTATTTACTTGTTTATTTGAGACAGAGTTTCACTCTTGTCACCCAGGTTGGAGTGCAATGGCAATGGCACAATGCAGCTCACTGCAACCTCTACTTCCTGGGTTCAAGCAACTCTCCTGCCTCAGCCTCCAGAGTGGCTATAATGACAGGTGTGCACCACCACTCCTGGCTAATTTTGTATCTTTAGTAGACATGGGGTTTCACCATGTTGGCCGGGCTGGTCTCAAACTCCTGATCTCAGGTGGTCTGCCTGCCTTGGCCTCCCAAAGTGCTGTGATTACAGGCATGAGCCACTGCACCCGGCCCATAACAGCTTTATTTATAATAGCCCTAAGCTGGAAACAACCAAAACGTCCCTCAATTGGTGAATGATTAAGCACACTGCAGTGTATCCCTACCATGGGATGCCATTCAGCAATACAAAGAAATGGACTATTAACACACGCAACAGCTTGGATAGATCTCAAGGTCAGTCTCAAAAGGTTACATGCTATGATTCCATGTATGTATCATTCTCAAAATGCCAAAACTATAGGGATGTGGGATGGAGATGTAGGATGTTAGTGATTTCCAGGGGCTAAGGATATTGGGGAGTGGGGTAGGGAGGAGTGTTTATGACTATAAAGCATAGCACAGTTCACCTTTGTCTACAGGTGAATGAGATTGTTGTGGTGATAAACCAGTTCCGCATCGTGATTGTATTGGTAGTTACGTGAATGCGACAGAATGGCAAAGAGCTATACATGCACATTGTACCAATGTCCATTTTCTGGTTTTGCTATTGTACTATAATTGTATGAGATGTAACCATTGGGGGAAACTGGGTGAAATGTACAGGAGGTCTCTCCGTACTATCTTTGCAACTTCCTATGAATCTTTATTTCAAAATAAAATGTTTTTTTGACACATAAGTGTTCAGAACATGATGTCATTTTGTAAAATCCCTTAGCTTTGTCTACAGGTGAGTGTATCTGTGTAGAGAGGTATCTGGAAGAATGTTTACCTAGTTTTTGAGTGATTATTATTGAAAGCGATTTTCACTTCTTCATATTCTGTTCATTATTTGAGTTATTTTAATTTAGCATCTAAAGTAGAAAAAATGGTCCTGACAGGCACTGGGAAGAGGGAGGGAAAATGAAAAGAAGGGCGCATTCCATTTTGCCTTGGCCTGGGGAGCGCGTGGACTATGGGTAATTAGATGGATTTGAGGCCCGAAGCCTGAAGAGGGATTCTTGCCACCTTCATTATGGGATAGCCTTTCTGAAGCACCAAGTAGAGCACCAATTGCTTTCCGGATGATGGATCAAGGCTACTAATTTCCTGTGCAATTCACCGGAGTCATCCCCTCACCCCTCTTCATATGGCCTTGAAAATGCCTCAGTTAATTAACTCAGATAATTTCTAATTCCATCTTGAGCCAGCAATTCTTAAATTTAGTTTAAAACCCAAATTTAAAACAGGCAATAAAAATCCTGGTGTTTCTTTTTTTTTTTTTTTTTTTTTTTTTTTTTGAGACGGAGTTTCGCTCTTGTTACCCAGGCTGGAGTGCAATGGCGCGATCTCGGCTCACCGCAACCTCCGCCTCCCGGGTTCAGGCAATTCTCCTGCCCCAGCCTCCTGAGTAGCTGGGATTACAGGCACGAGCCACCATGCCCAGCTAATTTTTGTATTTTTAGTAGAGACGGGGTTTCACTGTGTTGACCAGGATGGTCTCGATCTCTCGACCTCGTGATCCACCCGCCTCGGCCTCCCAAAGTGCTGGGATTACAGGCTGAGCCACCGCGCCCGGCCGGTGTTTCTTTTTTAGACTGGTGGATGTTAATACTCCCAACTAGTAACAACACTAGTAATGTGATCATAATTTTTGAGCCCCAGTGTGACAGGTAATGTTATCACCAAGTACTGATACACCACAGAAGGATCCTTTCATGTAGGTAAATTAGAATAACATATGCAGATTCGATGATATTTTTTCTGGTTTTGATGAGCAAGGATTTGTTTTCATTTTCTCAGTGGGGAATTTGTGTATGCAGGATTGTGATATTAAGTTGAATTGGTGTGTGTGTGTGTGTGTGTGTGTGTGTGTGTGTGTGTGTATTTCTGTTAAGCTCAGCACTGTTTTGTGTCTTTTAAGATCACCATGGTAGACATGGCAGGAAATACTAGACCTTGAGTCCCAGCTCTTCCACTTCTTAGGTGCATAAGCTCCTCTTTCCTCATCTGTAAAATGGGACACACACCTGGCACAGTTGTAGCAAGCTCTAAATGAAACTACATGTATAAAACCGAGTCTAAAACAGTACTGTGTGGGCCACACAGTACTTTGGTTTTGCTCCACTTGTCTGTGGGTCCATCATCAAAGAAGAGATGACACATCCATAGTGGCCTCATTGTCTTAAGGAAGTGGTAAAAGTCTAGGTGCAAGGATGCAAAAGGATCTAGACAAGAAAGTCAGGCAACAGGTGCAGGTGCATGGCTTGCAGAACGGACTGACTTGCAATGCGTCGACAGGAAGCTTTAACTGAACTGGAACTGGGTGTCAGCTTTATCCTGTGAGCCTGCAGAGAAGGATGGGGGCATCATGAAACTCAAGGGGATGACCCATGCTCCGCTGCCACTTTCTAATCTTAAGCACATCTTTTCCCATGGAGGGGGCCCCTTATCTGTATAATGGTGGGAAGAGAGGCTGGTATTTCTTGGCTGCGTCCCTCCTAGCATGTCTATGAGAAATAGCACTTGTGAGTGACTCCTCAGTTGGGGTACCTTGCAGACACCACAACTGAGGGTGATGCTGTAATTGACAGAGTCATCTCCAACCCACAGGCTCACAGACAGCAGGATGAGGGCCATGCCCCAACTCCAGGCTTCCTCTTCCTGGGATTCTGTGCTTCCCTGGCTTGCTGACATCAGTTCCATCTTCGCTAATGAAGCAAATGATGCCCTTTCTTTCCCAGAAGGAGGTTGGTGGCTGCAAAAGGGACGGCCTCATCTCAGGATGGAAGAGCACCTGGGCTGATGTTCTTTTCCAGTGGCAGCTTGGGGTGGGCACTTCCTCTGGTCCACACAACCCCAGAATGTTTGCCTTTGTTGCCAATATAGGCCTAGATACACTTTTCTTTTTTTTCCCTTTTTAATTTTTTTATTGTGCTGTAGGTTCTGGGGTACATGTGCAGATCATGCAGGACTGTTGCATAGGTACATACATGTCAAGGTGGTTTGCAGCCTTTATCCCCACATCACCTACATCTGGTATTTCTCCCCTTGTTATCCCTCCCTACCCTCTCCACCCACTGCTGTCCCTCCCCTAGCCCCCTGCCAACTGACCGCAGTGTGTGATGCTCCCCTCCCTGTGTCCACGTGTTGTAATTGTTCAACACCCACCTATGAGTGATAACATGTGGTGTTCGGTTTTCTGTTCTTGTGTCAATTTGCTGAGAATGATGGTTTCCAGATTTATCCATGTCCCTATGAAGGACACAAACTTTATCGTTTTTTATGGCTGCATAGTATTCCATGGTGTATATGTGCCACGTTTTCTTTATCCAGTCTATCGTTGATGGACATTTGGGTTGGTTCCAGGTCTTTGCTATTGTAAAAAGTGCCACAATGAATACAGGTGTGCATGTGTCTTTATAATAGAACAATTTATAATTCTTTGTGTGTATACCCAGTAATGGGATTGCTGGGTCAAATGGTATTTCTATTTCTAGGTCCTTGAGGAATCACCACAGTTTTCCACAATGGTTGCACTAATTTGCACTCCTACCAACAGTGTAAAAGTGTTTCTATTTCTCCACATCCTCTCCAGCATCTGCTGTCTCCAGATTTTTTAATGATCACCATTCTAACTGGTGTGAGATGGTATCTCAATGTGGTTTTGATCTGCATTTCTCTAATGACAAGTGATGAGCATTTTTTCCTATCTTTCTTGGCCGTGTAAATGTCTTCTTTTGTGAAATGTCTGTTCATATCCTTGGGCCACTTTTGAATGGGTTTGTTTTTTTCTTGTAAATCTGTTTTCTTTCTTTGTAGATTCTAGATATCAGCCCTTTGTCAGATGGGTAGATTGCAAAAATTTTTTCCCATTCTCTTGGTTGCTGGTTCACTCTAATGATTGTTTCCTTTGCTGTACAGAAGTTCTGGAGTTTAATTAGATCCCATTTGTCTATTTTGGCTTTTGTTGCCATTGCTTTTGGTGTTTTGGTCATGAAGTCCTTGCCTATGCCTATGTCCTGAATGGTATGGCCTAGGTTTTCTTCTAGGGTTTTTAATGGTATTAGGTCTTATGTTTAGATCTTTAATCCATCTGGAGATAATTTTAGTGTAAGGTGTCAGGAAGGGGTCCAGTTTCTGCTTTCTGCACATTGCTAGCCAGTTTTCCCAACACCATTTATTAAATAGGGAATCCTTTCCCCATTGCTTGTTTTTCTCAGGTTTGTCAAAGATCAGATGATTGTAGATGTGTGGTGTTGCTTCTGAGGCTTCTGTTCTGTTCCACTGGTCTATGTCTCTGTTTTGGTACCAGTACCATGCTGTTTTGATTACTGTAGCCTTGTAGTATAGTTTGAAGTCAGGCAGCATGATGCCTCTGGCTTTATTCTTTTTGCTTAGGATTGTTTTGGCTATGCCAGCTCTCTTTTGGTTCCATATGAAGTTTGAAGTCGTTTTTTCCAGTTCTGTGGAGAAGGTCATTGGTAGCTTGATGGGGACAGCATTGATTCTATAAATTACTTTGAGCAGTATGACCATTTTCACGATGTTGATTCTTCCCAACCATGAGCACGGAATGTTTTTCCATCTATTTGTCTCCTCTCTTATTTCCTTGAGCAGTGGTTTGTAGTTCTCCTCTAAGAGGTCCTTTACATCCTTTGTTAGTTGTATTCCTAAGTATTTTATTCTCTTTGTAGCAATTGTGAATGGGAGTTCACTTTTGATCTGGCTCTCTGTTTGTCTGTTATTGGTGTATAGAAATGCTTGTGATTTCTGCACATTGATTTTGTACCCTGAGACTTTCCTGAAGTTGATTATCAGTCTCAGGAGATTTGGGGCTGAGACGATGGGGTCTTCTAAATATGCGATTATGTCATCTACAAATAGAGACAATTTGCCTTCCTCTTTTCCTAGTCGAATACCCTATATTTCTTTTTCTTGCCTGATTGCTCTGGCTAGAACTTCCAATACTATGTTGAATAGGAGTGGTGAGAGAAGGCATCCTTGTCTTGTGCCACATTTCAAAGGGAATGCTTCAGTGTTTGCTCATTCAGTATGATATTGGCTATGGGTTTGTCGTAAATAGCTTTTATTATTTTGTGATACGTTCCATCGACACCTAGTTTATTGAGGGTTTTTAGCACAAAGGGCTGTTGAATTTTGTCGAAGGCCTTCTCTACATCTATTGAGATAATCATGTGGTTGTTGTCTTTGGTTCTGTTTTTGTGGTGGATTACGTTTATAGACTTGTGTATGTTGAACCAGCCTTGCATCCCCGGGATGAAGCCTGCTTAATCATGATGAATAAGCTTTTTGATTTGCTGTTGCATTCTATTTGCCAGTATTTTATTGGAGATTTTTGTGTCAATGTTTGTCATGGATATTGGCCTGAAGTTTTCTTTTTTTGTTGCGTCTCTGCTTTGTTTTGGTATTAGGAAGATGTTAGTCTCATAAAATGAGTTGGGCAGGATTACCTCTTTTTGGATTGTTTGGAATACTTTCAGAAGGAATGGTACCAGCTCCTCTTTGTACGTCTGGCAGAATTCGGCTGTAAACCTGTCTGGACCTGGGCTTTTTTTAGTTGGTAGGCTGTTAATTGCTGCCTCAACTTCAGCCCTTATTATTGGTCTATTCAGGGTTTCAACTTCTTCCTGGTTTAGTCCTGGGAGAGTGCAAGTGTCCAGGAATTTATCCATTTCTTCCAGATTTACTGGTGTATGTGCACAGAGTTGTGTGTAGTCATCTCTGATGGTGGTTTGGGTTTCTGTGGAATTGGTGGTGCTGTCCCCTTTGTCGTTCTTTAGAGAATAACATAAACATAAAGAAGTTGTTATTCTCTAAGCTGGTTATTCTAGTTAGCATTTCTTCTGACCTTTTTGCAAGGTTTTTAGTTTCTTTGCATTGGGATAGAACATGTTCCTTTAACTCAGACAAGTTCATTATCACTCAGCTTCTGAAGCCTGTTTCTGTCAATTCATCAAATTTGTTCTCCATCCAGCTTTGTTCCCCTGCTGGCGAGGAGTTGTGATCTCGTGGTAGGGGAGAGGTGTTCTGGTTTTTGATGGTTTCATTCTTCTTGCGCTGGTTTCTTATCATCTCGCTGGATTTATATAGTTTTGATCTCAGGTAGCTGCTTGGGGAGATGGCCTTTCCTTTGTCTGCCTGCAGAGGCACTGCTGGGCTGCCACGGATTCAGTGGAGCTGCTGTATCCTTTATCTACTCAGGAAAATTAGGCCGGCTTCTGCAATGGCGGCTTCCCTTCCCCCGCCGAGCTCCACCGTTCCTGGTTGCTCTCTAACTGATGTTCTGGGTGTGAAACTCTGGAGTGAGAGTTTTTTTGGCCTGCTGGGCTCTGTGGGGGGCCGGAGCGGGGGAACCCGTCCTGCCTATGGGCTGTTTCCCTGTTTTCAGTTCCCCTTCTTTCTGGGTGGTGGGGGAGGCAGGTGGCTCCATCCAACTGGCTTTCTGGCTTTCGCATCAGCCAGTGCTTCTGCCTAGATCTGTGCTGACAGCCCCGGCGCCGGCCAGTGTTGCTGTTCTGCCCTGTTCAGGCAGCTCGCTGAGGGTTTTCAGCCCGGCCAAGATCTCCTGTTCTAGTTGTAGAGGGCTTGGGTGGAGGGCTGTATGTGAACCGAAGTCCCAGAGGGGGAGATCCCCCGTCCTCCAGTCGGTTGCATGCACCTCCTGGGTGGGGCAGTGCCCCGCCTTGCCTCAACTTGCCCTATTTGGTTTATACCGTTTGTGGGTCCACCAGACCCACAAAATGAACCTGGTACCTCGTTTGGAGTCGGGGAGACTACTCGGCTTCTGCGTCTCTCTCGCTGGGAGCTGCTCTCCAGAGCTGCCTCATTCCGCCATCTTGGGATCCAGGCTTGGATGCACTTTCAAAGAAACCAGGAGCTGCTTCTCTTCAAGAACTGTGTGACCCTGGTTACCTGTCAGGGACATCTGTCTGCCATAGGGGGAGGGCCTTCATGGTGACTAGTGCTTTACACATACCACAAAGGCTAGGAGAGAGGCTTAGCCTCTGGGCCACAGAGCAGCCATTTACCGCCATGTCTACCCTGCCCTGCATTTAGTGACTCATTCTCTCCATTCATTTTTCATTCATTCAGGCACTCATTTGCTCATTGGTTTTTTTTTTAAACTATCAGTTTGGTCATCCATCCATTGATTCATTCAATTATTTGGTTAGACATTCATTTGTCCACCAATCTGATCATTCATCCATCCCTCCATCCACCCACCCCTCCATTCCTCTATCCACCCACCAGTCAGGAGTTAAACTAGTTAGGCAATCAGTAGATGCATACGTACTCCAATATCCAAAGCACTGTCTTTTGAGAGCAAGGAAGGAAGGGTACTAACATCCGTTGCCAGATTACTCTGTGCCAAGTACAGTGCCAACCTCTTAATGTACTTGATTTTCACATTAATCCCACAGGCAAGTATTATGCTTCCCACCCACAGAGGCGGAAAGTAAGGCCAGAGAAACGGGATGACCTGTCTAGATACAGTCAACCAGTAGGAGACAGAGCCAAGGTTCCAACCCGGGTCCTCCTAGCTCTTCAGCCCATGCCTTTTCCAGTTTCTGTTTATCGTCACTATTTACAAAGTGCTTTGATATTTCTGTGAGACTTACCACAATCCTGGGAGATGCATCATATTGCCCCACTGTCCAAATGAGGAGAGCATGGCTCAGGGAGGTTGTGAGATGTTGGAGACCACACAGCAGCTAAAGACAAAATTAGAAAATTCGGGTCTGCTGAATGCAAAGGTTTTGTTCTTTCCACGGCATTCTGTGCTCCCAGAATTAGCCACATGGAGTAGCAAGTTCTGAGTGGCTCTGTCCACTCAGTATATGGGAAAGAACCCTGGGTTCTGAGGACGGGGGATGATCATGTGCTGGGGAGAATTTCTAAAGGAGGAAGAGCCAAGCCAGGCTTGAAGGACGAGGAAATGTTGCCAGGTGGAGAGCGTTCCAAATGAGGCAAAGGTGTAGAGTCTGTTTAGGGGTTTGGCTAGAGCAGGATACCACCTGTGTTGGGCAAAGCAGGATGGAATGTAGGTGGGGCCTTCCCTTCCAGAAAGACTGCTCAAAGAGTTCAGAGGACTGAAGTAATCCACGAATCCGACTGTGTCTCTCCCTTACTTAAAACTCTTCAATATCCCCCTCCATTTCTTCAGGATAAAACCTGCACCCTTTGCCTGGTTTACAGGGGCCCCTGTCCCTGTCCCTCGACCTGTGCACCTGCCCGACCCCCAGCAGCCCTGGCCACAGGGCTTCCTACCTCTAACATGTCTATGTAGGTGCCTGGATGCAGTGGCTTCTCCCGGCAATGACTCAGGGAGCAACTTTTGTTTCAGGGAACCGTATGGGCAGGCCCGCCACTCCCTTGCTGGCCTCTTTCATCCAAAACAAACAGTCTGGCAGGCAGCATGTGGGCCCCAGAATGAAGAGAAGGGCATTTCAGGATAACCAGGAGAGCTTCCAGAGAAAACTCATTCGTTGTTAGGAAGTGAAGATGATGAACCCCGGAAAGGGCCTGGGTAGGCGTGAGTGTGTGTGACTCCTCTAATGGCCCAGTAGACACCATAATAAAAGCCACTTATTGAGCACTTATTGTGTGCTAAGTTCCATCTTCACAACCTCTGTGCAGCCGAGAGATAATTTGCTCAAGGAGGAAACCGAAGCTCAGAACACTTTAGTGAGTGGCTCAAAGTTCCACAAGCCGGCAAGCAGGAGAATTGAACTTGGGTTTGTCTGGCACCAACAGCACCTTTTTGTAACAGCATCATGAATCAAAAAGCTTAGATCACAGAGATGTGATCATTTAGATCTTCGTAAAAGATCAGTCATTTTCACATTTTTAGAAAAGTTTTCCTAAACAATGTGCCGATCACCTCTTTAGAACAAAACGCCCAAATGCATGGAGAACTATTGATCCAGGACACTGGGCTTTCTGAGTGGTGCTGCTGGGTTGTCGTACTGGATTGAGAACTATACTGATGGGCTTAATTTAATTGACAAGAGAAAGGACAAGAGAAATCAGAAAAGGAATTCCACAGTGAATCCCAGAATGGTCTCCTCTGACCAGCTTCCTGGGAAGCTCCAAATTCCCCAATGGAAGGGGAACCAGTAATTGAGAGATCAGAGCCACGTCACAGTGCCCATGATGGAGTTCAGGGTCATGCCAGGACTCCAACCACCAGTCTCTTGTAGGTGGGCTCACTCACGCCCCACCTAGGGGCTCCATTCTCCCAGGCTCTTAAGCCAATCTCTACAGGGGCCATGTGGGGCTCAGCCTCTGATGTGAAGCCTCGGGGCTTGGAATTAAGTCACCTGGAACTGCTACCAGGAGTGAGCCCGGGCAACTGCACATCACATTCAAGCTGAGTTTGTTCCACGGGATTTCCTGTCAGACTGTCCATAGGGGTCTCTAGTCCCTTTCCAGGCCTTGGGCTTGCCTAGTTTCTGCCCTCAGGCTCATCCACCATGCCACTATCCCTTGATGACCCCCCCCAACCCCTGCCCCCCGCATCTCCCATCCTGGACACTGTACTGGGGGCTGACATTATTTAGGTAATTAAGACATGGTCCCTGCTCTTGAGGAAATCATGATCCCCTGGGGAAAACACCACTATAAACTTGGGGAGCAGTGGGGTTGCAGAGGAGAGAGGGCCACTTCTGTAAGCTCAGAAAGATGTCTCAGTCGATGAGTTTTGATTGGAGTTAATGTTTGTGTTCCCGTGTAGGCAGATTTTATTTGTGGGAGGCTAGGGAGTGGGGTGGGGCTGAAGGAAAAACCCATTCTGGGCAGAGGAAGCAATGTGAAAAAGACACAGGAGAGGAAACAACCCCGTATCCATTCAGCGGGTGGATGGATAAAGAAACTGTGGTGTATCCACATGAGGGAGTACTATCCAGCAACAGAGAAGAATGAACTGATACACACACCATGGAGGAATCTCAAAATTCTTAGGCTGACCTAAGGAAGCCATGCATAAAAGAGTACATACATAAAAGAGTATGAGTCCATTTACAAAAAGTTCTAGAACACGCAAACTATAGTAACGGAAAGCAGACTGGTGGTTGTGGTTGGGGTGGCAGAGGTAGTTGGGGGGATTAATAAAGGGGCAGAGGGCAGCTCTGGGGGTGATGGATGTGCTCATTGTCTTTTTTGCTTTTTTTGAGACAGTCTTGCTCTGTCACTCAGGTTGGAGAGCAGTGCTGTAATCTTGGCTCATTGCAAATTCCACCTCCTGAGTTCAAGTGATCCTCCTGCTTCAGCCTCCCAAGTAGCTGGGATGATGACAAGCATGCACCACCATGTCTGGCTAATTTTTGTATTTTTAGTAGAGATAGGATTTCATCATGTTGGTCAGGCTGGGTCTTGAACTCCTGACCTCAAGTGATCCACCCGCCTCGGCCTCCCAAAGTGCTGGGATTACGGGAATGAGCCACTACGCCTGGCCTTGTTCATTGTCTTGAGTGTAGCAATGTTTTCACAGGTGTATATATAGGTCAAATCTTGCCAAATTTTACTCTTTCCATATGTCCAGTTTATTGCATAACAAGTATATCTTAATAAAGCTGTTTTCTTTTTGAAGGCAGGGAACTGGGAATAGATGGGGTGTGGGGAGCCCTAGTCAGTTGAGTTAGACTGAAACCAAGTGTCTGCAGACTTACAGGCCGGGGGAGAGTTGTAGAAGAAGCTTGGGTTTTATTCCAAGGCAACTGGGACCCATTGAAAGCTTTTAAGCAGGATAATGGCTCTATTAGGTTTGCATGGGAAAATGATTGTTCTAGAGAGAGTCTGATCAGGAGTCCAGGCACAGATGGTTGGAGCTGGACTAGGTTAGGAACAGTGAGACAGAGAGGATTGATGGATTCAAAAGATGTTTAGAAGTCAGAAATTGCAGGACTTGGTCTCTCTCTGGATATGGGGAAGGAAGAAGGAGTCACAGGTGGTGATCAGGCTTCTGCCTGGATAATTAGGAGCTGGCAGGACTAAGAGGAGAACTCATAAGGGGCTTGGCTTTGCCAGATGCTGCCCTCAGGATGCTGACTGCTGTCTGCAAGGCTTCTTTAGGTACTCCCGGCTTGGAGTTTCTCAGCTTTTGGCCTGTGGGGCTTTAGACCACTTACATGGTCTCCCTGGAGCCAGCCTGAGGGTCTTTGCCAATTCCTTCTGCTCCCTCTCAGTGGTGCTAAGATGCTAAAGTCATGCTCAGTTTCTGGGCCAAATCTGTCCATGTTCTAACAGGAAGGCAGACAAATACTAACCTTCAGGGAAAGTTATAGGGGAAGAATCCTGGACCAGCAGTGGGGAGCTCCGAGTTTGACTTTGACTCTTTCTCCTTTTATCTTCAGTTTCTTGTCTATAAACTGAGGCAGATAAGATCCTTGGGTCTCAGCCCTGGCTATGCATTTGGATCATCTGAAGATCTTTTGAAACTAGTGATGCCACAATGAGATTCCGTTGCACATCTACTAGAAAGGTTGACAGTATCAAGAGCTGGTGAGAAAATGGAGCAACTGGAACTCTCATTAACTGCTGATGGAAGTAAAATTGGTATACCAATCTGGAAAAGAATTTTGCTGTTTCTTATAAAGCTAAATGTACTCTTACTATATAACCCAGCAACTCTACCCAATATCCAAGAGAAAAGAGTACAAATGTCCACCAAAGACTTATATAAAAATATTCATAGCAGCTTTATTCATAATAGCCAAAAACTAGAAATTCAAATGTCCATCAACTGGAAAAGAAGTAAATTGTGCTTTATGTGCAAAAGAGAATATTACACAGCAATACAACAGACATTGACAAAGATGAATTTTATAGACACCATGTTGCACGAAAGAAGTTAGACCCAAAAGAGTATAATACATACTGTGTAATGACAATTATATTAATTTCAAGAACAGAAAGAACTATTCTATGTGGATAGAAATCAGAATAGTGCTTACCTCTGGCTGCTAGAGCTAGAGGAAGCCTTCTGGAGTGTTGGAATTATATCCTGCCCTGGATGGTGGATACATATTTTATTGAGCTTTATACTTCAGAGTTGTAGATATTACTATAATTAAGCTATACCTCAAAACAAAGCAGAAAGAAGGAAAAATAATAGCAATCCCAGTTCCTTGGGATCAGAGATTCAGATTGGTCTGGGGTAGGGTCTTAAAAAAACACAATCCCAATAGTTCTAATGTGAAGCAGATTTTTTTTTTTTTTAATTTTACTTTAGGTTCTGGGGTACATGCCCAGGTCATGGAGGGTTGTTGCAGAGGTGCATACGTAACCTCTAACGTGCATGACACCCACAAAAGCAGTCGCTCTAAAGACCTTCTTTCCCCAAGGATCCAGGACTTGGTACAGGAGAATCTGCTGCTGGGCTTATCCTGGAATGTGCAGACTGCAGTTTCAGATGAGAAAATAGGTAGACAGCTTTCTTTTATGTGAAGGAAGTTTTGCATGAAGTGCTGGTGCAGAGATGGCTGCTGGAGTCTCCAGTGTGGGAGCAGTCTGGATCTGTCACCGTGCCACCGCACCCGTCAGCCTCACATGTGCACCTGCACTGGCTGCTCTTGGCTGGGGCCCAGGCTTGGCATCCCTTCTCAGCCCCTCGAAAGCCCCGCCAAGGAGGCAGGAAGGCCGTGCTTCGCATAGTCACAGTGGGACTGGGCGAATAATTATGAATGGAATTCGTGCTTGTGACTTCTGGTTCTCACAGCTGCGGATGGGGGAATCGTCATGGGAATTCTGAGTATTGTTCAGTGCTGACTGCAGCTTCCATTGTTGGGGACTGATTACAGCTTTTGTTTCACCATAAAGTACTGTTATTAAATGCCAGTCAGGAACAAAGATGTACTTACATGCCAGGGGGTCAGGGAAGGCATGCTATTTCTAAAGCTGCCCCTGCTGTTAGTCTAAGGGCAGGTAGGTTGGAGGGGGAGTGGGGGTTGGAGGGCAAGCTGGAGGATTTAGATCAAAGTGAAATGTTTCTGAAGGAGCCAGACAAGATGGAAAATGATGACACCATTACGGCCCTGCTCTGGTTTTCCCATGTCAATTCATTTATACTTATTTATTTTTGTGGTCAGAAATGCAGGGGGAGGTTGGGTACACAACCAAACATCTACTGTCCATTAGAATCATTTTGAGTGCTTTTCAAAAGTCTTAAATTTGTGGGGAAACAAATTCAAGTGCCCCTGAGCCCGGCAGCCTGAGCCCTTCCAAGTCAGGCCTCTGCTATGTCCCTAGCGCCAAATCCACATGGTCCTGTTCCCCTATTGCACCAAATTCCCTGAGATCCCACACCACAATCCCATCCCAATCCCCGTCATGTGAACGAGGACCACAGCAGTCAGAATAATTCTAGAACCTACCCAGTGCCCACGTAAGAGACTCTGAACGTATTATGGCCTTGGTCAGGTGGGCCTGGGAATTGGGCCAAACTAAATCCTAAAATCGCTGACATTAACGGAGCCGCTAATATGTGCCAGACCTTTACTGCATTATTTTATTTAGGACTAATCGTGGGCTGTGAAGTGGGAACTATCGCCAGAGAAATAAGGTAATGCGTTCAAGGTCACCCAGCTAGTCAGGGCAGATGGACTCCGGGACTTCAGCTTCTCACTTTCCTTTCCTGGGCTGGGGCCTGTGACATCCAGGTTCTCCTGGTGAAAGCAGTGACTTCTGTGCTTCTCTTCTTTTGGGGCTCAGAGCTTGGCACACACTCAGCATTCCTGAATGCTTGAGGCATTGGTTCTTGTTGCTGAACACATGGAAGTAAATTCTTCTGGCAGATGTCAAGAAGGATGAGAGAAACCCATGGCTTTTGACCTAAAGAGGGGCTTGGCCAGAGTTGGACAGGTGAGGGGAAGGGGTCTGAGGTACAGTTCCCACAGGCCAAGGAGCTTGTGAAGCCCAAGATGGACTTGTTCCCAGATCCTCTCTCCCAGCTTTGTTTGGAAGGAGCTTTCACCTTCTAGAACGCTCCCTACTTCACTGCTACAATTAGCAACTGAACTGCGGCTCCGGATGATGATCTTGAATTCAGAAAATCTTGTTTTTCAAGTTTTCACACCACAATGGAGCAAGAGTCCACATGTTTGGATGACAGCAAGCATTCTGTGCTCTGCACTTTCAGGACTTACCAGTATCCCAGGCCTGCCACATGTGGTCAGGGCAATTAATGCATCACCTAACTAGGGTGTAGATGCAGCTGGAACCTCACCAGACCCCCAGAGATCACAGGGTTGCTCGGACCTTTAGAACCCCAGTGGCATTCAGCAATTTCATATCCTGTCCCACCCAGATGTTCAGTGTTGGGCTCCCTCCCTTGTTGTCTGAAACTCCTGTGGCAGGAAAGATTTAGTTCTGCTCCTCTACAAGTCTTGGAGGCAAGCATCTCCCCAGATGCTCAGTTGTTGTTTTTCCGTTTGTGGGCCTGGAATTTAGGCTGGTTGCTGACTTATTCAGAACTCCTACCCTTGCACCTCGGTAAGCATAAAATGTGGACAGTCTTTCCTGAAAGGAGGATTGTGCCCCGGCCCTGGGATGCAAGAATTATCTCCAGAAGGAGACTCCAGTCACCTGATTGGTAATCTGGGAAGGTCACTTAGTCTCTGCCCGATCGGGGTGATGACTGAGAATCACGCTTCCCCTCACGTGGTTGTTGCCAGTTGTATAGCGGGGTCAGAGAGCCAGCTCTGACTCTTCACCCACAGAAGCAACCCCACTGACTCCCTGCCTGGAGTTCTTGTGCCATTTTTACACTGAAAAGTAGGAAAGAGCCATTTTTAACTCTCTGCTACCCAGTTTCTGGAGGGGACACAAGAAGAACAAAGCTGGGTTTGGAGTGTTTGGTTCATGTTTAATTTTTGTTCTATTTTGGTTCTGATTTCTGGTTAGAACAGAGGTTTACTTCTGGAGGTACTTCTTCTGCTTGGCTTCTGATGCTGGCTGTGTCCATCAAGGGGTCTGTGTCATTCATCATTCAACACATACTTCTGTTCTAGGCACTAAGGATGCAGCAGGAAAAAAACATAAAATCCCTGTCCATGTGGAGGTTACAGTTTAGGGGATATGCAAACTATATATATATTATATATAAAATATATATATTGTATGTATATATTATATATAATATATATGTAATATAATATATATAAATATGGGATTATTATTTATATATAATATATGGGATTACATGTAGAGATATAATCTCATATATATGTAACCTCTATCGTTACATATATATATGTGTAATCCCATATATGTATATATGAAACCTCCATTGCGTGGTTTCAATTGATTCTCCTGCCAGAGCCTCCTGAGTAGCTGGGACTACAGGTGCCCACCATCACGCCTGGTTAATTTTTGTATCTTTTTTTTTTTTTTCAGTAGAGAAGGGGTTTTACCATGTTGGCCAGGATGGTCTCAAACTCCTGACCTCAAGTGATCCACCCACCTCGGCCTCCCAAAGTGCTGGGATTACAGGTGAGAGCCACCACATTGGCCAAAGGAACAATTTTAAGCCACTCATCAATGATGTCAAACAACATTCAGGAGAGAGATCCCCTGTGAGTCCAGACTGGAGAGGGTGAGAGGCTCTTGGCGTAAGTGTTCTATTCTCAGGACGAGCATTTTCAGATCAAATAAAAGATGTGAATTTGACTTAGAATTTCAAATAAATAAGGAATGTCTTTTACATTCAAGCATGTCTCAAATTTCCCATCTGTAATCATCTAGGATTCTACTGTTGAAAAGCTAGAATATGCACATACAGAATATGTAGGAAAGTGACCATTGCTGGGGGGAAAATTAATGCAGGAAATGCTGCAGGCATCAAATATTAAAGAAACGACCAGTATTCAGGAACCTTCTGTGTGCCTCTGTACACTGCTCTTTGTGTTGTCTAAGGGGCTGATACCTGTCTGGAGGCTCCAGAGCCCAGCGCTAAGCAAATAGAAGGGGCTCAAGAGCTATTTTTGAATGAAACATCAAAATATTTCACATGTGAAAGCATGATGATAATGATGACAGTGATACTTTAAAGCTAAAATGCAGGCCAGGCACAGTAGCTCACGCCTGTAATCCCAGAACTTTGGGAGGCCGAGGCAGGTGGATCACTCGAGGTCAGGAGTTTGAGACCAGCCTGGCCAACCTGGCGAAACCCTGACTCTACTAAAAATACAAAAATTAGTCTGGCATGGTGGCAGGCACCTGTAAACCCAGCTACTTGGGAGGCTAGGGTAGGAGAATCAATTGAATTCGGGAGGCAGAGGTTGCAGTGAGCGGTGATTGTGCCGCTACACTCCAGCCTGGGCAACAAAGCACGACTCTTCAAAAAAAAAAAAAAAAGGTAAACTGCTAAATTGCAGATCCTTGAATTCAGACTCCTTTTTCTTCAGATGAAAAGTAGCCATGGAATATTCCAGCATTCCTCAGTGCCTTCAGTGGGTCCTGAGTGTTCTTGGTTTGCTCCCAGACTGTAGTTTCCTCGTACTTTTTTTTTTTTTTTTAAATAACAGTGAAAGCACAGTTATGTAATAAACCTCTGCATCCAAAAAAAAAAAAAAAAAAAAAAAGGTGGAAAGCAGAGGGCTTTTTTTTCTTTTTCTTTTTCTTTTTTGTTCTCTGTATTTATTGGCTGATCGAGAGCTATCAAGTTCTGGTTATATTGCAACCTCAAAGCAGTCCTGATATTATCTTCTGTGTTCTTGGGCAAACTGAGTTACTTTTCTGGCTTTCTTCATTGTATGTAAATATGGCTCTCAGTGACAAACAATTCCGGGGGCTTGTTATGCAAAAATAACAAAGGAACAATTTTTTTTTTCTTGAGTCCCATTCTGTCCACTAGGCTGGAGCACAGTGGCACAGTCTGGGCTCACTGCGACTTCCACTGTGTGGGTTCAATCAATTCTTCTGACTCAGCCTCCTGAGTAGCTGGGGCTACAGGTGCCCACCGTCACGCCTGGCTAATTTTTGTATTTCTTTAGTAGAGAGGGGGTTTCATCATGTCAGCCAGGCCGGTTTCAAACTCCTGACCCACCTTGGCCTCCCTAAGTGCTGGTATTACAGATGAGAGCCACCACATTGGCCAAAGGAACAATTTTAAGCCACTCATCAATGGTGTCAAACAACATTCAGGAGAGAGATCCCCTGTGGGTCCAGCCTCCAGAGGGTGAGAGGCTCTCTCACCTGTAATCCCAGCACTTAGGATTCTAGTGCTGAAAGGCTAGAGACTCCTTCCAGACCTGCTAGCCAGGGAAGGCAAACTCAAATGCCTAGAGGGTTAAGATAAGTGACACCTGGATTTTTATTTTTAAAAGTTAACTAGACATTGAATCAGTTAAATCAACAAAAACCCACTATGTGGACCAAAGGAAACAATCTGCTCTGGCTACTTTATAAACTATAGTGAGGCCCAATCCTTTCAACCATTACACAGATGAGGCCCCCAAAAGAGACAGGTGTCAGAAAGGCTGCATAGTTAAGGTTTCTCAAAAGATAATCGAACAATCACGTTGTATGAAATGCAACTGAAAATGCTCAGTCTGAAAGAGGCAGTCCTAGAGCGTTCTATTGAGTTTGCAAGAGGTTTTCACCTCCATCAATTTATCAGCCTCTGAAAACATTCTGTAAGGCAGGCAGGGTGGATGACATTCATTTACAATTGAGGTCACTGAGGGTCAGAATGGCAAAGTGTCACTCTCTGCATAAAGTCACATAGGTAAGTCTATACAGGAAAATCTAGCACCGTTCTTCACCGCACCTCTGATTCAGATAATAGGTAAGCTCCCTTAAGATTTTAATAGAGACAAACTCAAAATCCTACATGATGCCCCATGAACAGAAAACAAGTCAGGAGTCCAGGCTGAGCGCCCAGACTTCTAACCCAGTTCTCAAATAAAGAAGTGGCTAAGTAGTCAGATTCCAGCCTGTCACCAGGCTTGCGTCTTCTGTCCTAGCAGCTGTACAGCCTGTCTTACCACTGGACATTTGTTTCATGTTTTGTTTCATGTACATCTTCACATAGGAAGGATATTCTGAAAGACGTTGCTAAAGATTTTTTAAAGGGTTTGAAGGGGATAGGATGTGACCTAAGGTTGTGCGGAGAGAGGAGAGGAAGAAGCACACACAAAAAACAACTATTTGTTAAGAGCCTAGAGTGGCATGCACTGTGAAAGGCGTGGCATGTAATTCTTTCCCAGTTCTTTGCATGTCTGAATATTACTCATTCTTCAGGTTTCAGCTCACAAATCACATCCTGAGAGAACTTTCCTTGTCACCCTCTCTGAAGAGCCACCCCCGCCCCCATCGCTACTGTCTCTTGAACTTTCTCAGTCTGGCTATTCTATTAAAATCGGTAACGATTTTGCTTGTTTGCGGAAGTTTCTGCCTTGCAGGCTGCAGGCTCCATGAGGGCAGCGACAGTCTCTCTCTCTCAGTTGAATGTCTGGTTGCCTATCACGTAGTTGGAACACAGTAAGTGCTCGAGAAATACGTTAAATACTCAATATTTAACAAATATTTACCGCGATACATATTTATGCTCCCCCCTTGCTAAAAGAATTTCGACTAATCCTTCTTTAAGTTTCTCCTATCTTCATGTACTATTAACACCATTGTAAGTAGGAGGTGGAGCTACATTTGCAGGGAGGGAGAAATGGTTAAGAGCGAAAAATTGGCGCGCAGAGCTGTAAAGCGTTTTTCTTCAGGTCACACCGCAGCCTGCGAATTTGTGCCACTTGGACTGATTATGGGACAGCTTGCAAACAAATTATCTGCAAACTAACGAAGCCTATTTTTAAAGATCCCTGTGCCCCGCAGCTCTAGGCGATGACATCAGAGAGGCCGGAGTTCCACCTCTGAGCCAAGCCCCGTGGTGTTCGAAAACTACGATTCCCAGGAAGCACCGCGGCGTGGCGGCCCAGAGCTCCTCGCGCAGCCCTCTCCGGCGCGCCGAGGCCTCCGCCCCTGGAAGTAGGAAGACGCCCAACACCCGGCCCGCCACGCCGTCCGGACCCGCGCGGGGCCTGCCGGGACTCGTAGTCTCTGCGAGCTGGAAGCGCCGGCTCCGGAATCTCAGCCGCCGTCTGGGGGCTGAGGCCGCGCGGAGACGCGTGCGCAGTGCGCCGGCGGACCGTCGTGGACGCCGCTCTGGGCAGCCGAGCGTCTGTAGGAGCCGGGGCCGCGGCGGCGCGGGTGCTCCGGGCAGAGGCCCCGGTAAAGTTTGGCGCGAGGGACGCCGCCGCGCTGGGGCGGGGGTGGGGGCCGGGGCCGGGCGCGAGGCGGCAGTGGCTGCGGGATTGGGCGAGCGGGGAGGCGTCCGCCTAGGGGCCGGGGGCGCGGGTGAGTGCGGGGCCGGCGTCCCCTCCGCGCACCTCCGCCCCGCGCGCCGCTGCACCTGGAGGCCGCCTGGCCCGCTCACCTGCCCGGGCTCGGGCGGCGGGAGGGGCCGGCGTCTTCTTCCCGCGGGTCCGCGATTGTTTTCCCGACCTCAGCCCTCGGCGGCGCCCGGCGGAGAGGGCGGGAGGCCGGCAGCGGTCGCGGGTCCCACGAGCTTCTCGGCTTCTCCGCCCCCCGAGAAGTCCCGCTAGGGGCGCGGTGCGCGCGGCTGCCCGGGGATTCCCGGCGGTGCCGGTCGGAAAGGCTCTCTCCAGGGCTGTGCCCGCCGGGCATGCGGCGCCGGGCATCCTTTCCTGGTGTTTCAGCGTTTGGGCTTCGGGACTCGCCCAGGCCGAAGCCGGCTCCGCCTTGGGCCCTGAAGTCGGGCGGTGTCAGCGATTTACCTTCGCACCTTCGGGGCAGGTGGCCAGAGGCAGGGTTGAAAGCGACTTGCCCAAGGTCACGCAGGTGGCACCGGAGAGGCGACCAGACCAAGGTCTTTCGACGCCGAGGCCGGCTGCCAACCGCAGAGCTTTGGGGAGGTCCTGAGCGGTTTGTGGTTTGTTTCAGATGCTTTCTATTGACCCTCCTGGAAAGAGGGGAAAGTGTTGTCATAAAGAAAGCGGTCTTGTTGCTTACAGCGTTTACTGCCTTTGGGTGTGCCCCCTAGCAGAGCATCTACCGTGGTCTGGGCGGATAAATAATGAAACTCCTTCGCTCTCTTTGGGGGCAGTGCAAGAAAAGGTTCAAGGAACACATAATCCAGGCGGTGTATGCGTTTTCCTAGTCTGTTCCAGCTTCCAATTCTGCGATAATTGTTTTCTTATTTTACGATGGATTGTTGGCTGTTTTAATAAGATTTTCTGTGTCTTAATGAAGTCACTGCCCCTTGTGAATTAGTTTTCTAAACAGAAAATCTGATTTCCTGTGTGTTTAATGACTGGAACAAATACCGACCTGTGAAGTTTACACCATTGTCTTTTATCTTAGAACTCCTGATGAGTCTGCTTTATTTCCCCAAGTACTCAGCTAGCATACTTACTATGTTAATTTGATGCCATCGAAACCATTTAGAGCAAAGTTTGGGTAAGAGTTATATGATTGTTTTGTAAAACTATGTTTTTCTTCACAATCTGAAGAACTTGAAGACCTGTTATATTAAAAATAATTTACGATTTATTCCGACCAAAAGCCTATTATTTTTCACTCTCTTAATTTTTCATGTTGACACACTTGTGACAAGAGAAATTTAAACAAGGGTATTTAAATAGCTTGACAATTTGAATTAATAGTTAATTTATTTTATAGTGCCATTAACCCTACACTGTATGGTTTCTCTTTTAGCTTATACCTGTATCAAGGTAAATAGCTGTGAGTTTATCCACCAGTGGATAACTTGTGTGACATTAAGAAAAAATATATAAATATATGTGTGTACATACACACCGCGTGCACGCGGACCTTCCAATCTATCTTAATGAGTATTTTCATTGTTGCTTTGGGAGGGGGGAAAGTAGCAGGTTTGTATCTTTTTTCTCCCCAGTTTTAGCAGTGTAACCACATAGGAAAGTTGGTGTGTAAATTTGAGTTTGTCATAGACTAGGAGAGACAGTGAAACAGGATAAGTATACAATTGTGAGGAAACTGCCATGAGTTCATAAGCAGGAAGGACCTTTTTAGAAGTGTTTAAGGATGTTAAGAATAGCGATGGATTTTTTTTTCTTTAAAAAGTCATTGTGGCCAATAGTCAAGTACTGGTTGCTAACCTATGGTCTGTAACAATATTGACGACTCCTAGGAAGACATCTGAGAAAGGTGGAAACATTTTATATTTTTATGGGGACCTTTTCCCAAAACATTTAATGGAGATTTTTTTAAAATGGCTTTTTGACTTAAGCCTGGAAGTTCTTTACTATTATTATTAGTCATGCTGCAAATCCCAAAGTTGTTTTAATTGTGTGATAATTTGTAACTCAGGATGAAATCTAAGAAATAATTTATTAGCATAATTTAACTCATACTTTGACATTGATACATTGCTTGATGTCACGTCCTCATTCTTGTTTCAATAACTTATTTGAGAGTGGGGAAGATAGTTTTCTGAATATAGTGTAGTAATTGTAACAATAGTAACACTGCTTTTATTAGAAAATTTTCAGTCTGATGGTACTAACTGCCTTAAAGTATTTCCTATTTGATTCCAACTGTGAGCTGAGGTAATATACATATAATTACTTTTTCTCATACTGGAGCAATTTTTGGTAATATTAAAATTTAATTTTCAAGATTAAAAAATCCTTTTAGATCTTCAGTGATACAATAAAATAACTTCAGTAGGAGATAAATATTAAGATTTGGTTTTAGATTTTTTGACCATTTGTGAGTACATACACAGCATTTAAGAATTTATCAACATGGTATCCAAAAGGAAGGCTTTCAGAAAATGCAGAAACTTGAAAGCTTTAAATGATTGTCTATAATGCTTATTTTTAGAAACATAAAAATATGGGATGTTTTTATGTAAACATAAAGCATATTATTTGTTATAGCACTGGAAACTGTCTTCCACTTAATGAGCAATATTCGACCATTTGACCCTAAGTAACTTTTTTCCTTGTGGGTACTGTCTAATAAGGGATATGTGAGTTTGCTATTCCTAGAAGATGCTTAAGCAAACATATGTTTGCTATTTATTTTAGTAGAACTTTTAATTAGTTGAATTGATCTTATTCAGGAAGATGGGGTTTGGAGGATTTTATAAGCTTTCTTTGAACTGGGATTTTTGTTGAATATAAAAGAAAATTAGTCATTTAGGATTTTTTTTAATTAAATAAGTTTTAGAGCAACATATTGTTTCCTACATGGAACTCTTATCAGACTTGTTGATATGATAGCTTTAGCCTCTATTTGGGTTTTAGCCCTTTAGGCAACCTAGCCTTTTATGGTTTAACCATTGAACTCTAGATTCTGGATTCAGGATTCAGTTTAACCTCTTGAAAGAAAAGACAATCACAGGTATTAGAATTGGAAGTGATCTCAGAAGGCTTCTAATGTAGCATCTTACCCAGTACAGTAAATCCCTCATGAGAACTTCCATGTCAGGTGTCCCATCCCATTATTAAGGGTGAAAATGCTGTTGTATACGTCATCCGGTTATTCAGCAGTCCAAGCTTACTGAGAACAAACATAAGAGTTTTCTTTTTCCCCATTCACTGCCTTTAACTATATTTTGTAGGCTCTTTATCTCCCACTGTGCTGTCCCCTGTCCTCCATAACATGGGTAAATGATAGCTTTTCTATCATTTACAGTTATCAAAAAGCTCTAGCCTGGGCTCAGTGGCTCACACCTGTAATTCCAGCACTTCAGAGAGCAAAAGTGGGAGGATGGCTTGAGCCCAGGAGTTTGCGACCAGCCTGGGCAACATGACGAAACCTTGTCTCTACAAAAAATAGAAAAATCAGCCGGGCATGGCGGCATGTGCCATGTGCCTGTAGTCCCAGCTAGTTGGGATACTGTTGTGAGAGGGTCCCTTGAGCCTGGGAGGCAGAGATTGCAGTGAACAGATATCGTGCTGCGGCACTCCAGCCTGCGTGACAGGAGAGTGAGACCCTGTCTCAAAAACAACAACAACAACAACGACAACAACAACAAAACAAAACAAAAAACTACTCCAGTCTATTTCAGTTTGAACCTTTAATCTCATATTCAATTTAAAGGTTCTTTCTTTCTGCATGGTCAGGCCACTTACTTCCTGAAGCACTTGGGGTCTGGAGGGCTTATGGTAAGCTCCTGGGATAACTCTTTCCTTTCACTCTTGAGGGATCTTCTTGGATACTAACTTGTCAAGAAGAGAAGTGGAAAAAGACAAGTGTTTGTTATCTGGTGCTATTAAAGTCTTCACTTGATTAACAATGGCAGGCCATTGCAGTCCAGTGATAGGCAACCAAGCTGGCATTTTGGTGAGATCTTGCAGGGAGACTCCTGCTGCACAGTTTCTGGATATGAAATTTTCTATAGCTAAACCTTTTACAACCTACACACCCATCTGCTTGCTTCCATCCTGTCAGTCTACCCACTGGTTGTGTGAATGTGCGTGAGTCCTGGTGGAGATCTTTTCTCTTTGCAGCCAGGTATTTTGATAATGGCAGAACAACTCCAGTCCCCGGTACTCTATGGTTTCCATTCAACCCACTGGAAGCTCACTTCCTCGTGATGCAAAATGGTGGCATACAGACCACTTAAGTCTGCCTTCTTTCCGAGCCCTGCCATTTCTCATCAGTTCTCTTTGTCCGCCTTTTCAAGTAGACATGCAGGGTCAGTCAGTCTGCTGCATAAGCAGACATGAAGCTGGAGAATGGATGCAAGTGTCTTCTAGGCCCTTCTGATCTTCTAGGCCCTTCTGGTGGGTGATTTCTCTGGGAGGCCCCTGCCACTGTTTTGGATGAAGACCTCCTTCCTTTCCCCCTGAAGACTTGGAAGACTTCTGGTTCTTTTCCTCTGTCAACTGCTCTTAGATAATGGAAGGATGGTGCTGATTAGGGTGTCAGAACCATGCCTGACTCTACACATATTTGATCCTTGATGTCTGTATATCCTCAGCTTTGTGTTTATCAGTGATTATGGGGCAATAGGACTCGTCGTACTCGACATGTTTTAACAAGTAATAGTGAAGTCTTATGGGCCTGATGAGGTCTCACTGTGCAGAATTCAATTTTTCTTTGCTTTTTCTTATATCACTCAGGATGTTTCTGTGTTTTGCTTTGTTTTTTGGCTGAATTCCTGGTTCCTGACTGATGAAGTGTTAACTGTGATTATGTTAATTTATGACTGATTTGTAAGATCTAACTATACCTTAGAGTATGAGTAAAGCTTAAGGAGAAATTGGGGTGGGGAGAGCATGTTAATAATTGTGTCATGTAATATTTATTAAGGATATAAATTCAAATGGAAATACAGTGTTTGAACCTTTTTCCTTCCATTATCTAAATAAACCAGTTAAATCTGGTAAATGATTCTTGTCTGATGAGGAAGAAACAACTTTTTATCTGGAAACTTAAGGTTAATCTTTGATGCAGTAATTATGGGTTACTTAATACTTCATTCAACAGATAGTTACTGAGGCTCTTCTGTGTGGCAACCACTGTTTTAGGCATTGAGGGAACAACAATAAATAGCAAAAAACAAAAAGTCCTTGCTGTCACAGAGCCTGCATTTCAGTGTGGGGAAACAGACAAGAAACAGGTAAATAAGGAAACCGTATCATTTGTTAAATATTAGTAAATGCTAAGGAGAAGAATAACATAGGGAGTAGAGGTAGAAGGGCAGAACAGTTTGGAGTATTTGCAGTTTTATATAAGATCTTAAAGAAAGTGTTCACTGAGAAAGTGACTCAGTTAAAAGACCCTGCATGGGAATCTTGTCTGGTGAGTCCAGCGGGCAGATGAATGAGGAGGTGGCTATTGGGATAGGGTAAGGGCAGGTGAGGCCTAGAGGTCTTTATAAGGGCTTTGGTTTTTAGGTTTTTACTTTGAATGAGATGGGATCCTATTGAAACAATGGTTGTCAACCTTGGCTGAACATTAGAATTGTTGGGAAAGCTTTAAAAAAGTACTGATGCCTGAATTCCATCCCAGAGTTTCTGATTTAATTGGTCAGTGGTGGTTGGAGAGGCAGTGTTTTAACCTAGGCATCAGGAATTTTTAAAACTCCCAGGTAATTCTAATAAGTGGCCAAGATTGACATCTATTACATTGTAGAGCAGGGGTCCCCAAACTACGGCCTGCGGGGCCCCCTAAGGCCATTTATCCAGCCCCCCGCTGCACTTCAGGAAGGGGCACCTCTTTCATTGGTGGTCAGTGAGAGGAGCACAGTATGTGGTGGCCCTCCAACCGTCTGAGGGACAGTGAACTGGCCCCCTGTGTAAAAAGTTTGGGGACCCCTGTTGTAGAGTTTTGAGCAGAGTGAGGTGTTACATAGTATTGAACAGTATGACTCTATGGCCAGACTCCTAGTTTGACTGCTGGCACTGCCACTTCCTAAGCAGGTGACCTTGAACAAGTGCCTTAGTTTTGTCATCTGTAAAATTGTTGTAAGGATTAAATCAACTAACATTTAGGAATTTAGAAAAGTGCCTGATGAGTAGTAATATATGTGTTTATTGAGTGAACACATGAATTATTGTTTCTTTTTTTTTTTTTTTTTTTTTGAGACGGAGTTTTGCTCTTGTTACCCCAGCTGGAGTGCAATGGTGCGATCTTGGCTCACCGCAACCTCTGCCTCCTGGGTTCAGGCAATTCTTCTGCCTCAGCCTCCTGAGTAGCTGGGATTACAGGCATGCGCCACCATCCCCAGCTAGTTTTTTGTATTTTTAAAAGAGACAGGGTTTCACCATGTTGACCAGGATGGTCTCGATCTCTTGACCTTGTGATCTGCCCGCCTCGGCCTCCCAAAGTGCTGGGATTACAGGTGTGAGCCACCGCGCCCGGCCCGAATCATTGTTTTAATGGGATCTCTTTGCTATGTTGAGAATAGATTGAAATGGGCAAGGGCTGGAGCAAGGAGAGCCCCTTGGCAATAATTCAGGTGGGAAGTGACAATTACTTGGACCAGAGTGGCAGCAAGTGGTGAGAAGCAGGATCTGGTTATAATCTGAAGATGAAGATAATAGGGTTTGCTGATGGATTGGACATGGGGGTAGAATATGATTTGGATTTGTGTCCCCACCCAAATCTCATGTCAAATTGTAATCCCCAATGTTGGAGGAAGGGCTTCATGGGAGGTGATAGTGAACGAGTTCTCATGAGATCTGGTTGTTTAAAAGTGCATACCTCTCTTTCTCTCTCTCTTCTTCCTGCTCCCGCCATGTAAGAGGTGACTCCTTCCTTTTCATCTTCCACCATGATTTGTAAGTTTCCTGAGGTCTCCCTAGTCATGCTTCCTGTACAGACTGTGGAACTGGGAACTAACTAAACCTCTTTTCTTTATAAAGTACCCAGTCTTAGCTGGTTCTTTAGAGCAATGCAAGAACAGACTACCACAGGGTGAGAAAAACTTAAGTGTGACTTCAAGATATTTTGCCCTAACAGCTGGAAGAAGGGAGTGGCCCTTCACTGAGCTAGGGAAGGCTGGATCAGTTTTCTGAAGGAAATGTCTGGAGCTCAGTTAAGTTTGAGATGGCTTGTTAGATAAGTGGAACCATAGAATAGGTACTTATATACATGGGTCTGGAGGTCAACAGTGTTCAAGGCTGGAGATATCAGTGTGGAAGTCATCAATATTTAGACCAGCGAGAATGAGCAAGCTCACCAAGACACTGAGTATATGTAGAGAAGAGATCCACAGACCACTCTCTAGGATACTCTACAATAATAGAGGTCTGGGAGGTGAAATTTCCTTAGGGTTTTTAATGTGCTCTAGAATGAAAGACAATTGTATTGTTTATTTTTAAAAAACAGCTTTATTGAGATATAATTCACACCACATAATTCACTTATTTAAAATGTAAGATTCAGTGCATTCACAGTTGTATGGATAATACCACAATCAATTTTAGAATATTTGTATCACCTCCAAAGAAATCCTGTACCCTCCCATCCTTAGACAACATCTCATTTCTCCTGTACTTAGGCAACTAGTAATCTTTATGGATTTGCCCATTCTGGATATTTCATGTCAGTGGAATTATACATACTTGATTTGTTTAGAGAGAAGTAGAATCCGTTAGTACCTAGATTCTCGTTTCAAAAGATAACAGGTTATTTGGTAAAGGTGGGGGCTATAAGATCTCTCCAATATAAAGAAAGGTGTGTTTCCTGTTTGTAATTAGTAACAAAACTGTGGGGTGATATTTTGTGGCTATGAATATTCTGTTTCCTAACAACATTTCATCTAGTTGTTTTAGCGTTCATTGAAGATGGCTTGTATAAATCAGTGAGAGATTGGGATTACAAAGTGGTGATTTTCTATTACTATCATATTTTCAGAGATTATGTAGTTCATAGTATTTCTAATTCAGATGCATTGTACACAGTTTGTTTTTCTCTTTCCTGTTTGAACCTCTTTTCTCTCATTGTGAAAGTCTTGGTTCCTAATAACGAATATTTTAAATATAATTAATTATATCAATATATTTACATTATCCTATAATGTATATTATAATGGTCTGGAAGTCTTATCATACCTAAAATGTTTCAGATTACAGTACCAAGTAGGAATGCTGGATCATAGGATAAAAGCATGTATGATTTTGTTAAATAGTACCAGATTCACCCAATATATTTTTACCATTTTGCATTCTTGCCAGCAGTGTAAGAGTTTCTGTTTTCTTACAGTCTCATCAGTATGGTGTGTTGTCAGGCCTTTGAATTTTTGCCAGTCTAATAGATGATAATGGTGTATCTGTGTAGTATAAATTAAAACAACTTTCTTTTATTATGGAGACTTGCGAACATCCACAAAAATAGAATAGTGTAACTAATCCCATGAACATCATCATTTAGCCCCAACAACTACCAGCCCAACCAGCAGTCTCTCATCTGTTTATTCCCTTCTCTCAAATTGTTTTGAATCAAATCCCAGGTAACTCAACTCAGCCTCACCTCACCTCCCATCTTTTTTTTTTTTTTTTTTTTGACAGGGTCTTGCTCTATTGCCCAGGGTGGAGCACAGTGGCACAGTCATAGCTTACTGCAGCCTCAATTTCCCAGGCTGAAGCAATTATTCCACCTTAGCCTCCCAAGTAGCTGGAACTACAGGCGCACACTACTATGACTGGATAATTTTTTTTTTTTTTTCCGGTAGAGGTAATGTCTCCTCATGTTGCAGGCCTGAACTCCTGAGTTCAAGCAGTCCTCCCGCCTCAGCCTCCCAAAGTGCTGGGATTACAGTTGTGAGCCACCATGTCTGGCCCCAAATAAGTAACATTTTATTTTATATCCGTAATCTCTAAATGAAAAGGACTCCTTTTTTGGGTAACAACCACAATACCATTATCACACCAAAAATAATGTGTCTGTTTTCTTAATATCAGACAATATTCAAATTTTCAATTTTCTTAAATGTCAGTTTTTTTTTTTTTTTTTTTTTTTTAAGAAACAGGATTTAAATAAAATCCACATTGTGATTGGTCCAGATGTCTTTTAAAGCCTTTTTTAATTTATAGGTCGTTCCTCTAGTTCCTTTTTTTCTACTGCTTTTGAATTTAATTTAAATGAAACTAGTTATCTTTCCTGAGCCATTTCTTACAGTATAGATTTTGCTATTTGAATTCCTGTGGTGGCTTTTCTCATGTTCTTCCTGTTCTTGTGATGTCATTGGCAATGGGTACGTCTCAGTATGGGATTATGAGTGATATTGAATATCTCTTCATATATTTAAGGGCCAAAATGAGAAAATTTTATATCTTTCTTGGTACAATGTTCATGTCTTTTACTCATTTTTCTATTGAACGTTTGATATATTTCCCTTGACATTTTTTGCAAGCTCTTTAAATGTTAGGCAGATTAGCCCTTTGTCTATGATATAAGTTGCAAATATTTTCTGCTGGCTTTGACTTGGCTTACTGAGTTTTTGCTATGGAAAGCCTTTAAAAACCTTTATTGGTAGTCATTTATAAATGAGTTTTAAAATTGTTACTGGGCTGGGTGCAGTGGCTCACGCCTGTAATCCCAGCACTTTGGGAGGCTGAGGCGGCTGGATCATTTGAGGTCAGGAGTTCCAGACTAGCCTGGCCAACATGCTGAAATGCTGTCTCTACCAAAAATACAAAAATTAGCTAGGCAGTAGTGGTGCGTGCCAGTAATCCTAGCTGCTCCGGAGGCTGAGGCAGGAGAATCGCTTGAGCCTGTGAGGTGGAGGTTGCAGTGAGCCAAGATCGTACAGCTGCACTGCAGTCTGGGCAACACAGTGAGACTCTTTCTCAAAAAACAAAATTGTTACTGGATTTTTAATTAACTTTTTGAAATTATATTCAGTAAACTTCATCTCTTTAAAATGTATAATTTGATGAGTTTTAACCATGTCTACAGTCACATTAAGATACAGAACATTCCCGTAACTCTGAGGAGTATCCTCATGTCAGTTAAAGTCCTTCCCTTCTCCCCCAGCTTCAAGCAACTACTGATGTGCATTCTGCCCCTATAGATTGGTTTGCAGTTTTCAGAATTTTACAGAAATGAAATTATACAGGCCGTATCCTTTTGTCTTTCATTTTTTTCACTTAGTATTATGATTTTGAGATTCACCCATATTGTCGGATCTGTCAGTAGCTCCTTTTTACTGGAGAGCAGTATTCATTGTATAGATTATCCCATTTTATTTACGTGCTTGTTGATGGACATTTGGGTTGTTTCTAGTTGGAATCTTCTTAGTAAAGCCACCATAGACATTTGTCAGTTAATGTGCGCGTATACACTTTCATTTCTTGTGGGTAAAAAACGTTGGAATGGAGTGACTGGTTCATAGTATAGGTATATGTTTGGTTTTGTTGCTAGCACTTTTCCCAAAGTAGTTGTCCCCTTTACATTTCTATGATGAGTGTAAAAATTCTGATGTTTCATGTCTTTGATGACATTTGTTGTTGACAGTCTAATTTTAGCTCCTCTGTTGAGTGCATATGGTATCTTTTTTTAACTTAAGATTGTTGAGATCTAATTTTACCCAATTTAGTGTACAATTCTGTAAGTTTTGACATATGCATGTAACTGTGTAACCACCATCACAATTGAAATGTACAGTAATTTTAGTACCAAAAACAATTCTTTTGTGTTCCTTTGTAGTCGTTCCATCCCCTGTCCCATGCCCTAGCAACTCTGATCTGTTTCCTATCACTGTTTTTGTTAGTTTTTTTTTTTTTACTTTGCAGGCAGTTAAGTTCATTCTTTGTGGCATGTAGGCTTATGGTTTTCACGAATGCATAGTCTTGTATCTCACCGTGAAGTTATAGAACAGTTCTATCACCCCCCTCCCCCGCCCCACCCCAAATTACTCTCTTAAGTCATCTCTTTCCTCTACCCACTGATCTGTTCTATGTCCCATACGCTTTTTGGTCTGGCTCCTTTCACATACCAAAATAAATGGAGATTTATTAGTTGCACATGTATCAGTAGTTTGTTCCTTTATTTTGCCAAGTAATATTTTATTGTATTAGATGTACCACAGTTTGTTTATTCATATACCAGTTGAAGGACATTTGGGTTGTACCTGTGTTTTTTTGTTGTTGTTGTTCAACTATGAATAATACTGCTATCAACATTTATATCAACTGAAGGGTTATGCTCACATCAAATACTGGATACAAATACTAGGAGTGGGACTGCTGGGTTGTACTCTGAGGATGTGTTTAACTATAAAAACTACCAAACTGTTCTCCAAAGTTGCTGTGTCATTTTGCATTCCCACCAGCAATGTATTAGAGTTCATTTATTTCACAGCTTTGACAGCATTTAGTATTGTCAGGGTTTTGCTTTGTTTTGTTGATTTTTTTTTTTTTTAAACATTTTAGTAGGTGTGTTATAGTATCTCGTGATTTTTATTTGCACTTTCCTGACTAGCTATGGTGGGCATCTATTTGTGTGCTTATTTACTATTTTTATATCTTTGTCAGCTTGTGTGTTCCAAGCTTTTTGACCATTTTCTTATTTGGTTGTCTTATAATTGAATTGTAATAATTATCTTCATGTTCTAGGGTATCAGTTGTTGTCTAGATATATACATATGAATGTTTTCTCTAACTTTGTGGCTTGTCTTTTCTTTTTCTTTTCTTTTCTTTTTTTTTTTTTGGAGATGGAGTTTCACTCTTGTTACCCAGGCTGGAGTGCAGTGGCGTGATCTTGGCTCACCGCAACCTCTGCCTCCTGGGTTCAAGCAATTCTCCTGCCTCAGCCTCCTGAGTAGCTGGAACTATAGGCGCACACCACCATGCCCAGCTGATTTTTTGTATTTTAGTAGAGATGGGGTCTCACCATGTTGACCAGGATGGTCTCGATCTCTTGACCTCGTGATCCACCTGCCTCGGCCTCCCAAAGTGCTGGGATTACAGGCTTGAGCCACCGCGCCTGGCTTGTCTTTTCTTTATGGTGTCTTTTGAAGAGCAGTTTTAAAGTTTGATTGCATTGCAAATATGTTAACTATTATGTGGTTCAGGCTTTTTGTGTCTTATCTAAGGAACATTTGTCTACTCTTAAGGTCATAAAGACTTTGTCCTATATTTTATTCTAGAAGCTTTATCATTTTAGTTTTTACATTGGGTCAGTGATCCATTTAGAGTTAGTTTTTTCCACAGTCAATTATTCCAGTCTCATTTGTTGGAAAGACTGTCCTTTCTCTACAAAATTGCCTTGGCACCTTGGTTGAAAACCTGTTCTCCTGTTTACTAGAAGAATTTGTGAAAGATTGGTGTTATTTTTTTCCTTGAGGGATTGGTAGAACTTACATGTGAACTATTCTACGCTTGGACTTTTCTTTTTGGGGTTTTAGTAATGAATTCATTTGCTTTGGTAGAAGTAGGTACTTCAGGTTTTCTTTTTCATCTTGTGCCAGTTTTTTCAAAGTTGTGTTTTTTCAAAGAATTTGTTGACTTTTAAATTGTCAAATTTGTTTGCATGAATTCTTATTACCCACTTAATATCTTTAGGGTGTGAAATGATAATCTCTCTGTACTTCCTAATATTGGTGATTTGCTTTGTCTTTTGCTTGGTCCATATACCTGTAGATTTATCAGTTTGATCTTTGCAAAGAAACAGCTTCTGGTTTTAATTTTCTTTATTGTTTGTTTTCAATTTCATTAGTTTCTTTTCTGATATTTATGATTTCCTTTCTACTTTGCGTTTACTTTACCTTCTTTTTCTAGCTTTTTAAGGTGGAGTTTTAGATAATTGATTTTAGACCCTCTTTTCTAATAAAAGCATCTTAAGACTATAAATTTCCCTCTAAAATCACTTTTAGCTGCGTACCACAAATTTTGACTTTTTAAAATTTTCATTTAGTTAAGAATGTTTTTTGATTTCCTTTTTGATTTCTTCTTTTACTTATATGTTATTTAAAAGTGTATTTTAATTTTCAAATAGTTATTCAAGTGATAGTTTCATCTATAGCACTAAAAACCAATGAAAATTTTGACATATTTGTTTATAGAATTCTTGAATGCTCTGTATATTGTATTTATATGATATATGCCTGAGGGCTTTTCTGTGCTTAAAAAAAACAGTTCATTAGTTTTCACTATTCTCTGGTTTGAAGGAGCTCATTTGAGCCGTTCCCTCTTGGGGTCTTTCTTTTGTAGTTGCAGTCAGATGGCAGTTGGAACAAGAGTCATCTGAAGTCTTGACTGGGCTGGATGGTCAAGATAGCCTCTTTGCTCACTCTGCTGGAATGGCTGGAACAGCTGGGTGTGGGCTGGCCACCTCTCTCCACTAGCTTATTCATGGGACTAGTTGGCTTTCACACAACAGGGCAGTCTTAAGGCAGTTAAATTTTCTATATGACAGCTGACTTCTAGAGTGAGCATTCTAAAACTGAGTTATTTCAAGTAGATAATTTATCTGCTCTACTTTTTAAGCAGAAGTAAGATAAATATATTGGGATAGTCATTGTAGAAACTGCTTAGTAAGTAGCATTACACCATCCTTTAATTTTTTTAGTCGAGGTGAAATTATCACAAGATTGCCCATTTTAATGTGTACAACTCAATGACTTTTTTTTTTTTTTTGAGATGGAGTCATACTCTGTCACCCAGGCTGGAGTGCAGTGGTGTGATCTTGGCTTATTGCAACCTCTACCACCTGGGATCAAGCAATTCTCCTTCCTCAGCCTTCTGAGTAGCTGGTATTACAGGTGCCTGCCACCACACCTAGCTAATTTTTTTGTAGTTTTTAGTAGAGATAGTGTTTCATCATGTTGCCCAGGCTGGTCTTGAACTTCTGACCTTGTGATCCACTCGCCTTGCCTCCCAAAATGTTGGGATTACAGGCGTGAGCTGCTATGTTTGGCCCCAGTGACATTTCATACTTTCACAGTGTCAGTGTTGTGCAACTATCACCTGTATCTACTGTCAAAATGTTTTCATCAACCATTAAGCAGCTCTTACGCATTTCCCCCTCTCTCCAGCCCCTCTGTCTCTCAGGATTTATCTGTTTTGGATCTTTCATAGAAATAGAATCATACAACATGTACCTTTTTGTTGCTGGCTTTTTTCACTTAGCATAATGTTTTCAAGGTTTATCCAGGGCATGTATCAGAATTTCATTCTTTTTTATGTCTGAGCAATATTCGGTTGTATGTATATGCCACATTTTATTTATCCATTCACCCACTGATAAATGTTGGGGTTGTTTCCACCTTTTGGCAATTTGTGAATAGTGTTGCTGTAAACATTTCATATACAAGGGTTTGACTACCTGTGTTCAATTCTGAATATCTGTAGGCAAATCTCAGAGATATTGTGGGTTCAGTTCCTATTCATGGCAATAAGATAAATGTTATGATAAAATGAGTTACACTAATTTTCTGGTTTCTCAGTGCATATGTAAAAACGATCTTTATACTGTAGACCAGGCGTCCCCAAACTTTTTACACAGGGGGACAGTTCACTGTCCTTCAGACCGTTGGAGGGCCGCCACATACTGTGCTCCTCTCACTGACCACCAATGAAAGAGGTGCCCTTTCCGGAAGTGCGGTGGGGGGCCGGATAAATGGCCTCAGGGGGCCGCATGTGGCCCGCGGGCCGTAGTTTGGAGACGCCTGTCCTAGATGGTGTCTTCCAATAGAATATTTTCACATACATTGAAAATCTCTTTAGCGTAGCCACCTTCTTGATCTCAGCTGCATCTTTCGGATAACTTGTGGAAGCTTCTACGTCAGCACTTGCTGCTTCACCTTGCACTTTTATGTTATAGAGGTGCCTTCTTTCTTTAAAAGTCATGAACCAACTTCTGCTAGCTTTCAGCTCTTTTTCCTACAGCTTCTTCACCTCTCTTAGCCTTCAAATAACTGAAGAAAACCTTTCTTTGGGTTAGGTTTTGACCTAAGGGGAAGACTGTGGCTAATTTCATGTTCTGTCCAGACCACTAAAGCATTCTTCATATCAGCAATAAAGCTCTTTCACTTGTTCTTGTGTTCACTGAAGTTGCACTTTTAATTTCCTTCAAAAACTTTACCTTTGCATTCATAACTTGGCTGTTTGGTGCAGGAAGCCTCACTTTTGGTCTGTCTCAGCTTTTGACATGACTTACTAAGCTTAATCATTTCTGACTTTTGGTTTAAGGTGAGATACTTGGCTGGGCATGGTGGCTCATGCCTGTAATCCCAGCACTTTGGGAGGATGAGGCAAGAGGATCGCTTGAGGCCAGGAGCTCAAGACTAGCCTGGGCACCATAATGAGATCCTGTCTTTACAAAAAATAAAAAAAGTTAGCTGGGTGTGGTGGTATGTGCATGTAGTCCTTCTGCCTATTTGGTAGGCTGTGGCAGGAGGATTTCTTGAGCCCAGTAGTTCAAGGCTTCATTGAGCTCTGATCTGGCCATGGCAGGGTTGCCACAAACCTTCAATTTGTAAAAACCCCAATATCTGTGAAGAACAATAAAATGAGGCACAGTAAAATGAGGTGTGTGTGTACCTAGGAGTAGAATTGCTGGGTCATATGGTAATTCTATGTTTAACTCTTGAAGAATTGCCAAACTGTTTTACACAGCTGTTGTACCATTTTACATTCCCACCAGCAATGTAGGAGGGTTCCAGTTTCTCCATGTCCTTGCCAACACTTGTTATTTTCCTCTCCTTTAATTAGCTGTCCTAGTGGAAGTGAAGTTTTATCTCATTGTGGTTTTTATTTGGATATCCCTAATGACTGATATTCAGCATCTTTTAATGTTCTTATTGGCTATTTATCTTCTTTGGATAAATGGCTCTTCAAGACATTTGCTCATTTTAAACTTGGACTGGTTTTTCTTTTTGAATTCTAAAAGTTATTTATATATTCTGGATACTAGACCCTTGTCAGATACATAGTTTGCAAATATTTTCTTTCCTCCTATGGATTTTCTTTTGACTGTCTTGATATCCTTTGATGTAAAAAAAGTTTTAAATTTTGATGAAGTCCAGTTTATCTTATTTTTGTTGTTACTCATGCTTTTGGTACTATATCTAAGAATTCATTGCCAATACCAAATGTAAAATTTACTCTATATTTTCTTCTAAAAGTTTTCTAGTTCTTAGATTGTTAATCCATTTTGAGTTAAGTTTTGTATGTGGTGTGAGGTAGGGGTCCAGCTTCATTCTGCTATATGTGGATATCCGGTTGTACCAGCACCATTTGTTGAAGAGGCTTTTTCCCTCTACATTGCATGGTATTAGCACCCTTGTTGAAATCAGTTGATTGTAGATGTATGGGTTTGTTTCTGTTCTTTTAATTCTTTTCCACTGATCTGTGTTGATTCTCATGGCAAGTTGATAGCTTTTACCTGTAGTATATTGTAGTATAGAATATTGATTTTTCAAGCTTTGATTACATTGTAAACTTTTTTTTAACAAACTTATCGTAAATTTATTTAAAAAATTATTTCCTTTAAAGTGTTAGATATATAAGAACAATAATAACGCACAAACTGATTGGATGGTTTTATTTAAAACTTTTTGGTGTGTTTTGTAATTTCTCCGACTGCATATGGAATAGTGATGCAGATACATAGTATATCAGTGTGCATTGTAATGGAATTTTCACTGTAAGTTAAATTTACCTTGAGCCTCTAAATAAAGAACTAGTTATGTAAATTCATCCTGCCAAAAGATACAATGGTGCCAGCTATAGATGTACCAGAATAGGAACAGCTGTCTGGTGCAGATTTAGACTAAGCATCACACAGGAAGGAATCATGTTATCTGTAGTCTCTAGAGAAACAAAGCTTGGCACCTAATGGTTTTTAAACTTTAATCAGCATAACAAAAGTTGTAGTACTTTAGGACCAGAATGTGATATACCTTTTAAGTCTATTTTAATCTATGATGTCTCGCTTTTTCTTTTTTTCTGTAATAATTTATTTGCTAAAGAAACTGTTTTTCTTGCTCTTTTGTTTCTTATAGCCTGACTTTTGCTGATTGAATTCCTTTAGTGCAGTTTAGCATGTTCCTCTGTGTTCTGTGTCTCCTGTAGATTGGTAGTTGGATATAGAGAGGATCTAAAAACCATTTTTTCTTGTTATGGAAAAAATGGTTTTTAGATCCCCTGTATATCCAGCTACCAAATGTTTGTGTCTTCCACCAGGAGGCACATCATACCTGCTTATCTCTCTTTCCACTGTGTGTGGACTAAGTTTAATCTGATTCACTTTAGTTTTAACAATTCAGGGTTTTTAGAGAGAGAGGATGGTGTAGAGCATAAGAGCTCCAGAATGTAGTAGTCTGGATTCAGGCTTTGACTTTTGGCCTACTAGTTTTGGAATTTTGGAAAGTCACTTCCCTTCTGTGATAAGTTCCTTATCTGCTGGGGTTGATGATGCTACTCCCAGGATTGTTCAGATTAGAAGAGATAATTCAGGGAAAAGAACCTTGCACAGAGCCTAGCATGTAGCAGGTGGTCACTAAACGTTAACTGTTGTTGTTTTGTGAATTTAAACATTCTAAAATAATCTAAAGGATAGATTATCTCGAGGAAATTAAAATTTGGATAGCTATTTTTTTTTTTTTTTTGGCTCACCTGGGGTTTTTAAGGCAAAAAATAGGTAAATTATTCAACTGAGGCGAAGTAGCTCTCCATTGTCCCCATCAAAGTAGATAGTTAAATGTAGTAACCACTATTCATAAACTTAATTTCAGAAGTAATTTTTGCCAGTGCCTCAGATGTTGATGTTGTGTTTATTTTAATTGGCCCTACCTAATGTTGGCAAGTTCTGTTTCGTAGGGAGCTTACTGTTAATATTTTTATTTTACAGTGTAATGTTCAAGCTTAGAAATGCCTTATGTGGATCGCCAGAATCGCATTTGTGGTTTTCTAGACATTGAAGAAAATGAAAACAGTGGGAAATTTCTTCGAAGGTACTTCATACTGGATACCAGAGAAGATAGTTTCGTGTGGTACATGGATAATCCACAGGTTTGTAAAATTCCAAGGATTATCTTTTAAAAGCATAGAAAGTTGTATTTAAGTATTTGACATACTATACAGATTTTAGAATTTGTCTTCTTAAACAGTATATTTTTAGATTTATATCCACTGGCTGTACTTTCTGCTCTGCACCCTTGACCTCTGCCATCTTGTTTGAATTTCAGAAGGTGAAACTAAGTTTATTTGATAAGAACTAATGCTTTTGTATATATTTTTCCCTAGAGAAAGAAATGCTCTCTCTGATAGAAAATAAGGTTTTAGGAAATTAGATCTTGAGTCCCAGAAAAAAATAATAATTGAAGCTGTCCCCAAAATAAGAAATACTTTTTTTGTGACATGTATTTTAAACAATAGCTAAAATAAAGACCAGGGATAGATGATTTAGATGATTTTCTTGCATTAAGGAGACTTAATACGAAGGTCCCTTTAATGAGATTAAATGTAGGTTTAAGATGCTGTATCTAGGATAGAGAGAGAGAGAGTGTGTGTGTGTGTGTGTGTGTCTGTGTGTGTGTGTTGAGACGTAGTCTCGCTCTGTCACTCAGGCTGGAGCCCAATGGCTTGATCTTGGCTCACTCCATTCTCCACCTCCTACTTCGAGCAATTCTCCTGCCTCAGCCTCCCTGAGTAGCTGGGACTACAGGCGCATGCCACAGCACCTGGGTAATTTTTCGTATTTTTAGTAGCAATGGGGTTTCACCATGTTAGCCAGGATGTTCTCGATCTTCTGACTTTGTGATCCGCCTGCCTCGGCCTCCCAAAGTGCCAGGATTACAGGCGTGAGCCACCGTGCCCAGTCAGACTGTTATTTTTTAATAAGTAAATGACTGAACTAGATGATACCCTTGCACATCTGTAGTCCTTTCATTTTGTAGTGTCGGATTTGAGTCAATCATTGTAATGCCATCCATGAACTGAAACGCATTTTGATTTTATTGCTGCCTTGCAAAACATAGGGGTAAATGTTGTAATTTAAAAATTAGAATCTCAGTTTTAAGGTCTGTAAGGGGACTGAGATTAGATATCATCTGTGGAGTAGTTTTGAACTTTCAACTTTCTTTACTTGGGAACTTTTTTTTTGAGATGGAGTCTCACCCAGGCTGGAGTGCAGCAGTACGATTTTGGCTCACTGCAACCTCTGCCTCCCAGGTTCAAGTGATTCTCATGCCTCAGCCTCCCGAGTTGCTGGGGCTACAGACATGCGCCACTATGAGGCATGGCTAATTTTTTGTATTTGTAGTAGAGACAGGGTTTCAGCCGTGTTGGCCAGGCTGGTCTTCAACTCCTGACCTCAGGTGATCCTCCCACTTATGGCCTCCCAAAGTGCTATAGGCATGAGCCCCTGCACCCAGCCTTTTGGAACTTTTTATCTTCAAATAAAAATTGTTGTAAAAGTTAAAAATGGGGCTGTATGTTGCAGGGAAGTATGTGCGAAGCAAGGGATGAATCTCTGGCAGACTTCTAAGCTAATTTTTGTCCAGTAGGCTTCTTCTGTGGGTGAGGAATGGAAGGTCTAGGGAAGAGCAGAGACTTATATAAGGTTCTGCTCTGTTTCACAGAGCAAGAACTAGGTCTCTTGATAACTAGTGCAGTATTCTTCACTGTATACTAATTTTAGATTAGACAAGATACAGATATACTCGTGTTTATGTTTATGTAGAATTTGAGTTGTAATGGAACTCTTCTCACCCATATGAGCCATTGCATTGCACAGTTCTGCCTGTTTTCTCTCCCTGATTTTTCTCGCTCCACACGGTCTGGTTGACATATGTATGGTTTCTCCTGAATTTTACTTGAAACTCCTTGATTATTTTTCTGTGTTCCTACATAACAGATTCTTCTTATCACTCTTCCTTTATCAGTACTACCCGTTTAACAGAGCTAAAAGGAGTTAGGTACAAAATAGAATGTATTTATTACCCTGAATAAGACATGAACTTGGAATTCAGAGAAAGGTTATACAGCTAGTAGAAGGAGTTGATGTCTTCATGGAAGTGGTAACATTTGAAATTGACCTAGAAGTTTGGATATAATGACTAAGAGATGGAAAAGTGATTATTCCGGTGCTCAAAGAATAGTGTTGACAGAGATCAAAGCAAGAGAGCCTGTGACGTATTTGGAGACTAGATCATTTTGGCTATAGCAGGGGCGTATTTGTTAGGTTTGCACTCAGCTAGGTCTTATCCACATGAACTGTTAAAAGCTAGATCTCTATGTTGGAATTAATGCATTGGCTTTTCTGGACATAGTGCCAGTTTTTTAAAGTGCAGAATTGCAAATCTTTTTCAGTTTGTTCTTAGTAATTTTGTATCTTCTTTCCAACTTAGGAAATCTTGATTCTGCCAGCCAGTGTATTAGCCATTAGTACCAACTTCGTGTCACTTTTAAATGTAATAATCAAGACATAACTACTCATGAAAACTTTAGTAAAATGTCTTGTTAAGATTATTATTATTATTTTTTTTTTGAGATGGAGTTTCACTCTTGTTACCCAGGCTGGAGTGCAATGGCGCGATCTCGGCTCACTGCGACCTCCGCCTCCTGGGTTCAGGCAATTCTCCTGCCTCAGCCTCCTGAGTAGCTGGGATTACAGGCACGCGCCACCATGCCCAGCCAATTTTTAATTTTTTGTATTTTTAGTAGAGACGGGGTTTCATCATGTTGACCAGGATGGTCTCGATCTCTCGACCTCGTGATCCACCCGCCTCGGCCTCCCAAAGTGCTGGGATTACAAGCTTGAGCCACCGCGCCTGGCCCAAGATTATTATATTATTTTCTTTCTTTACCAAGGTTATTATGATCAGTATAACCATGTTATTGCACCTTGACATAAAGCAATTATATTGAACCATATGAAATTGCTAATATACAGCCATTTTGAATTACTAAAAAAAACTGGTAATTTTGTATGTTTAATCTAGTTGCTTATGTCAAAGTACAGTAACCTGGTTATACAGCTCATAATAACCTCGGTAAAGAAAGAAAATTAGTTTGATTCATCTGTTATTAGGGAGCCACTTTTTCCCCTGACCACTGCTTCATTTACCACTAACCATTGGTTTAAAAAATTCAATCTGTTGTTTATTAGGGATCACTTTGGGGCTTTCTGTGCTTTGTCAAGGAGGTTGGTAATGATGGAGAATGGAATAATTAGGTAGCTGTACGAAGAGAGTGCATCTGAAGAGATTTTAAAAGTATATGGCAAAATGAGTTTAGGAACTCATAATCAACAAACGGCCTGTTTTCCTTTTTTTCTTAAATGTTGTATTAGTTTATTATATCTTTTTCATTGTCAAGTAATGTATTTTGAATTTTTCTTTTTTTTTCCCCAGTCCAACCTGACGGTAATCATTCTAGTTCATAGAGACTGGGTATTTTGAATATTGTTTTTGTGTCAGCTACTCACCTTTCCCTGTAGTGCGCTGCTATTCCTGTGACACTGTTTGTCATGTTTTGGTTTCTCATTTCTCTTCCTTCCACAAAGGCCTTGAGCTCTATTGAGCAGTTAAAATAATAGGCTCATGGAACACTTACAAGAAATAAACTATTACCCTTGAGTGGAAGGGTAACAGTTTTTGAAATAATCACTTTGGTAGTAGTTAAAGATTCTTCAGGATATATTTACATTTCTTTTCCTTCTCTAAGATTAACCAAAAACCCATAAATATAAAACATTATATATAAGAATACAAATAGCTTTTTAATGTTACACAATAATTATAATTTTATGTACACATTTACTACTTATGATTTGTATTTGGAAGCTTATACATAGTATATAGTTTAAAGCAGAACATAACTAATGCAGTTTTACAATATATAGGCATGACATTTTTGAAAAGATGTGTCCCTATCAGCAATAAGCAGTTCATGTTTGGGAATCTTAAGACTTTGAAATGTCTAGGCTTCCAGTTACCTCCTTACCAATTAATTAGAACAAGCCCATAGATTTTTTTTTTTTTAAGTACGTTATTATAAAGTCAGTTGAAAAGTTGATCCTGCCTAATCTCCAGCAGAAATAATTTTCAAAATCAACTGAAACTAGTGTTTTCATTTTTACTTCTGAAATCTATCAGTCTTTTCATTTATGTTTTGTTTCTTTTCCCCAGATTCTTCTGTCTGGTTGTCCTACCTATACCTCCTCTTCTATAATCCATTCAGTTTATGATAAGATGTATTAATTAAAGCATAATTTTGATTCCAGATTTGCTCATAGCCTTCTTCATTGGATTCAAATTCTCTACAATATATATTCTTTGCTACTTTGTTTTTTATTTAGGTCCTCTATGATTAGGTTCTCAGTTCAAGTTTTCAGACCACCATTTTGTACTACAATCTTATAGGGCACTACATTACATACAGCCCAACACAGCTGCTCTCTCATTCTAGTACAGGTATTGATCAACTTACGACCCATGCAATAGACCTTATGACCACAATCGCTAGCCACGACTGCTCCACATCTGGCAGCGCAAACATTGCCCAGCTGGGCGTACGACAGTGTGGACCAGTTTCTGGCAGCACTACCATCTCCACGTGCACCATTTTAACTGTACATATAGCCTACTCAACTTATGACCAAATCGTGTTACGATGGTTCTGCGGTCCCGACGGTGGTCGTAAGTCGAGCATTACCTGTACAGAGCTTCTGTGCATCTTCAACTGCTTGCCATAGTTTCTCTGTTTTCTCTGCTTGGAATATTCTTCCCTGCTTTTGTGTTTCAAAATTTTCCTTAACCTCCAGCCTAGATGTTCATTCCTTCAATTTTTCTGGGTAGTTTCAACCAGAGATGATTCTCTCTCTTCCTAATTCCTTACCTTTAGCTCTTTTGTGATGCAAACTGCATCTAAAACTTAAGGGAAGAATGAAAATTGTGTGTGAAAGTACCTACATTCCCTGCATATGATGTAAAGAGAAGCATACTTTTTTTGGAAAAAAAGAATCAATGTAGATTAATATGGCATAACACACTAAATCATTTAATAGGGGGGAAATGGAGTCCATTTTTGTCAAGATATTTGATAAGTTTTAATAGAACAAAGCAATATGTGTAGTCTTTTTAAAGTATCTTACATTTGTTTTATGCCTCTAAATATTTTCCCATTGCTTTCAGAAACAAAATCTGATCGTGTTTATGGCATTTTTAACTCACAAAAAAGAGTATTCGTTTGGCTTCAGTGATAAAAATAGCCTTCTAGTCATAGAATGCATGATGATGGAACAGAGTAGGACTCAGTTTTGTTATCCAAGCTGTGGACTTGATTCCAGACCTAGTAAAAACTGGAGCAGAAGAAAAGTTGATTTGTAAAATGTGGTATTAAACAATCAAGTTTTTTAACTTGTCAAAAGTATTTGTGCAACATTATATTATAAAATGAATTCATAATATTGGGTACTAATTATATATTAATAATTTGTTTCTAGAACCTACCTTCTGGATCATCACGTGTTGGAGCCATTAAACTTACCTACATTTCAAAGGTAGTCTTTATTATACATTGTCTTCTGTTCATGTGTTAATTAAAATCCCTGGGAATGAGAGTATGAATAGAAGCAGCAGTTTCCTTTCTGTATCCTTTAACAGTGATGTTCAGATTGCTGTCATGCTGAAACAGTACCTGGTTACTATGTTTAGGAAATTGTTTAAATCAATACAATTATGAAGAATGTGATTTTAACTTACAGGATGTGGCAAATTGCAAAAGTTAACATTAACTTTTTTTCTTTTTGAGACAGAGTCTCACTCCCTCACCAGGCACCAGGCTGGAGTGCAGTGGCGCAACCTTGGCTCACTGCAACCTCTGCCTCCCAGGTTCAAGTAATTCTCCTGCCTCAGCCTACCGAGTAGCTGGGACTACAGGCTCGCGTCACAACGCCTAGCTAATTTTTCTGTATTTTTAGTAGAGACGGGGTTTCATCCTGTTGGCCAGGATGGTCTTCATCTCTTGACCTCGTGATCCACCCGCCTCGGCCTCCCAAAGTGCTGCTATAACATTAATTTTTATGATCAGATATTATAACATCAGAAAGGGAGAAATCAGTGAAACAATTAAGTTCTGTCTTGAGAAGGTCTGGAGATTTTTGTAAGGCTGTATTATTTTTAGTTAGACTGTTTCCAACTTTTAAATCCCATTGCCTTTGATACTTTGTTTCTTAATGTTTTATTTTGAGGAAAATATGGACCGTTTTTTTTGTTTTGAAAGGTTGATTTCTTCTCCCTCTTTTCACTTTGTGTCTTTTAATTTCTGTTTTCTTCGTTGCTTTTCTGGTAGTTTTACAATGCTATTTTTTAAAAAAAGTTTTTAAATGTAGATTTTATATTCATCAGGTACCTTTTTTTCTTATTTTCCTCTCTTAATGTTTAGGGAACTAAGAAATGCTGAGGTGCTAGCCGTGTGTGTGTGTGTGTGTGTGTGTGTGTGTGTGTGTGTGTGTGTTTTACATAAAAGCAATAAAAGTTTGTTGATGACTTAAAATAGGAGATTCAAAAGGTAGCAATATAGTATTATTAAATAATATGGGTGCTATTATGCATATGCTGAGATCTGTTGGCATAGGTAGATCACTTCAACAGAAGACCAATTTGCAAATGTGCCTCTGTTTAAAAGACAGATGTTATATAAATAAACTAGTTTATATTGGTATTACAATAGAGGTATTCATTCTCATTGACCAAAAAGAAAAGAAAAGTAATTAGCCCTTGGACAGTAAAATTACATATTTAAAAAGAAACATTTCCTGTTAAAATAATATTATGTGAATTTACATACGACAAATATTGTATGGAAGCTCTTTCTTAAGTCAAGTATTAACTCAGTAAAGTAAGCATGGTGACTGGCCACCTGCTTTTCCCTCCTCCATTGCTCTTCTTTTAAAATGTAACTTTTTTTCTGTGTAGTTCTGTTAACTTTCATCTTGTCCTCCAGCTTACCAAAGTTTAAATTGCGCAGTTTGTACTCTACTTTGGATATACCAGTTTTTTTCCAGAAAAAAATTTATTCCAAAAATTTCTAGAACAAACTTATGTGATTCAGATCTATGAGTTTGTAGTTGGGATCAGTGAGGAACCCCAGACTTAAAATTCCTTTTGTAGGTACAAAACAGATGCTACAATTATGAGTTCTCTCACTGGACAACAGCATGACAATAGCTGTGAATGAGCTTCTGGGAGCTGCTCTGTTTAAAGGGATAGCAGTAACCAAGTACAGCTAGTTGCTTCATTTTGTAAAATGAGCCATGAGCTGCCCTTAAGTGATCCCATTATCCCCTGTGCAAGAGAGGATCTGGTACCATTTTGATCTCCTCATAGCAGAGTAATGCCTTAATTAATTATTAAAATTAAGATTAATTCAGTTAAATGCCTGGATTTGTGGACTTTAAATACACAGTATCCCCTTTACGCATCCCATTTTTGCTTAAAAATCACAGCTAATTTAAAAATATATTATTTGGGAAGAATTCAGTTCTTGTGGAATATTCATTGAGGGTATTTTGAAAATTATGTCACGCATAGAAGTATTTTTAGTGTAACATTAAGCCTAAGAGAAAACAAGTTTGTTCAGAGAAAAATATGGAAGTATTATTTATTACCTCTTACAGTTGGGAACTGCATCCTATGTATTGAATTTGCCATTCTTTTTTGGTTGTCTTTAAAGTTTAATTTTAAATCTATTGGCTAAATGTGTATGATTATTGGGAAATCATACATGTGGAAGTTTTGGTTTTAGGTTTATATGAGGAAGTGAGGAACCCATCTATCTCTGTTTTTCCTTTTAGGTTAGCGATGCTACTAAGCTGAGGCCAAAGGCCGAGTTCTGTTTTGGTGAGTAGCCATCTTATGTGTATTTTAAATTAGACTGGTATAATTGTGTCATATTGTAGAAGAAAACTCTTGCAGAAAACCACACAGAACCTATGGCTTACTGAATTATTCTAAGGTGAATTCCCTTGTAACCACTATACAGATAAGGAAATAACATTTTTCACCCATTCTCCTCCTAACCCTGAAGCCTCTTTCCTGTGTCCTGTCCTAGTTACTACCACCTTCTTCTACCCGTATGTGACGGTTATTTTGTGATTTATAATGATCACCTCCAGTGAGATTTCCGGTAATTTTAAACTTTCTACCTCATGTTATTCTCTATTAAACATATAAATAATTAAAAGGATTTGGTCTTTAGCTTGTGGGTAGTGAGAAATGTAGTTTGGGGTCGGAGTAGTTGAGGGTATTGGATTAACTTACTCAGAAAATGTTTACTGTATGCCAGGCACTGTGCTTGGCACTGGGGCTATAAGATGAATAAGAAGTAGTTGCTGCCCTTAAGGCTGGTTGTCTCATAGATAAAAATACCATACAGTTATTATTGCATTTCCATAACCTGTAGATAAAGGGATATGCGATCTATTAAAGAAGCACAGAAAAAGACCTCAAATCTTTGTTGGGGAGCTCAGGAGTCGGGGAGCCTCCCTAGAGGAGGAGATGCTTACATTGGTGGCCAACTAGACTCCTGCTTGTATCCCTTATCAGTGCAGAGAAAAGGCAGGAAGACTACATGCACAGAGGCTTCTAGGGAGAAGAGCGTGGTGTCTCTGGAGCTGAACACTCTGAAGCTGGAGGGTATGATGAGCGGCTAGAGAGTTAAAAAGGCAGGCAGAAGCCAGGGTGCTGTGTTTTGATGAGTGATAGGTTTTATTACTTTGAAAAAGGGAGAAGAGAAAGAGAGCATCTGGAAAGCAGACATAAGGTGAAGGAGGTTTGTTTTTTTTTGTATGGATAGGAAAGTCTTCATGTAGGTAGACTGGGTAAGTGGCTTTTGAACTACTGTACTTACGAATGGTCCTGAGTTAGGGTGGTGGCAATGGGAGAAGGAGGAAGGGTGAAAAGAAGGAAAAGTACAGGGGCTTGGTGGATATGGGAGATTTGGAGGGAAGAGAGAGGTAGCAGGGAAGTTTGCTTAAAGCAATGAGAAGTCAGGGAGAGCTGCTTACATAGCATAAAATGTTTGCTCTGGGGTTGAAATGGTGGGGACCTTCCAAATGGACATGTTCTGTTGACAGTAATTGAGGACTGGATGGAGCTTGAGGATCAAGAATGGAGACATTTGGAGTTTGTTAAAAAGGGAGTCATAGTCGAAGCTAGGGAGAATTGATGTCCTCTCAGAGAGTATTTTAGTGGACATCAGTGACTGAAGGACCAAATATTTGGAGTGGCCAACTAACATCACAAGGGATACATTAAAGTGAGAAAGATACTTCTGGGGGTCGAATTGAAGTTCTTTGCGCTCTTGCTTGAAAAGGGCAGGTTTCTTTAGGCACTAGATGGGAATAGCGTCTTAATATGAGCAAGATGAAATGTGGCTGTCAAGGGAATCCTTTGAAATGCTTTTATCCCACTATGAAGCTATTTTTAAAAGTTACATGTTTATTACTTATTATAATTTTGGTTGTGAAACAGGAAGATGCCTCAGAGCCTTGTAAATGAATGGGTATTGCATTATACATTTCAGAATGCATAATGTACATAATTTTGACAACCTTTTTTTTTTTTAAATCTCAAACTTACAGAAATAATAATATATAATAATAGGTTTGACATTCATAGTTACTGGGATATTTAGAATGGGTGATTTTAGTTGGAATAAAAAATTAAGATGAGTTGTTCATAGGTCAGTCAGTAGCTGTTCTCTATTACCAGTGGGAGTAAAGATTCATGAAATGCTTTCCTTTAGAGAGAGAGGCACTGACTTCTAAAATAGCATCACAACTTTCATTCAGAATGCCAATGTATCTTCTCTCAAATTGTCCCAAACCAGCGGGAAGAAGAAACACTGAAGCCATTTTTGATGGAGGGAGCAGACTATTCGTAACCCTCAGTGTGTAAAGTTAAAAAGTAGGTAGAGGAATGGTAGAGAGTTTAGCAGAGTAGAGGAAGAGGCCAATGAAGAGCTCACCATTTTAAGTGTTCTGCCGCCAAGCCAACTCCAGATAGGCTTAGATATAGGGATTCATTTTCCGGCAGGCAGCAGTAAGGAAGGACCAAAAACAGGGACTTTGTTTGCATATCTGTATCAGAAAAAACCTCTGTTCCCTACCTCCATCTAGGTTGATCAGGCAGACACCTTTCCCCTGTCCCAGCAGGAAATGGGATGTGTGGTGTCCCCAGATGTAGAATCAGTGAGGCTATATACTTAGGGGTGCTAGTCCCAGAAAAGGAATGAAGCATGAAACTGAAAATAGGAGGATTAAATGAAAGTCTGCACACTGAATGCAACCCCAGCCCCAGAGCACCAGGCAGCTAGGTTTAGGTGAGTAAGATCTGAATACATTGGAGAAAAGATCCATAGATACTGACTGACATCCGGGCATTTCTGCTAGAAGAGCTTGCCATAGTTGACTAGTGAGGTCTACAGTCAGCAGCCCTGCACCAAACAACTCAAGAGAGCTTTTCATCGATCTTTTTAGCACTTTCTTTTAAAATATGAATAGACAGCCCAGGGTTACTGAACATATGTTGAGAGAGAGGATTATCAAACAGGAGAAGGAACATGAGACAATGCAAAACTCAGCAGAAAAAGTCAAAGAAATCTGAAAGTAGAACAAAGGTCAAGATAGATAATGGAATAAAGATAGAAAACATCAGGGAAGTCCAACATCTGATAGAAACTGAGAGGACAGATAAAGGACTGAATAGAGAAAACAGATTGGGGAAAATTGCCCCCCCCCCCCCCAAAAAAAAAAGATACCTTAGAATCTCTTGATTCAAAACTATATATTCATAACCAGTTGATCTCAGGTTGTGAGATGATTTTTGTTTGCAGTTTAGCTAATGTTTATGCTTCAAGTTTTATCCATTTTATGTATTCTTTCTAATCATGAAGATTTGAAATAAACACTCAAGTGGAAAAGATAGGAAGGATACAAGCCTCCAGGGATGCATTTATTATTCACAGTGAAATCCATGCTTTAGAAACATGGCAACTTAGCAGTGTCAAAAGTTTTGTTTTCTTTATTGTTCGAAGTTTTTTCTTTCTTTCCCTTTCTCCCCTCCCCAGCAGTATTGCTAATATACCACATTTCAGTAACTTGCTTTACTTTTTTTTTTTTTCTTTTGAGATGGAGCCTCACTCTGTCCCTCAGGCCGGAGTGCAGTGGTGCAGTCTCCACTCACTGCAACCTCCGCCTGCCAGGTTCAAGTGATTCTCCTGTCTTAGCCTCCTAAGTAGCTGGGATTACAGGTACCTGCCACCACGCCCGGCTAACTTTTGTATTTTGAGTAGAGACAGGGTTTCACCACGTTGACCAGGCTGGTCTCGAACTCCTGACCTCAAGGGATCTACCCACCTTGGCCTCCCAAAGTGCTGAGGTTACAGGTGTGAGCCACCGTGTCCTGCTTTACATTTTTTACAGTGCTTCCCTACTTCTTAGAAATCTCCAGATGATGACAGTGAAGAATATTCTGTACCAAGCACTGTGTTAGTTTCTTTACATATATGATTGTTACCCCTTAAAGAAGTGGAATGAGTGGCATTCCCATTTCACAGGTGAGGAATATTGGGCTCAAAGAAATTAAGTAATGTTTGTAAGATAATATTGCTTGTAAGTGCCTAAGCTAGTCAGGTTGGACTGATTCCAGGCTGATTTTTTTTCTGTATCATACCTATATAGCTACATCTTGCCATAAAATAGTTGTTAAAGTACATGAGATTTTATTCGGATTGCAAGGTGTACTAGGAGTCTTTTTTAGATACATATTTACATCTCTTCCCTTCCTTAGAAGAGATCCTTATATAAATATGATTTATTCAAAAATATATGTATTAAGCATTTACTGTGTACCAAGTGTAGTATATTAATAAGTGCATAGATTTTTAAACTCTTCAGATGTTCTGGGCAGATGCCCAAAATAACATTGAGGGAAAGAAGTCATTATGAGGAGAGCTCAGCTTCAGCCTAAGCTGAAAAAAGATTATAAAAGGAAGCCTTACTGATGACTGGAAATTAAAAACAGAAGTTCTTTATTGACATATATAGCGTCCTAGTGAGTTATGGATTTATCTTAATATATATTTATGGCATTTATAACTTCTTCAGTCTATAGAAAGATATACAAGAACAGATTTACATTGTGTTAAATTTCTTTTAAGGTTATAGACTGGCTGTTTTGTAGCGCTTTACAAGATAGACTTTGACTTCCTTTCTAAGACCTTCATTTCAATTCAAGGAAGCTTTAGTTGAGAGTGTCTTGGTCTCAGTTCCAATTTCAAAATCTTGTGTGTTTTTCTTGAGTTTGCATTTACTCCTTCTCTTAGTCACATTCAGCTGTATCCTAGTATATCTTTTAAAATTTTGATGGAGACATTTGGAAGTTATTTTTATATTTGAACAATTGAAGCAGTGTAACTAGCTCCTAGAGTATGCGTTTAAAAATAAATGCATGTGGTGTATAATAAATAGCTTTAATTCAAGAGTGAACTATGATAGTTTGTAGACAACTGTATGTGCACATGTCCTTTGCTTTATACGAGTACATAGTCCCTAAAGGGGTATATATAAACTAAATTGCATAAAAGTTCCAAATGTATTAAGATTTAAAGTATAAAGGAAATTCATAAGGTCTAGAAAAATAAATCTTAATTTAGGGAGATTTTCTAGATGATATGAAATCTGGATGCATTTATAGAAAAGATTCATAGTATATTTCTGTCTGATCAAAAATACTGTTAAAGTAAAAAAAAAAAACAGACTGGGAAAAGTACTGGTAATAAAGCAGAAAAGATTAATATAGAAGTTCCTATAAATTAATACTAAATGAACAATTCAGGAGAAATATGGGTAAAGAAAGTAAAATTCACAAAATAAATGCAAATGGCTAACAAACATCTCAATAACCAAAGAAATGAAAATTTGAACAAGATACAATTATTTACCAGTGAGGTTATTAAAGAGTATTAGGAAAACACCACACTAGGTATTTCAAACCCAAGGGATTTGTTAGAAGGAATTGGTTACCCAAATGTTGGAAGGCTGAAAGAACATGAAGGGAATGCTGAAGTAACCCAGAAATTAGGAACTGCATGAAGCAACTACTGTTCAAGGGCTAGAGAGACAACAGGGAAGAGATAGTAGTACTATAACCGAGGGCACTGGAGGAGAAGCCACCATGGAGCTATTGGTATCCAAGGGGACTCTACAAGGCTGTTGTAGGGGGAGCAGGAAAGGGCCCCGAACGGTAGCTGGTTGTGTGCTGCTGTTGGAGAGAGGTCAACAATAGCCAGGATCAAGGAGAGTCTCCTCTTTCTTTCTTTCCCTGCCACCTTACAGTCTCTCATGAGATTGGCAGAGAATGGCCTCAGCTGGGGTCTAGGAAATATCGTTTGCAGATTGTCAGCTCCAATGCCACAGACCCTTTGAAAACTAGAAACTAGAAGTATCCACAGGTGCTGATAACCAGTTCTGGGGAGGGGTTTTAGATGAAGTAAACCTTTGTGTATGTGGTTGGTGGGAATATGAATGGATTCAACTTTCTTGGAAGGTGACTTGGAAATACCTATAAAATTTTTAAATGTCAATTTTCTTTGATTCAACAGATCTATGTCAGGAAATTCGTTCCCCAGAAATGCTAGCCAAGTGTGGAGAGATAGATGTATATGATGTTTCACTGTGTTATTTTATATAATTTCAAAAACTGGAACCAGCCTAAGAGTCTATCGTTAGAGGATTGACTGAATATATTGTGGTGTATTCATTTAATGAAAAACATGGCCATGACAAAGTAAGAGTTTAGCTGTGTTACTGTGTGATGAAAGCAGTGTTATACGTGGTCTGATATATTTTGTCAAATCCACAAGAGTCATGATGTTGAACCTAGCAAGGTTTTTCAGCTACTGCAGAAATAAATTTAGAGGTAATAAGTACAATATTTGTTGAGCTATTTTTTTCTGTCAACAGTTATGAATGCAGGAATGAGGAAGTACTTCCTACAAGCCAATGATCAGCAGGACCTGGTGGAATGGGTAAATGTGTTAAACAAAGCTATAAAAATTACAGTAAGTATATTTATTTTTTTGAAAAATAAATAGAAAACGTTTATAAAAAATAAAAAATGTTCAATGTCTGGAATCAGTCTTTTCATTTTGAAAATACACCTACCAAATGTTCCCAGCTTACCAATAGGTTTCATACGCAAACTTTGTTTAAAAGGCAGGGGTTCAGAATGTGAATATATTTTCTTGTACTTGGTGACTGTTGGCACTTTAATCAGCCCATGGTTGCCTTTTTAACCTACTATGTACCTAATAAGGAGATAAATTGCTACAGATCTTAATCACTGCTTACAACGTTTCTACGAGAAAATGCACTTAGCACGTAGAGTTCTACCAGGAGGATATATTTTTTTCTTCTAGTATAGTGTAAGAGATTCCTGCCACCTACCTGGGGAATAGGCACTTCTCTCTCCAAGCCATGACTGGGATTGGGGTCAGATAGGGAAGGAGTTGAAGACAGGAGCAGGACAAGGGGAGATGAAGGCTGATAAGTGAGGGACAGGGGTAGGGATTGTGTTTGAAGAGTGTGGCAGCCAGAGGGTCCTGCCCATGTGACCCTTGAAAAGTTTGTCTTGGGCTCTAAACTTGCGACGTCTGATTTCCTTCCTTGCGTTGTAGGACTTGGCACACTTGCTCTCCTTTCCCATGCTACAATTTCTTGCTTCTAACGTGTGCTTCTCTTTGTTTTTGGTTTTCTGATGAATATTTATTGATTACACTGTGCCAGATCTTAGACTGAAGGTTTTACCTAAATTAACTGGAAAAGCGAGGCTTAGAAAGATTAATGGCTTTTTACAGGTTCTATAGCTGGTATACTGTGGAGCTGGAAGCCCAGTCCAGTTTGTTAGGCTCTTGAGCCCGAACTCTAAAGAGCAGTGCCTTACTGCTTCCTGAAAGAGCAGCCCTCTCTTTATTCTTTTTGTTCCTAAAGCCAAAAACCTTTACGGAGAGTTTGCTAGTGATAATGAGCAGCAAGTAGATAGGCTCTAATTTGATTGTACCTTGCCTCACCTTTCCCTTTACACTTTGGTAGAGAAATACATCATAGGCCTGCCTGGAAAATGTTGGGAAGTTCTTGTGTTGTGAGATTTGTGTCGATTGTGGTGTTTTCTTTTTGTTTTGTTTTTAATACAGTGCAGTTATTTAGTGACCCTAAGTGACATATTCTCAAAGAACATGTGCCCTGAAAGTCAGCATATGTTAGTCACTCGTTAGTTTTCATCTAAAATGAATAATTTCATATTTATATCACAACACAAGAAAGAGTCAATATAGTTAAAGCTGTTCTCGGAGTTAAGTCAAGTTTTTTTGTTTTGTACTAGAACAGCTTGTTACCACATGACAGAAAACGCCTACGTGCTGCATCTCATCTGTACATGAAGCAGAAGTTATTTTAGGTTTGTGCAGTTTCAGGAAAGCAATTTTTTGAACTGATTCAGACATAAGTGTTCTTAAAAGCTTTTAGCTAATTGTTTTAACTCTTTTAATATTCCCTGCTTGAAAAAATTCTTTAGAAAGATAATATCTCATAACTTTACTAAATTAATTCTTTTTTTTACAATTTACAGTAAAAAGCAACACACTGGCTTCTTAGTGCTTTATAAGAAAAAGTAGTGAATGGTTTCAGGCTTTTTACCGTTTTGCTGGGTCTTGAATTGCTATGTCTAAATTATAAATGGTGTGAAACAGTCTTATACAAATGATACTTAAGCTTTTTAGCATGATGGAGAAACAGAAATAGAATTCTAAAAAGACTTCTAAATAGCTTTTGTGGTCTTGCAGCTTAGTTTTACATGTTGAAATTTGTATAGGTTTTAAGATAAATTTGTTGGTCAATGATTTTAATGTTTTTATAATTCACATTTGGAAAATATAAACACAAGATCTAGAAATCCTTATTAATGTAGTGACTAATAAAGTGACTAACTACATTAAAGTGAGTATAGAATTCATAGCACTTATTAAAAATAAACTTTAGATAGATACACGTTTAACTCATAGGATAGCAGTGAAAAAATTTCCCATGCTTTAATAAGATATGCTTTATGTTAATTTTATTCCTTTATATCTTACCAGTTTTATGTGTATTTTATACATTTAAGTGTATTAAAGTGTGGAATCTCTAATTTGTTATATTTTCCTATGGAAATTACTGGTGATTTACATGTAGATTGTTTGAAAACTTAAAGTATATGTTTTGATATATGTGCACTTTATCTTTCTATGGAATTGCCTCATTTTGGTCAACTATGTAATTTAGTTGTCTGCTGAGTACTGTGTGATGTATAAATTTAAAAATTTTCAAAATCCAAAATTAGAGTTTAGAAGTATGTGGTTTCAAAATAGAGGTGGTTAGAGGGCAATGGGCAAGGGAATGATATTTAAACTATTTCCTAGTTATAATAAGTATCTTGCCATTTTAATCCATTATCCTCCAACACTGTAGTCTGTGACTTTCCTTACTTAAGTCTAGGTGAGTGCCACTTGAAATCCTTTTCCCTTTACAGTTGCTTTTCAACTAATGATGGGGTTACATCCTGATAAACCCATTGTAAGTGAAAAACACAAGTTGAAAATCCATTTAGTACCCCAGCAAACCCACAGTAAAGTTGGAAAGTTGTAAGTTGAACCATCGTAAGTCTTGGACCATCTGTATTACACACACACAGAAAGGAAAAGAGCAACAGTGGGAGAATCAACCCTGAAGGGGGGAGCATTAGTGACTGGAGTGAGGAAAATCAGATTTTAAAGTATGCTTTCCACTGTTCATTTATAGTAATAACAACGTAAGTATGGTGGGTTCTGTTCCCTTACTGATTTTTAAGGAATGTCTAAGATGTAGGTTTATTCCTGAACAGAGATCCATTGTTTTTAAACAAACATGTCTTTTTTAAAATTTAAAAATAAATATTTCATTTGAATCTAAAAATTAGTTCTTTGAATTTGTGGCAGAAATGTTTTTTGTTTTTCTTGTTTTTCTTTTCCCTTTCCTTCCCTTCCCCTTCCTCTTCTCCTTCCCCTTTCTCTTTCCCCCCCTCCTTCCCCGTCCCCTTCCTTCCCCTTTCCATTCCCCTTTCCCTCCCTTTCCCTCCCCTCCCCTCTCCTTGCTCTTTATCTCTCTCTCTCCTCTCTTTCTCTCTCTCTCCTCTCTCTCTCTGTCTCTCTGTCTCTCTCTCTCTGTCTCTGTCTCTGTCTCTTATCTCTCTCCTCTCTCTCCCTCCCCTTTTCTTTTTCTTTTTCTTCTTGCTCTGTTGCCCAGACTGGAGTGTAGTGGTGCAATCTCAGTTCACTGCAGCCTCCACCTTCACGGTTCAAGTGACTCTCATAACTCAGCCTCCTA